>NC_060140.1:164137615-164470115 GCF_021461385.2 Schistocerca piceifrons
GTACGGAATGCCGGTGCGATGTGCGACTGCAAGAGCTCTGACTTCCCCGTGCACAGACGAACCCGCTTTTGTCTCCATTTCTTCCTGAACTGTCTCAGCAGCATTACGCCTTGTGCTCGGTCGGCCACTACGGGGTCTATCGTCTAAACAACCCGTGGCTTCGAACTTCGAAATCATTCTCGCCACAGTTGCATTTGTCAACGGACCTTTACCCGTTCGAATCCCCTTCCTATGGCGTTAGGATCGTAACGCTGAACTAGTACATTCCCCATTGTGATAATACAGCTTCACCAAAAGCGCCTTTTCAGGTAACGTCAACATGCTGCGACTGCTGGCGCATCTGATTCTCTCTCTCATTACAGCTCCTTTTATACACGATTGTCATGCGCAGTCACTGCCGTTTTGACGTCCAGCGCCATCTGTCGGACATTTTGTGAACTTTGTTTTTTTTTTGTTCTAATAAAACCCCATGTCATTCCAAGCATGTGTGTTAACTTTTACCTCTCTATCTACATAATTCCATGGTTTATTTAGTTTTCAAATTTATACTGACTTTTTGATCACCCGGTATATATATACGCAAGAGCAAAGTTAATGCTTCTTTACTGGCAGTGAGGCTGGTTTAACGACACAGGCTTCCAACGATGCAGCAATCCGCAGCAGAGAAAAGCAGTCAGCCTAAGGCCGATGGTCGCTGGATAACTCAGTCACTCTACGATGGATTGTAGTACATTTCGTGGAAGCGAGCAGTCGAAGTAGCGACCATTTGTGGAGATTTCCCAGTAACAGTAGCTGCGATACCGTCAGCGCTTTAAGTAGACTCCGTATTCTGGCTGGCAGACGACCGTCCCGCCCAGGGGTTTATCGAACTGCGTCGAAGCGCCACGGGTGCATTTGGGCGCCGCACCGAATTATCTTGATGCTCGTTCGTCTCGAGCTCCGAATGCAGTCAGCGACGGCCACAGGCGATCCTCGTGTATTTCCGCTACAAGAGAGGTTTTCCCCGCTATTTAGGACAAGCAGGTACTCCTGTGAGGTCTGCCGGCTTTATGACGCCCTCGCCAGTAAAGCGAAAACCACGCTTCTCTGAATGTTTTGCCGGATGATCTTGTTAACGTTCTTTATTTAGGATTGGAACTGCTGAACGGGAAGCTACAGAGAGTATGGAAACCTTGTCTTATAAACTGTACTAGAAGTATGGCCTATTCTATTGAGAAATATGCCGAACCTAATAACGGCATTCATAGCATACAAATATATAAACCGGGGACAGTAATTTGGGGGAATATTTGTATATTAGCTACAATGTAAGATAGATTACTAGTTTCAGTTGATAATAGACGCACCTGTGGGGAGATTAAAATGTACGTTTATGTACTTCATCGTTGAGATGAGAAGTTGTAAGTTTCCCTCGGCTTGGTAAAATCAGTATTAATGTACGAATGTCTACAGAATGTTGCCCTTTACGGCAATTCATCTTACAAAATGACTGTTTTGCCCTGTAAAATGTTTATTAAAAGCTATTTCAGTACATTTTAAGAATAGCTTCACAGGGGGTGAGTTTACATTGCGCAGCCTCTTTATCAATGGCGTAAGCGAACACTTAAATGAACTTGAACGACCATACTTTCTACCAGGACGTTCATGACCTGACTTAAGGAACCCACATCTCATAGACTTACATGTGGAATTATCATGGGTGGCTAATTCTGATGTATTAACGCTTTTCCGCGCAGAGTTTGAAGACAAAATGTACTGCAATAAACATAGAATTGAACCTAAGATGAGAACGTCGCGGAGCAACTCACCTTCGAAAACGTGAACGATCATGCACAGAAGCTAGAAGTAACGGCGCTGCTGAAAAAATTTACGTTGTAGCTTGCAGATTCCCCCTTTATCACGGCCGTGTTTCTCTCCAAAACAAACTGAGTTGATATAAACATGGCATAGAATGCGCACCTTAGTCTCAAGGAACATGCCACGTTCAAGACTAAATATGGGACCGTGTGCCTACTGATACAAGCCCTATCAAAAACGATACACTTTCCATCAACAGTCTTGGGACTCAGTTAGTTCTAATTGTCCGCAGCTCGTGATCTCGCGGATGCGTGTCCCGGTTTCGATTCCCGGCAGGGTCAGGGATTTTCACCTGCCTCGAGATGACTGCGTGTTGTTGTGTCGTCTTCTTCTTCATCATCATCATCATCATCCATCTCAATTACGGTCGGAGGAAGGCAATTGCAAACCACCTCCGCTAGGACCTTCCTAGTACAGAGCCAGCCGGAGTGGCCGAGCGGTTCTAGGCGCTACAGCCTGGAACCGCGAGACCGCTACGGTCGCAGGTTCGAATCCTGCCTTGGGCATGGATGTGTGTAATGTTTAAGTAGTTCTAAGTTCTTGGGGACTGATGACCTCAGAAGTTGAGTCCCATAGTGCTCAGAGCCATTTTGAACCAACCTAGTACAGAGGTGCATCGTCCCCTACGCTCTGTCGAGGAGTATGGTACTTCATCATCAGTTATAATTGATATGAAAAGGATTGGAAAGGAGACTCGGACTTCATAGAACTGAAAGGTTTATCGTCTCTGGTACAAGGCACGGTATACTCCCCTAAAACTTCTATGCACACGTTCACTCTTATTTCGGCTTATTATTACTTTCTTGAGGTAACCATTGCTTCCACCCATCTTTGCTAACGACTCACTTCTAATATTGATGAGTTATCAATCCCGTAGACGAACATTCAACATTTACCGGATTTATCGAACTTCTCACAGTGCGCAGTCATCTGTCGTCCAAGGAAGTCTGACATTCAGACAAAAGCTCCCCACTATTTATTGTTTCCGGGCCACCCGTAACGGCCGGCGTCAACTGGAGTTTCTCTATGACTGGGGGCTCTATGTCTCACTCTTTCCTATGTCTCACTCCTTCCTGGGGGAATCTATGTCTCTTACTTCTTCACGAAGTTATTTAATTTTCTTTATATTTCTGCCAAATAGAGAGTTCACAGTCGCGAATTCTGTCGTCGAAATCGGACGGAAGTTGCATGCGGCGAAATATTTTCTCCGCGCCATATTCTACCGGTAAATGCATGATAAACTACGATCCCTTAGGAAATTCATGTTGGGCTATCCAAAAATAACTATAATTTGAATAGGCGTTTACTCTCCTCTGCAATGCAACTTCCGACTGATCAGACGATCCAACAAGAAACAGCCGCACACGGTCGGCGTTATTTATAACTGTATGTTTGTGTATACCCATTACGTAAACATGTCGTTATACATTCTATGTCACCACATAATGAATTTATCCAGAAATTGTTCACGTGTATTCCGAAAAGGTAAAAAATAGTTAGAAATTTCTCATTTTGAGCGTACTAAAGGCCGATCTCTTTTAATTGTTAAAAATCATTCAACAGCCAAGATCGTATTACATATTTCCTTATTTAAGACAACTAGTTTCAACAACATTGCTGTCATCTTCGCAGAGTGCCATATCGCAAATGTCGTAACGCGAAAGTTACGCTGATTCGTTGAAAAACTTGAGCACTCGCTCTATAGTTCGGATCTCTCCCCGAGTGATTATTACGCCTTCGGCCCTTAAGAAAGGCCTTGAAGGGTTGACGGTTCCTTTTGGACGAGGTTGTGCTTCAGGCAGATACCGACTTCGTCACGCAGCAGGACAACGTGTTTTACGAAACGGGAGCAACAGGAAAATGTGTTTTACCAAAATGAGAATCTTCAACCTGTTGCGTCGTTGGGATGAGTGGCTCAGTGTCTCCGGCGATTTTTCCTCAGTGGCGTACCTATTCTAGACTGCACCGCCTTCGAACTGAAACCTTTTGATCGGCCCTTTACTTTTAAGGCCTCATTTTCTGATATAATTCCCCCAAAATCACCTGATGTACTTAAACAACATTCCAGTCCCATTGTTACACTTGTCTTGATGCTTGACTTATATAACCTCCTTTCATGACAGCATACATTCCAAAAGATTTTGATTTTTCCATTATAAGACGACGAAAGGATACGGAGTATCGATAGTAAACAAGACCATGGTTAAATTTAAACTATCGATAACAGTTTCGAATATCGCCTGCCCTTACTTCAGCCAAGACTGACTATTGTACGTTGTTGGCGTTACTTGGGATCTTTTATAGTTTTATTAATCAGTTCACTTCTTGCTTGCAGTTGAATATAAGTGCTGCCGTTTATTGTTTTGGGTAGCTTATAATTTTGGATATGTTTGTAAAAAGAAGGAAAAAACCGATTTTGATTCGTCCGCTACTGCTATGACAAGTAAAAAACTAAGTACGCACTACTATGATGATCCTACATCCGTGGTCTAAGGGTAGCGTCTTTGATGATTATCCAAAACGTCCTCGATCCCACAAGTGAAGCCCGCCACCGCTTAGGTTTTGAACAAAAATCCTCAGCATTGGCAACTGAAAATTTCCGGTATAGGGAATCATCCTCATTCTACCAACGGCCTCGTCAAAGAGGGTGGAGAAGCGGACAGAGGTTCAGGACAGTATCTAGCCCTGTGATAGATAACATTCCATTAGAATTTCTAAAAGGTTTGGGGGACGTGGCAACGAAACGGCTATCCACGTTGGAGTGTAGAATTTTTGAGTCTAACGATACACTATCTCACTTTCGAAAAACGATCAGCCACACAATTCGAAAGATTGCAAGGGCCGACATGTGTGAAAACTATCGCAGAATCAGCTTAACAGCTCATGCATCCAAGTTGATGACAAGAGCTGAAGAATGGAAAAGAAATTTGAGGATGTGTTAAATGGCTATCAGCTTGTCAACTTGGCTTTAGGAAAGGTAAAGGTACCAGAGAGGCAGTTCTGACGTTGCGGTTGATAGTGGAGGCAAGACTAAAAAGAAAAACATTCATACGATATGTCGACTTGGATAAAGCGTTCGACAGTGTAAAATGGCGAAACATGTTCAAAATACTGAGTAAAATATGAGTAAGCTAAAGGAAGGAACGAATAATACACAATATGTGTAAGAGCAGTGTAGGAATAATAAGAGTGGAAGACCAAGACCGAGGTGCTAGGATTAAAAAGTAAGACAGTCATGCAGTCTTTCGCTTTCTAGGAAGCAATGATGGAAATTGAAGAAAGGTCCAAGTGTGGCATTAAAATACAAGCTGAAGGGATATCGGTGATAAGATTCGCTGATGAGATTGCTACCTCAGTAAAAGCGAAGAAGAATAAATTACAGGAGCTGCTGAATGCAATGGACGATCTGATACGTACAGAATACGGACTCAGAGTAAATTGAAGAAAGACGAAAGGAATGAGAAATAGCAGAAATGCGAACAGCGAGAAACTTAACATCAGGATTGATAGTCACGAAGAAGACGACGTTAAGGAATTCTGCAACTTAGGCAGCAAAATAATACATGACGGATGGAGCAAGAACATCAAAAGCAGAGTAGTAGTGGTAAAAAAGTTATTCCTGGCCAAGAGAACTGTGCTAGTATCTAATACAGGGCTTAATTTGAGGAATAAATTTCTTAGAATGTACGTTTGGAGCCCAGAATTCTACGGAAGTGAAACATGGACAGCGGGAAAACAGGAAGAGAGAAGGAGCGAAGCGTTCGAGATGTAGTGCTACAGAAGAATGCTGAGAGTTAGGTGAACTAATAAGGTAATGAATGACTTGATTCTGCGCAGAATCGGACTCGAAAGGAATATATGGAAAACACTGACAAGAAGAAGGTATAGTATGACAGGATGTCTTTTAAGTCATCAGGGATGCACTGCACTAGAAAGAGCTGTGGAGTGTAAAAAGACTGAGACTTGATTAGATCCAGCAAATAATTGAAGACGTGCTGCTTTGACAAGAAGAGATAGACGAAGGAGAAGAATTTCAGTATTTTACAGGGCAGTGGAGGGTACAAATAACATTAAATTAAGATCAGCGCCTGTGTCTCCCAAAAACCGAATTGATCATCAACGGAGGTAGTTGCACTTCGATAAAGATTTGCTGAAAATTATATTATTAGGAGCCAAAGTGGCATAATATCGCCCAGTCTGATCACCCAGGTGGCTGTCAGTTATGGCAAACGGTTACAGTAAACGATGGAGAGAGTTTGTGGAGAGCGAAAGGGGTATGTGATGACAAAACATTCTATAGATCGTTCGTTTCTAAGGATTTTTTCAGTGCGTTGTTTCATTCGTCCTAGCTGACGGCGACCTGTATCCTCACCACTTTCGACCAAAATTTACTTACACTTTTGCTATAGTGTAGTAACCGAAGCCACGAACTCCCTGCACAATTACATCTTAAAATGTGTATGCACTCATATATTATCAAACGACGAAACATTCACAAATAAACGAAAAACATACATCAGAGTTCCATCTTTTAATTAATAATTCAAAAACAGTCTTAATCGCATTTATTATTATTATACCGCCAACCGGTTTCAACTCGACGTAGGGGTCATCTTCTGGGCCTTTACACTGTGAAATTATAGATATCCGTCAGAAAGACTTCATTATACAACAACTAAAAGTATGTAAATTTAAAATATGTTACCCATTGGTCGACTGCTGGTGGTGTCACTCCTTTCTACATAATAGCTGGGAACTATGAGAGACTAACCCTTCCTATGGGCTTAAATAGCGTGCTGAGATCACGTGAATAGACGGCAACACCCCCAGCGGCGATCAACGGCATTTAATACAGTTTATTATATGTAATTACTAGTCACCTTGGTTTATCATAAATTTTAGTGACAGTAAGTTACAGAAAACGGAACCATTCCATTTAAAAAGAGTTACAGTTATAGTGTTAATTATAAAATAATAACAAATGTTCCGAAGTCACTCGTAAAATTCGTTAAAGTATATTACATTATGTGCCATAATATAAAGTTAAACAATTTGTGACACACAAAAACTAGTGTCGTCTTGTATTATAACATGTCTATTCGTACATTTATGTAAAAAACATTTGGGTCAGTTTACTAAAACGGCTAATATGGAAGGTTTACAAAGCCCTCTGCTCCTTGTGTTGAGGATGCCGTTGCCATGGATTATGAAGCGCATATCAGGCGACCTCTAGTCTGTGTAGCGAGGACGCCGTCGTCATGGTAGCAGCTGGTGTGTTCGTATGGTGTTATCTTTGCCCAGGCCACGGCGTCCGTGGCCGTGGTATCGGTATGCCATGGCTCTTCATCGACAGAGAAGTTGTCACTTATTTGAAGTTATGCAAATATCGACAATCAAGGATAACCTAAAAATTCTAAAGATAGGATAAAAGTTTACGACACGTTTGTAGTACCCATTAAAGGAATTAAAGTTTTAAAAAAATAAAAGGAAAAGTAGCATCATTGTGTACAAATAATATTTTCGAATAGCTGGAATTTTTTTTTATCATGACTCTCTATTTGTTAATTCACCATCGCTGCCGGATTCCGTTTATTATGTATAAAAATATCCAGGCTCTCTAGAATATCCATCATAGCTCCTTTTTGGGTTACACGCAGTATCTTCAGATTTTCCCTTCCATTGATTTCTGCTTGTTTTTCCACATCTAAATGCTTCCGAGGAGTGATTTATTACGTGCTGTTCCAGTAGTATGTTCTTTAAATGTGGCATTAAGACTTCTCCCTGTTTGCCCGATGTATATTTTGCTGCAATCTTACAAGTAAATTTATAAATTCCTGATTTAGCAAGCATCTTGTTTTTAACATCTCCTATACTATGTCTAAGACCATTAGCTATGGTATTTGTAGAGAAAGCAGTCATAACATCCGAATTCTTAAGCAGTTTGTTTATCTTATCTGATATAGTCCCCATATACAGCACCTTCGCAAAAGTTCTCTTTTCGGGTATTTTCGCCTGTCTGACGTGTGTTTCTGTTGTATCGTCTCTACTATATTTGCGTTATATCCATTAGATATCGCAAATTTGCTTTAATAAGTTAATCTCCTTCTGTCTCTGCTCCGGTATTAATGGTGTTCTATTCAACCTATGTATCATTGTGAAGAAAAAAGGTTTTTTATATCTATTTGGGTGGTATGAGTTTGCAAAGATAATGGTATCTGTAGTGGTAGGTTTCCGATAGATACCAAGGTTGCAGTGTCCGTTATCGTTAAAAATAGATAAGTCTAAATAATTTATAGATTTATATTGTTCATGTTCAACAGTGAAAGTAAGTTTTGGGTGTGTGCTGTTCAACACTTCCGTCAAAGTATTTATCTCCTCTATTGTACCGTCAAATAATATTGGAATGTCATCAACATATCGCTTATAGTATACAATTTTCTAGCGTATGCACGGATGATCTTCCGAAAACATAACTTCTTTATTATAGACGAAAATGTCGGCTATCGGTCCTGCCAGTGAATTGCCCATAGCTAGGCCGTCTTTCTGCTGATAGATCTGATGATTAAATGAAAAATAGTTAAAACTTAAGGTTGTCTCAAGATGATTCATTAATTAAGTTATTTCATCGTAATTAAGGACGTTATGCGCTATCAGGTTTTCTCTAATAATTTCGATTGTTTCTGCCACCCGAACATTGGTATACAAGGTTTTAATGTCTAATGTGGCAAATCTGGCAGTTATCGGTATGGTAATATTATGTATTCCTGTTACTAACTCTTAGGTATTTTTCACTGAAAAATTCTAGTCATATGTATAGAACTGTTTTAACAGCATATTCAGTTTCTTATTAAGATTGTAAGAAGGGCACCCTATGTAATTAACTATTAGTTGTATAGGCCAACCTTGCTTATGTAACTCTGTTTGGGCCCTGAGCCTAGGCATTTGTGGGTTCATCACTTTGAGAAATAATTTCTCCTTAGGGGAGAATAAATTTTCATTTTTGTACACCATTTTACGAATTCTGGCTTGAAATTTCATGAAAGGGTCTTTGTTAATTACACTAATGTCATTTACTTGGCAAAATTCTTCAATTTTTGATACATAATTATCTTAAGTAATAACAACTCGAGTATTACCTTTATCTGCTTTGTAATGTTCGATTTAGTATTAGCTAGTTTACTATTAATGGACGTAAGGATTCCTATTATGTGTCTACTTTTTTTGAACCTTTGTCGTTCTCTTTTTGTTGCATTTCTTCAGTTTCTAGCGCAATTTTGTATGTATCATGCCAATTTAGTTTTGCTTTTTTACTTGGCATTTATACCTCTGCAATAACTCGCTTCCTATTACTGTGGTTGATAGTTGAAGGGATGTTATATTTTAAACCTTGATTAAGAAGGGTTAATTCAGCAGGAGAAAAACTAATATTTGATTAGCGAACCTTGAGTAAAATTTATGATGATTTTCAAATGGTTCCAATTTAGGAAGGACCGGATCTTTTATCAGAGCCTGTTTCATCTTTTCCTGCCTCTCTATAATGTCTTTAATATATTGATCTATTTTTTGACCAAACGCGTTAACGATAAACGAAAATATCAATGCTGACAGAGAGTTACTTATCTCAAGGTGTAATTTATACATCCTACTATTCAATTCATCTTTCTGTTCAAATGCCATCCTAAATTCGTTTTTCATAAAAAGGATACTACTTTTTCTATGTATAAAATCTGTTACATCACATTTCTTATTGATGATGTTCTTAGCATAATTTGGAACAATTTTCTGTTGCAAGTATTTTCTGTTAAATAGTAATGTCGTGTTTAATTTCATGATTGCAGTTCTAATTTTCCTTGAACTTATTTGCCTGGAAGACTGAATAATCATATTATCATAGGGTAATAGAAACTCCTTTATGACGCTGCATACGTTAGAAGTCTAGCAGCAGTTAATAAGTGCATCAGTGTAGCTTAAAGTAAATACGTTTTCCGTTTTATTTTATAAATTTTCTATAGTTTCAAGTTGAATGTTGAAATAATAGTTTAAAAATGTTCTTTATCACTTGAGGAAACTGAGGAATTTTAATTAAGTGAAAGATACTTTAGTAAAATTAGAGACTGAAATGAAGAATTTTGGATACTTTGTGCTGTGGTCGCACACTTCGGACATCGTAGCGCCTACTGCATCGTCATCCCACTTCACGTCCAACCATCACGGGATGCCTGCATCACAGGGTGTATACTCACCAGGAAAACCTACGTCGTGTGTGTTGTCAAAACCAAGAGCTACCTGCGGCCACAAAGTTTAACGTAACAATGTGGTTATGTGTACCTACTGCAAATTGTTCCTCAGTAATAGAATTTTCAACCAAACCACATTCCCTCGTAAGAACATTAAAGAAATGCTTTATACTTCTCCGTATTCAGTATTTCTTACACCTGTCAGATATGCCATAATACCAAACAATGAATATTTTCTTTTTTGCAGCGCAGCATTATAAACAGAACTGTGTTGGTATGTAAGTGCTATTTAACAGCTCAGCGACGAAAAATTTTATCGTCTGTCGTTTCGAAGATAACGGTTGTTTCACCTATCTCCGGATTATGTGGAAGGTGGCAAACCAACTTCGTGGTTGTCTTTACCAACTGATCAGGGTGTCCTCGGAAGTGTGTATTTCTGCTCCTATCTCCTTCTCATTTCGTGGCAACAATGTTTTCTTAATTGTATGTCTTTCTTTTACCCTGTATCCATGAGACTGCGATCATCATACGCTCCTCTCGCTATGTTGCGTTATTGTTGTAGAATCCACCAGGGAAGTGAGAGAACTCGCAAATTTTGTGATGATAGTCCACCGAACTGAAACAAAATGTAATTCTTGCAGCTAGCTCCTGCAGCGGAAATATTTCTTCATTACTGTATGGAGTCTGCGACTTGTGTTCTAGTCTTTTTGTCACTACCTCCGTATCCCAGGGTCTTGGTATCTGTTTCAGGCTGCATCGTAGATTTCCTTTGTCGGAGACTGGGTTTTTGTGTTGTCCTCATCGTTTCATCTCATCTCCGTCGACGCGTAAATCGACGAAGTGGCGTTACATCGGAGGACTTGCTCCAGGCAACTGAACAGCCCCAAATTGTGTACCCAGGCCAACGAGGGGCAGACTGCAGCACAGAGTCCCCAGCTGGGAATATCGTGAACCGGCAACTTACAACAGACACCAAAGTACAGCTTTCGTTTCGATGCATAAATCAGAATTTACTTAAAATTTCTGTCTTGAGTTGTGTAACATACACAGGGTGTTACAGGAGGAACAGTAAATAATCATAGATATGAAAGGATGGATCATTCATAGCAGTAATGTTTGATGAAAGTGGCCTCTAAAATCCCTGCCTTAAGAGCTATGAACACTTTTACATCTCCGACACTGTGAAACAGATCTCTTCTAGTGGAGGCTTCTTGCGTTCCATATTATGCGATTTAGTGATATACATAAAAGAGTCTTATAAAGATAGGCTCTAAAAGTGCATATCTTATGATGTACGGTGAAACACGTCTCTTCTATCAAGAGCTCATTACTCTTAAGTATGAAGTTCAGAGCCGAAGCTTAATATTTACTAGACATGTTCTCTGGTTTTGGTCCATGTTAAAACCCCTCAAAATATGGAAATCAAAGAGCTGGCAGTAGAAAAGATTTTTTCAGAGTGTCGATCATGAACAAGTGTTCATAGTTCTCAAAATATTCATTTTAAAGCCAATTTTAACTACACTTTTATTTTCGAATGATAGTTTCTTTCATATCCTTCACATTTACCACTCCTCGAAGGAGAGTACGTATAGTAATGTGACTTTCTCTGTAATTATGTCGACATCATCCTGCAGCATGTTTAGCTACCTACGTCTCCCTTGTGGAAAATTACAATGTTTGGAATACTTACTTCGTTGTGTGAGACCTACTGTTAGTAACACTGCCGTAAGACTGTCCCCAGAAGTCCCTTGAATAATGCAGACATAAAACCCTCATCCACTAAGCTAATTACTCATTTCTAGAAAAATCTCACAAACTCTGCAGCGAAGGACCTTCACAAATTTCAGTCGCTGTGGTGCAGCTATAAAAGTCAGCCTGCTTCTTGGTCTGCTATACAGATCATCAACATCGTCATGGTCATCGTCATCGTCATCATCGTCGTCGTCGTTGTCATCGTTATCATTTATTGCACATAAACAGACCATTTAGTTCCATGGCAGAAGAGAAAAGTATACAAATACCTAAACACAAAACATAACAAGATGATCAACACATCCAGGCTACAAATGACTGCTAAATAGAATTGCAACATCACTGAAATTGATAACAATTATTTGCTCATTTACCTCTGTCTCGAGCATTCTAAACGCTGGCTGTCAGATCTGCTTCTTCTACGGTCACGGTCACTTCCACCTCTTTTGCGAACGACCTCTTCATGGATCCTACAGTGTTAAACTGCAATCGATGGGTGCATCCCACCACTTTCCGAAAACGTAACGACTGCGGACAGTGGCATTCCAAAGTCAAATCTAACGGTGAATGAGAAATGTAACGGCTGACAGACTGAGTGGAAAGAAATTTCAGTGAGTGGCCACAGCCTCCATCTTTCGAGGAATAACCCCAAACTTCTGACAAATTGCAATAGAAAGGCAGATGGTATCCCAAATGCTACGGATATCAGAGACGGCGACACAGAAGGAATTAAAAATTGTTGCCATTAGCTGTGTATAATGGAGAGGAACTCACACGTTTCAAAAGTACTCAGCAGTCACCCAAACATTTGTGACGTATCATGAAATTACATTTAGTGTCCAAAAGCTAATTTAATGTACAGTTAAGATATCCTCCAGTGGTATGTGCCCTGAGAATTAAGACGCACTTAAATATGCTTTTTCGTTGTTAACAGAAAGTAATCTTTTATTTGTTTCAATGTAGACTCATTTCATAGGAAAATAGTTACTTTTCATTCATGGAATCTTTTTCTTACTTGATAAATTTACCAGATGATTCTTTACCAGCAGCGATACGGCACTCAGGAGTCAATCTAACAGATGATGCTACAGAAAGGCAAAAGCATGATTACTGCTCTAAATGGAACCAGAAAAGTTTATGATACTTAATTTTTTCCAGTGATGGTTCTGCCGAAGTGACCACTGTTAATAATTACATATCCATGGACGCATCGTAATAGAATTTGGAATGTAATTGATGTTATTATTGAAATATATATTTCGTACACAGTTTAAATTGTGCTCTCGTCACTAGTACTGGACACATTTTAAGTAGGCTGTTTAGGTTTTATGTTCGTAACGATACAGAGCGCTCTGTATTAAAGTCGATGACTGCGCTGTGTGCAGTCTGTCGCTGGTTGGACTCGTTGTTGGAAGTTATGCGCCCTGTAGTGTTGGGCAGTTGGATATGAACAGCCCGTAGCGTTGGGCAGTTGGAGGTGAGACGCCAGCAGTGGTGGATATGGGGAGAGAGATGCCAGAGTTCTGAGAAATGTTAATATGAGCAGGCGGTCTTGACATGTGTTCGTCAGTAAAAGAAATTTGTTAAACTGGATGTCACATATATATATAAAGACTTTTGAACGCTATTAAGGTAAATACATTGCTTGTTCTCTATCAAAATCTTTCATTTGCTAACTATATGCCTATCAGTAGCTATTGCCTACAGTAGTTAGAATCTCTTATTTCACTGGCAGTATTGGCACTCGCTGTATTGCAATAGTTCGAGTAACGAAGATTTTTGTGCGGTAAGTAATCATGAAGGGTATAGGTTATTGTTAGTCAGGGATATCACTTTGTAGGGATTATTAAAAGTCAGATTGCTTTGTGCGAAAATATTGTATGTAAGTCTAGAAATGTTGAGAATAAATAAAGAAAAAACAGTCTCTGTACGTTCAGTTTCACTCTGGAGTTTGAAAATCAAGTAATGTGGAAGTTTTACCAGCACAGGCAGTCTTTACATTCAAAGGGGAAGTTTCAACATCACTCTATTTGGTGTGCTCTTGACTGCTGCCACCAAACATTCTGTGCGAGTTAAATGTATAGAATGTACGTTACAAAGTTTGCTTTCCCGCACACGAGCAGGTTTTGTCGAAGCTAAACTAATGTTGACGAATTAAACTGTTTTATTTTCACCCTTAAATATGATAAATCTCTGTCCAGCAGCAGGAAAGAATCCATCAACATACGAGGGCAGTGCAACAAGTAATGCAACACATTTTTTTTCTCGGCCAATTTTGGTTGAAAAAACCGGAAATTTCTTGTGGAATATTTTCAAACATTCCCGCTTCGTCTCGTATAGTTTCATTGACTTCCGACAGGTGGCAGCGCTGTACGGAGCTGTTAAAATGGCGTCGGTAACGGATGTGCGTTGCAAACAACGGGCAGTGATCGAGTTTCTTTTGGCGGAAAACCAGGGCATCTCAGATATTCATAGGCGCTTGCAGAATGTCTTCGGTGATCTGGCAGTGGACAAAAGCACGGTGAGTCGTTGGGCAAAGCGTGTGTCATCATCGCCGCAAGGTCAAGCAAGACTGTCTGATCTCCCGCGTGCGGGCCGGCAGTGCACAGCTGTGACTCCTGCAATGGCGGAGCGTGCGAACACACTCGTTCGAGATGATCGACGGATCACCATCAAACAACTCAGTGCTCAACTTGACATTTCTGTTGGTAGTGCTGTTCACCAGTTGGTAGTGATGTTCACCAGTTGGGATATTCAAAGGTTTGTTCCCACTGGGTCCCTCCTTGTCTAACCGAACCTCATAAAGAGCAAAGGAGAACCATCTGTGCGGAATTGCTTGCTCGGCATGTGTCTGAGGGTGACAATTTCATGTCAAAGATTGTTACAGGCGATGAAACATGGGTTCATCACTTCGAACCTGAAACAAAACGGCAATCAATGGAGTGGCGCCACACCCACTCCCCTACCAAGAAAAAGTTTAAAGCCATACCCTCAGCCGGTAAAGTCATGGTTACAGTCTTCTGGGACGCTGAAGGGGTTATTCTGTTCGATGTCCTTCCCCATGGTCAAACGATCAACTCTGAAGCGTATTGTGCTACTCTTCAGAAATTGAAGAAACGACTTCAGCGTGTTCGTAGGCACAAAAATCTGTACGAACTTCTCCTTCTTCATGACAACGCAAGACCTCACACAAGTCTTCGCACCCGAGAGGAGCTCACAAAACTTCAGTGGACTGTTCTTCCTCATGCACCCTACAGCCCCGATCTCGCACCGTCGGATTTCCATACGTTTCGCCCAATGAAGGGCGCAATCCGTGGGAGGCACTACGCGGATGATGAAGAAGTTATTGATGCAGTACGACGTTGGCTCCGACATCGACCAGTGGGATGGTACCGTGCAGGCATACAGGCCCTCATTTCAAGGTGGCGTAAGGCCGTAGCATTGAATGGAGATTACGTTGAAAAATAGTGTTTTGTAACTGAATAAAACAACCCCTGTTTCAGAAAAAAAATGTGTTGCATTACTTATTGAACTGCCCTCGTATTTTACTTCTCTCTCCTTTCCACATATCACCGATTCTGTATTTATTAAGAATAGAAAATATTGGTAATTTTCAGATCTTATGCACTGTTTTACATATTCTTAATGTGATCGAACAGAGTTTGTTGTGGATTAGTGTCTGCATGCACTGTTCGAACAGGAACAGCATTTGCTTCTAATAAAACCAATAAATTCTGTTAATAATTTATTGAAATTAATTGAATGAAGTGTGGATTTATGTATTAAGCTGGGGACCTAGAAACAACGGAGAGGCTTGATCCTAGCATAGCCCTCAGTGGTTTACAACCCCGTAACAGGCCACAGCAATCCATCCAAGCCGCCCCCGACCCACACCCGAACTGTGCGGTTCGGTCCCCTGTGGACCCCCCCCCCCCCCCCCCCCCCCCGCCCCCGGGACCATCTCATACCAGATGAGTGTAGCCCAAAATGTTTGCGTGGTTGGTAGAATAATTATGATGTACGCGTACGTGGAAACGGTGTTTGAGCAGCATTCACCGACAGAGTGTAACTGAGGCAGAATACGGGGAACCAGCCCACATTCGCCGAGGTAGATGACAAACCCCCTGAAAAACCATCCACAGGCTGGCCGGCACACCGGACTTTGACACTAATCCACCGGGCGGATTCGTGCGGGGGACCAGCACAGCTTCCCACTAGGGAAGCAGCGCGTTGGACTGCGCGGCTAGCCGGGCGGGCTTCATCACAGAGTAGTGTGTCTTGCTCCCATTCTTAATTTCTGCCTCATAAACTTTTCATCACATACTTCTATAGTGCGTCTTTGTGCCATAATTTGTTATAGCTGGCTTCGTTAACATCGTAACACACACATGCATAAATTTTGGAGCGGACTGACGTTTAAATTTTTGTAATATACACCCATAATGTATCTGACAACCGGAAGGTTAGTCTGAGCAAGCTGTATAAGCGAGGGTTTAACATTATGTTCACAATTATCGTCTGAATCCTGGAACCTAGGCATCAGAGAAAGGAACCTCTAAGTGTGAAAAGTGATATCCGAAATCGTTTCTGTTACATAAAAATCTTACACATGCTGATACAGCCGTGATTACGTTCAAACATTGCAACTTCTCATTTTTTTTCAGAGTTCCTCGTGTCTAATAGAAAGATGGATTTCAATGGCTCTAACACTGGCGTCGATATTGAAGTACAGTCAGTTACTAGTAAACTTCTAAATGATAAATAACAAGTCTCTGTTCTTCGCTTTCTAAGAGGTTATTAGGTAACGACTGACATTTGAAACTTAGAACACGATTAAAGTATACACTTAATTACCAGTCAGAGGGAATGAATATGCTGTGAAAGAGGACCAGACATGTTCAGATATTAGTTAATATCTTCGGACCGAATATTACGTTCCACTAAACAGATTTTGATGTTGCTGAGCAACAGTCATACAATAATTTTTAAATGAACACACCGTCATTTGACTGTATTGTTGTTTATATAATTATTTCGGCATTTTATGCCATTTTCAAGTGATTGATTTTACGTCATAAACATATATTGCAGGACATCAAGCTCCAAGTTGTGTGGTGCAGTATATGTTAATGACATAAGCTCAATAGCTTCAACATGGAACAAAAGGCCAGAACCTGGATCGTAATTAAATAATTAAATAAATGACAATACATTCGAATGGCGGTGTGTCCCTTAAAAATACGTTCCACTAATTTGTGTTTTAGAAAATTAATTATAATCTCCAAAAATTAACTCACTAATTGGGAGTCAACTAATTTTAAATGGACAATTTTTGCAGAAGACCATTGTAATCTGTATCTTGGGATTCGTGATAGAGAAATACACAAGTCCATCCATATCATAAAATGGGTTTAGGAATGTGGTTATGTGTGTATGTATGTTCCATATTTTCTCCTAAACCGCTGGACTAATTCCAACCAAACTTAGTAGAAGTATCCCTTACTATCAGACAACCGGAGCTATAGGGATAAGAACCACCAACTTGTCATAGACATATTATGGACATTCGTCAAAAACTGTCACATTATGTATGATGTTCAAATTTATTAGTTCTGTGCTACAAACTCTATGCGTAATAAATTTCGCAGGCAGTACGCACATTTATAGCTAAATGCACTCGGAAAATTATACCGTGGTGCCGCACACAGTTCACGGATATGACGCATTCACCGAGATAAGCCAAAAACAGCTGCCTTGTGCATAACGTTAAAATTTACTACTTCTTTGCTACTAACGCTATTCGCAAGAGATTTTGTAGACAGTATCCACATATGCCACTGAATATACATATAAATTAAATCACTGTGTGACACATGTATCAGGATATGTAACATCGTAGACACTGAGATACGTGAAAAATTACCGCATTATGCATGATGTTTACATTTGTTACTTCTTTGCTACTAGTTCTATGCAACAAATTTCGCAGACAGTAATCACATACGCCGATAGATGTACCTACAGGAAAATATCGTCGTACGACACATATTTCAAGAGATATGATGTCATAAACAGTGAGATTCATGAAAAATGACTCATCATGCGCGAAGTTTTAATACATTTATTCTTTTTTACTAACATACACTAAACTCGAGTCAGCTTAAGGAAATTCCTGAGACACTGCTGTTATTTTGACAGCTTTCAACTGCGAAAAGCAAACGATAGTTGGTGAGAACTATAGGCGTCTATAGAGCATAGAGAAATTTACAAAACCGTGATGTAGACAGGCGAAGACGAAGCGGCCAGCGTTAAGAAATTGTCCAGGATAATTTTGCTGCAGGATTACGTATGTTTCGTTTCTAATAGAAAATTGGAAAAATGAATACTTAGGAATGCCAGCTCTGTTAACCATTACATATATTTATTAATATATAGACGATCTACCTATAGCAAAAATTTTCGGGTAAAATAGTAATGATTAAAGTGAGAACTATAAATTACAGGGGAGAAAGGAAACAAATAGAAACAAAGGGCAGTGACCAGGGTATTCTTCAATGAATTAAGGCGGAATTATAAAGAGGTATTAAAACTCTTGCGCTGTAGATCGGCTAAAGGAAGCATGTCCTTCAAAGAAGTGCTTTTGGTTTCAAGTATCTGTAGGATGTACACTACCAAAAACGACCGAGGATGTTGAATACAGAGAACAGTAAGTAGTGTTTAATTAGTACAAAAAACGTATGGTAATCTTGATTCTAATGAGGAAAATCTCCTAGGTGTCTTTCAGAAAGCGCTCCGAACACAAAGCATTCTCGTAATCCTCGGGGCCTTTCATCCAGCAGTGAAGTTTATGGCAGCTGTCGGGCAAACAAAAGGCTTTATCCTCGTCGTTATTCGGGTCGCGACATTAAAAGCGGTGGAAGTCCCACTGGAACGGCGCACTTCTCGTAAATGGCGCTAATTCTTCTTCATGATGACGTAACAGTGGCACTTACAGAGTGGAGAAATAAAGTCTCCAATAACCTTTAAGTCAACTGCGTAACTACGCCCGGGTACGGCTATATCTGTGGCGTGTGAATCACTGTGAAGGGCGTGGCAAAGAACCTTCTTTTATGGTACCATGTTCTAAAATATTTTTACCCTTCAGTTCGGGAACAGATAGTGTGAAAATTTGGAGACTCACTACTTACATGCTTCTACGTAATCTGTTATTTCTCTAAAGTTGTTATCATGAGTTACAGGACTGGTATAAACGTATAAGATTCCCCTCTGTTATTAGTTTCATTCCCGAAGGAGAGATTCTTGCGACATTTATACCATTTTTCTTCGAAAGTCTGTGGGATATGATTTTCTTAACACCATTCTTCACATCGACATTGCCTTATATGCCATTTGTCTTCTGATTGCCAGACCTGCTACGGTTATTTCACTATGAGGAGTGCAACCGATTTCTAGGCATTGCCGGCCGTAGTGGCCGAGCTGTTCTAGGCGCTACAGTCTCGAACCGCGCGACCGCTACGTCGCAGGTTCGAATCCTGCCTCGGGCATGGATTTGTGTGATGTCCTTAGGTTAATTAGATTTAAGTAGTTCTAAGTTCTAGGGGACTGATAACCTCAGAAGTTAAGTCCCATAGTGCTCAGAGCCATTTGAACCATTTCTAAGCATTCTCTTTTTTAGATAAACTGCAGAGACTGTGTCTTACGTTGAAGTGCCAAAGAAAATGGTATAGGGAAGCGTATTCAAATACAGAGTTATGTAAACAGGCAGAATACGGGGCTGCGGTCGGCAACGCCTATATGAGATAACGATTGTCTGGCGCAGTTTTTAGATCTGTTACTGCTGCTACAATGGCAGTTTATCTCAGATTAAGTGAGTCTAAACGGTGTTACAGTCGGCGCTCGAGCGATTGGACATAGCATCTCTGAAGGAGCGATGAAGTGGGGATTTTCCCGTGCGACCGTTTCACGAGTGTACCCAGAATATCAGGAATCCGGTAAAACATAAAATCTCAGACACCGCAGGGACGGAAAAAATCCTCCAATAACGGGACGAACGACAACTGAAGAGAATTGTCAACGTGACATAAGGGCAGCCCTTCCACAAACTGCTACAGATTACAGTGCTAGCCCATTATCAAACGTCAGAGTGTGAACCATTCAATGAAGCATCATCAATATGAGCTTTCGCAGCCGAAGACCCACTCGTGTGCCCTTGATGACTGCACGACACGAAGCCTTACGTCTCGCCCAGGCCCGTCAACACCAACATTGGACTGTTGATGACTAGAAACTTGTTGCCTGGTCGGACGAGTCTCGTTTCAAATTGTATCGAGCGGATGGACATGTACGGGTATGGAGACAACCTCATAAATCCATGGACTCTGCATGTCAGCAGGGAACTTTTCAAGCTGGTGGAGGCTCAGTAACGGGCTTGTGGAGTTGGAGTGATGTTGGGCCCCTACTGAGTTTAGTCACTTCCTCTGGCCACCAAACTCTCCAGACAGGAACGTTATTAAGCAAATCCGGCATGTCTTGCAACGTGATGTTCAGAAGAGATCTCCACTCCGTCGTACTATTACGGTTTTATGGACAGCCCTGCAGGGCTCATGGTATCGATTCTTTCCAGCACCTCTTCAGACGTTAATAGAGTCCTTTTCACGTTTTGTTGCGGCGCTTCTGCGTGCTCGCGGGGGCCCTACACTATATTAGGCCAGTTTCTTTGGTTCTTCAGTCTATATGGTGTCATATATAGCTTAGATAATGTATATGTGTTTGAAGTGTCGGTAGTTGGTCTTGTAAGTTCGTAATGATGGAGAGAATTTGTGGATCCTGGGTATTTTAATCTGTTGAGATCATATCTAGCGCACTTCGTCTCGAGTCTGTCTAGTGGTTTCTTCCTGTTTTGTATAATGATACATAAGGAAATTCGTATATTTTGTTTGTAACTATTCGTTACTCTTACCTGTCGGTCGATCTGACATTAGTTCTATTTGATATTACATGGCTGCATGCCAAATTCAAGAATTGGGGAAACGTAGATTTTGTACGTAAACATGGGATATGGTAGAAAGCTTCGTAAATTATTTATTTCACTAGCCGTATTCTGTGCTTGTCTTAGTTTTTGGAAGCTTATTAGTTTGCCTCAGTGAACTCCGTCGTTTTTTACGTTGTGACTTTTCGTCCCTAGCGACTAATATTAAGTTTGTGTCGTTTCCATGCTGTCTCATTTATGACGTGTCATAGTAGATCCTAGTGGGCCTCTGTCTTATCCTTCACTTGCGTGACCATGATTCCAGCCTTTTTATGTAGTCATTGGTCTGTGCCTTAATTCTGTCGCCTGTGGTGACCTGACATCAGTATGCCGTATAATTTTCACATAATGCTATTCATTCCACATCGACGTTTAGAAGTACCAGCTGTGTAGCTTGTGTACAGAAGCGAGGATGTGAGTACATCTATGTGGCATCGCTGCAGCTGACGTGAAACTTATGGACAGCTGATTACGAACTTGGATTCATAATTCCCCGCTGCAGATGAGGCTTGCGGTTAACTGTACGAATTTGCGTGAGAAATCGAAACGTAACATGCAAACAGCAGCACAATATTCCTGCCGCACCTATCCCATATCGAACTTTACCATGTAGCATGCTCTGTCATTCTGATGGTTTATCTTACAGTTACATTGACTGCTCTTTGGTTGCTCCTGAATATGAATTCTTCTTGTGGGTTTAAGTGTTATCTTCTACAGATTGTTATCGTCTGTAGCCATGACTGCTTAGAAAGTTTTCCTGCAAAGGATAGCTACTATAGCGCAACATAAATTTTTGGGTACATTTTATATTTGATTTTCATATTTTTCCCTACTCTGAATTTTACTCTACAACGACATATTCAGTAGTACAAATGAGTGTTTTGTAATATTTTTCTAAAAAATATTTCCTTGTCTCATGGTTGGTAATTTACAAAATTGTACAGGTTTTAGATTTAAGGTGTAGTTTACTTCATACAGGGTGACGAAGAACCAGAAGCAAGACTGTTTGAACACGCGCGATACTACGACTTACAAATGACAAACAGTGAGACGTTGTGGCTGCCACCGAGTAAGCAGGTATGTTTTCTTTACAAACATCTCAAATTTTAAGTTATTAGAAAAGCTGTTAAACATCAATTCAATATTTTACGAAGCTTCATCCATAATTTACTTTTAATATTTATTTTCTTAACCATTAACATTAGAATCCTTCATAAACCTGACATTTTGAGTATAAATATGTGATTCTTTATAACAGTAACACATTCAATTTCTTAAAAAAAGGTCGTACTTATTCTGTAACATTTAGTTTTGGAAATTATTCAACTTGACAACGTAATTTGTCTTTCCGTACACTATTGCTCTTACATAAAACATGGAGCTTTTCGTTGCGTATAACTACGAAGTATGCAGTACCCGTAATTATTTAAATGAATTTTAAATTAAGCAATTAATGTTTCATTTGCATCCAAATGCGTAAATTTTTATAATGTTACTCAAAAACTTTAGTCAGCCACCTTAATCTCTAATCTCCAATCATTCCTGCTTTCTAGGTAAGCTTGTCGTATAAATATCGTTATGTTCTAGGTGATATTTGAAGTTTTCGGACTGCAGACAACAGCAGCAACAACAACAACAACAATTTTCATGTAAAATGTATAAGCGAATATGTGGAGAAAGTCTTTTAACTCGAAAATTCGCCTATGGTTCACCTCGCTGAAATCGGGAAAATGTAGCAGTTATAAAAGCCTGTGGAAATTCCACGTACCCTGGAGGCTGGTCAACATAATGAAAGAGGCAACTGACGTTAGGATAACTCAAGTACTCTAAGCGTACATTTCCTTATGAAATATTCTCCAGAAGTTAATTATCTGTTAGAGTCACTTAATAATTATAAAATTTATTTATCTGAATTGGACTTTTAACATCATACACTAAGTGCTCTTTTGTGAGAGATCTCGTTACTTGAAACCTTATTTCGCAAAGCGCAAACGTGTTACTACAGATTGTTTGCGTAAACAGGCCTCCGCAACAAAAGCAACTGACTGCGTCACCTGGTGTAAAACAAGTGCATCGTCATACATTTTCACATCTGGATAACTGCAGATTCCTTCAGACACTTGTTCCCCGACGTGTACCGTTCATAAGATACTCAGATAATACGATTACAGTTCTCAAATTTCAGTAAACTGCTCGGTGCCATTCGCTGTTCACTTGCATGCCCTCAGTGAAGTCTGTTTCCATGCCACTGGTTTCCTACTTGTGCTTTAGCCTCAGTGCACAACGCATCTGGCGGCGTTTATTTCAGGACATTGCAATTTTCTTTTCAAACGTGGACACGACGTCGTTTCAGGTACTGTGCTTCGTTGGGCCATTGTCCACTCCTAACGTCATCTGCCATAACTTGTTCACTGATTAACGTAGTGTTACGTACAGTCTATGCTGTCACCTGAAATGCCCTCTATTTCTCTTCGACGTAGTGTTAAATATACAGATATTAACTAGGACAAGATCTACGGAAAACATACAAACACATATCACTGACTGGAGCAAAATTTCCTTCAGTGGTGAGTCTCGCTTCGAATAGAGCAGAGATGGCCAGCGAAGCATCCTTACACCACAGGCATTGGTTGACGATATTCTACTCCCCGTTTTGTTGTCCTTCATGGCAAGTCAACCTGGGCTTACATTTCAGCAAGATAATGCTCGTCCACACACGACGAGAGTTTCTACTTCTTGTCTTTATTCTTGCCAAACCCTACCTTGGCCAGAAGTGCCGTAGTTCTCTCCCCAATTGAGAACGTTTGGAGGATTATGCAAGGTCCCTCCAACCATCTCGGACTTAAACGATCAAACACGCCAATTGGATATTATCTGCCACGATGTCTCTCTGGAGGACATCCAGGAAATCTACCAATCAATGCCAAGCTGAATAGCTGCTTGCTACATTTGTGAAGCTCTTTATCTTGAATATATCATCCAATTTTCCTGAAATTGTGATTATTTGTTTATGTGTAGATTACATCACATATACCTATTTCTGCCCATTCAAATATCTCCGTAGTGGTGCGTCGTTTCTTTCGTGTTACAGTCCATATACTGCATCAGGTGGAGCAACGAGATGCTCAGATTTAACCAGCAGCAAATTTTGATTTCACGGATGCCCATGGATATGCAGTTTTACGCAGACATTTTTTATTCCTGTAGTACCGTAAGATTTATGAAACTTGTTAAAATTGGGAAAAATTTGTAGTTTATAGGAGGGTGCAGTTAGTGCACTGTAATGGTGGCGTACACATTCAGCCATCTTGTGGTTCAGCTATTACATTTAATATGGAATGGGGCTGTCCCTCTTTTTGCAATAATTAGTCTCAGTCTCAGGCACTGGAGAAACTGGAATGGTACGAACATTGAAGATACAGGGTGTACATAAAGTCCGGGAACACTTTCAATTATTTATTGCACAAGGACTAAACATTGTACAAATGTCATACGTATTGCATTTTGAAGAGAAACTCTGGAAGTTTTTTACAAACATTCAATATGCGAACCATGAGTGACCCGGCAGACGTCAAAACGGTAATCGAATTCTTGCCGTACCCGTCCCACCATGGCATCTTCGACTGTGGCAGTCGCTTCCCGTATCCTCTCCCGGAGCTCGTGATAGAGGCGGTACATACACCAGATCTTTAATGTGTCCCCACAGAAAAAAGTCACGTGGAGTGAGATCTGGTGATCGGGGAAGCCATTTCATGAAATAGCTTGCTCCGCATCTGAACTCGCCATGTTTGCGACAAGCACTTACTATTGTCAAATTACCAAATTACGGTGTGGCGGCATACATGAAAACAAACTTTCAGGGTATCTCTCCAAAATGACATATGTATGATATCTGTACAACATTTGGTTCTTGTGCAATAAATAATTGAAAGCGTTACCGGACTTTATGTACACCCCACACATCAAAATCGTTAACGGAGATAGTGTTAAGGGTCAAATAAAGTCTCCTGTGGCTGCTACACCTATTCGCCTAACTTGGGAGCATGAGAACGACATTAAAAACTACAAAGAAATTCGGAAAGATACAACCAATGCGCTTACAGCACAGATGATATTCTGCACGCATATACAGTATGTCAGATAGTGAGTGAGTTCACCAACATAGCACAGTTGCCCGTTGTTTTTTCTATGATTAGGAACTGTAACTATATCAGCCTTCCACAAATTCTGACGCCATATTTGTAGGAAGTTACATCAATGCGCTCAAAATGTACAGTTTCATTAAACTGACAAACACTAGAGAGGTAAACGCTATGTGTCGCTGTGTAGCTTTCTGTCATAAGTTATTGTGTCCTAATTTCTTTCAGTAGCTTGTTGTAGATAACTAATGCTCACTTGTTTCTTTTAACTAGATGCGTATAAACTGTACGTCTAGTAATCAACGAACCACAGTATCTCCGGTTTCAATGATGCTGCGGAACCCTAAGAAAAATTTCGAAATTAAACATCCCAGTGAACATTAATGAGTACTGTTCACTGCTTATGCTGGGGATCAGAAAGAGATAACCTTCGCTTAGCAACAAAGTTAAGAGCGTCGAGAGGACAGCCCGAAAAATATAAATCCATGTGCCCGAGGACATGCGCAATATTATCTGTCGGGAGAAATTAAATACGATCAACAGCGGGAAAATTGTTGTAGCATATTAACACACGTTCAGGTGAAAAATAATCCCCACTGACATCTGACGGTATAAAAATATGAAATAATGGACCGAACCTCGATACTCTGATAATTGTTTACGGTATTCCGAGTGAGGTTACGTATTTATGTGTCAAATTTTATTACAGTTTTTCATCCATTAGCTTGGTATCTGTTACTTATTTACTTGTTTAGAAATGTTAAAGATGATTAACGCGTTTTGTGCATCCGACATGTTTAAAAGAGGCCGCGTATCTGCTCACTGTGTTGCGTGAAGCGCAGATAAAACAGCGCAGGCCTTAGTATTCAGGAGGTGCTTAGTTAATGACGTTGGTGAAATGTCAGATAGACAAGTATCGTAGTAAATCATTCAATCAGTGAAGCTACTGAAAGATACAGTTGAAATATAACCACTCAGATATAATACAACAAGAGGGGAACGGATTATTCCAATCGTCTCATGAGGTCCGGTTCAAAATTAGTATCTTTTTCCTTGTTGGGAATTCGATTGATGACTAATAAATTTGGCATGTTACCACTCCATTTACTAACTGCTACTGAGACGTCAGCAGTTAAATATCAAAGGAGCTAACATACCCCCAGAAGTATAGCAAAATAGGAATCTACAAATAGTTTCTATGTCTGGCACATCACACATCCCACTGCTCGTTAGCCAGCACGTTTACATTTGCTGAGGAATTCCATCTAATGGTTTTCTGTACTCTTTCTAACTCGAAGATGACTTTCATCTGTATAAACAACCTGTTTAAAGACAGAAAAAGGCACAGCAGCTTGCTGCCCTGTATACTACACAACGACAGAAATAACATCTCATGTAGATTTTGTAGGTCGTACATGACATGGAACGTTTTAAGCACAGTGAATGCATTTACCTGTGGAGAAACGCGAAAGGCAACAAAGGAAGTATCACAATTTTTCTTACCCAAAAATGGAAGGAAAGTGAACGTTTAACGCCCGTCGACTGCGAGGTCATTAGAGGCAGAGCACAAGCTCGGAAAGATACAAAGGCGGGAAAGGAAATCGTTCGTGCCATTTAAATGAAACCAGTCCGTCATTTGCCTGGAGCGAGTTAGGCAAATCAGTTAGGCAAATCACAGAAGCCCTAAGAATGGATATCCGCACCTATATTTCAACTGTGTCCGCCCGAATTCGAATCCAATGTACTCATACTAACATGCTCCATCTCCCTCGGTTTGTACCTAAAGATAGGAAAAACGCCATCATCAATGTAAATGATATCCATATACAACATTTTTACCGAATTAACAATTTTGTGTCAATAAAATTACAATAAATGATAATCGTATCGGATTTCAATGCACTAAAAATTATTTTAATGACAGAATATGCACTGAAAAAACTATATTTTTGTAGGCTTCATAAGTACAAAGTACTATTTTAGTAAACTGAGCGGAAGGGAGCGGGACTCATACTTTCCGAATTAGCCGCTGTGTAGATTTCGAGGGAAGTAAGAGTGACCCTATTTCAATATCGATAACAGAGATTTATTACAATCTTCAAGCAATTAGAAATACTCAAGGCGGGAACTGACAGTAAAGTCACTGTATTTTTCAATTCAACGTTCAATTCTGAGAATACGTTGATCCCCTGGTGAGAGTACAGTGGGCAGGAGCTTCCTGTAGTTGTAGGAATAGCTCATTGCAATAGGCATCAAACAAAGTACGAATCCTTGGTCAGATGGAAAAATTGAAAATAAAGCAAGTGCAGGGCATCGTAAGATGACAGACGAAATCGAGTGTTTTGTAAAGACTTTAGTAAAGAGGATCAGATGGTTACTGTGGGAGGGGCTGGGAGCAGTCTTGGTGGGGAATGGGTTTATGATAGAAGCGGTGACTTGGACAGCATTCCTGCTCAAACTCCGACCATTAAAGTTCGGTTTGCACATCTGTTCCGGCGTTACCGTCAACCCCGTCTTGACAGTGCAGTGAAGCGAGTTGATATGGGACTTGAAAAAGTGCTAATAACTGTTGACAAGGCACACATTTCGATGGGTAAGCTGAGAGTATCCATCGGTTTCTATTGGGCACAGCCCTTACCGGAATAGTGTTAGGAAGGGATGTTTGACTTAAAACTTATTTATAACAGTATAGTGGGTGGACTCGAGGTAAATTTCTAATTTCTGTGATAACGTGTACAAGGATTAGAATGTCTTTAGTTCGAAAGGAACCACCCCTGCTTGAGGAAGGTACCCATACTGCTGGAAGTTAAATAAGTAGGGAAAACGGATCCAATAGTTCAGGACGCCTATTTCATGAAAATATTGGAATAATCGTAGGGAAAGTAGATGAACTGTTCATAGAACTCTAGTCCCACAGTACTATTTACGAAGCGAAGAAATACGTAGTCTTCCAGCAGGGAGTTAGTTGCAGGTGGCGAAGTGGTCGTTTGTGACAAATGTGATGTTACGTTCAAAAGGGTTGAGACATCAAAACAATGTAAATATCAGATAGTTAAAGACTGTGCAGAAACGTTCTAATTTTCAAGGAAAATACATTTAATTACCGATCTTTACAGATCCCGCAATTCTGGCAACATGGTTTCACTCTCCAGAGTTGACGCTGTACAGCGGCATGGAGTTATTCAAATGGCTCTGAGCACTATGGGACTAAACTTCGGAGGTCATCAGTCCCCTAGAACTTAGAACTACTTAAACCTAACTAACCTAAGGACATCACACACATCCATGCCCGAGGCAGGATTTGAACCTGCGACCGTAGCCGTGGCGCGGTTCCAGACTGTAGCGCCTAGAACCGCTCGGCCACTCCGGCCGGCGCATGGAGTTAATGTACGAATATTTCAACATAAACATTCTTAGTGATTCCTCGAAGAAAAAAAAAATTAATCGATATCATCGGTCACACTAAAACACGATGAACAATTAAAATGAGAATGAGAAACACGAGTCAAAACAGGAAGACTTTCCTCCTTACACGTAAATGGCAATATTAAGCGGGTCACATGATTTGGAAGCATTTTAACTAGGATAGTAATGTTCTATACTTGCACAGGTTACAATAAACAATTGCGATGAATCAACTTATCGACACATCTGAAGCACTAATATGGATGCAATAAATTTGTAATTTGGATGGCACGATTTTCCATTATTAGTGCGAATAATGAAAGCAGAGCTAGCAGCACTCTTGGAGGCCCTAAAGTAAGCAGTAAAAGCGTCACAAGGTATCATTGTGATAGCAGTGGACTGCGATTAGTCTTATTCCTGTTGAGAGTTGCATTTAGACTGTAAGTAGAGGGAAATATGATGATTGAGGATTGAATGCTCTTACATAAACTACAGATAATGCGAAGGCAAATCAAGTAGCATGACATCGTGTAGCGCAGAGCACGGCAGCTTTGTGGTGATTTACATCGAGATTTTAGAAGTATTAGGAATGTTGTTGTTGTTGTGGTCTTCAGTCCTGAGACTGGTTTCATGCAGCTCTCCATGCTACTCTATCCTGTGCAAGCTTATTCATCTCCCAGTACCTACTGCAACCTACATCCTTCTGAATCTGCTTAGTGTATTCATCTCTTGGTCTCCCTCTACGATTTTTACCCTCCACGCTGCCCTCCAATACTAAATTGGTGATCCCTTGATGCCTCAGAACATGTCCTACCAACCGATCCCTTCTTCTGGTCAAGTTGTGCCACAAACTTCTCTTCTCCCCAATCCTATTCAATACTTCCTCATTAGTTATGTGATCTACCCATCTAATCTTCAGCATTCTTCTGTAGCACCACATTTCGAAAGCTTCTATTCTCTTCTTGTCCAAACTATTTATCGTCCATGTTTCACTTCCATACATGGCTACACTCCATACGAATACTTTCAGAAATGACTTCCTGACACTTAAATCTATACTGGATGTTAAAAAATTTCTCTTCTTCAGAAACGCTTTCCTTGCCATTGCCAGCCTACATTTTATATCCTCTCTACTTCGACCATCATCAGTTATTTTGCTCCCCAAATAGCAAAACTCCTTTACTACTTTAAGTGCCTCATTTCCTAATCTAATTCCCTCAGCATCACCCAACTTAATTAGACTACATTCCATTATCCTTGTTTTGCTTTTGTTGATGTTCATCTTATATCCTCCTTTCAAGACACTGTCCATTCCATTCAACTGCTCTTCCAAGTCCTTTGCTGTCTCTGACAGAATTACAATGTCATCGGCGAACCTCAAAGTTTTTATTTCTTCTCCATGAATTTTAATACCTACTCCGAATTTTTCTTTTGTTTCCTTTACTGCTTGCTCTATATACAGATTGAACAACATCGGGGAGAGGCTACAACCCTGTCTTACTCCCTTCCCAACCACTGCTTCCCTTTCATGTCCCTCGACTCTTATAACTGCCATCTGGTTTCTGTACAAATTGTAAATAGCCTTTCGCTCCCTGTATTTTATCCCTGCCACCTTTAGAATTTGAAAGAGAGTATTCCAGTCAACATTGTCAAAAGCTTTCTCTAAGTCTACAAATGCTAGAAACGTAGGTTTGCCTTTCCTTAATCTTTCTTCTAAGATAAGTCGTAAGGTCAGTATTGCCTCACGTGTTCCAGTGTTTCTACGGAATCCAAACTGATCTTCCCCGAGGTTGGCTTCTACTAGTGTATTAGGAATAACAACTGTAAATCATGTCAGTGGACATATGCACTTGGTATCCAGTGCCAAATATGAGAAAGCGCTCCGGTTTTTTGAAGATACGTTAAGAGAATAGTTCAAAAAGTTGAACACAGATAAGCAGAACGGAAACTGTAAACGCCACTTAAACCCTGTCTGTAACGAAAAAACTAAAATTACACACAAACACACACGTATTAGGAGGGAGAGAGGGAGGGAGAGAGAGAAAAGTTGGGAGGAAAGAGGAGACATGTGTGCGCTCTGAAGCGACTATAAAGATATTTAGTCCCGTAAATGTACTCGTTTGAACGTTCCCCTAATCTTTTGCGAATGTAAGCTACTGCCTCTCTAGCCATCTTCAGTAAATTTTATTTGAGGGTGTGAAAGTCTTTTAATCTTGTTTTATAAACCGCGTTTTCCCCACTGTTACAATTGGTCTTAATCACGATGGAGTATTTGCTGCTGGACAGTGCAAAATTCAGATCATGCGTAGTATAATTTCATACAGCTTATAGAACCTGTTTGTCAAGAAAGCCAGTCAGTTCTTCTTTTCTGACTGCACGGCGTGACCAAGGAACCAGGGGTTGATATCCCTTATTGTCAAAGTTTCTGTTTGAATTTGTATTGGCTGACATGGCCTATTGAGGGGAAATACTTTACAGCAACGTAATACAGGTACTTGTACCATGCCGGAGATCTTCCAAAAAGCGATCGGCAACCTTTCTGGCACCTCGGGTACGCGGGGAGCCTACAATGCCCCTGCACGCCATAGCGTCACGAACTCACAAAGTCGAAGTCACCGACGACACAATTGACCGGAAAATAGTGCCGCCAGTATTCCGCCGCCGACTTCTATAAAGATCGGCGCCAGAGCTGCATTGAGAGCCTGTCCTAGCCTCCGGGGGGGAGCTATTCACCCCTAGTCTTAGGACGCTCTAGAAGTCCATCGTAGGGACCAACGCAGCTGTATCCAACATTCGTCGTTGTTTTACTTATTGCATTCAGAAAGACTTTCCTGTTCCTATGCTGGTGTTATTCAGGACAGCTTCATCGGTCTTAGAGTAGTTTCCATACAACTGTATTTGTTTATGAAGATCCTAATTGTATTACTTCATCAGACTCTGGAAGCACCGTACTGTCAATTCTTCATATCTTTGAGACATCCTAATTATCACTTTGTCATTATCATCGAAGCAGACGTTTCCTTGTTGATCAATAAAGTCTTGTAAACTTTGATCACTGTTTTCCCTGTGTCGGAATGAGCGACACTTCACTTTGTTCCCGCTTTCATATGTTAGCTGCCTTTGGCTGCCATGTTTGCCGTTGTTGGTACGCAGCCAGATTACTGTTCGCAGCAAAAACAAAGTGAGACGGCATCATCTTTGGGTTTCATGTTGTTAGACTCCTTGACAATCAGCTTCGTGCCTGTTTCTTGCATTGCTTCTAGGTTCCAGGAACACGAATTAGTTGCATTGTGATCTTCCGCCATCGATGACTTGTCAGAGCCGTGTTATGTTTGGCAAGTGCTAATAGAACGCCATATCTCACCATTTTGCAATATTCCACACTCGCAACTTACATGTTATGCTCCAGGCAAGTGCAGCTATCGAAAATATCTCTCGTGGGGCTACTACTTTTTTTGACCTCGTTGCTGCTTTTGTGGATTGACTTAACGCTCTCCCGGTGGAGAACTATCCGCATTGAATAATTGCGCGTATAGTACGAGGGCTGTGTGCATTTATTCGATCTCCTCTCCTTTTTTATACTTCTTGTTGCAATAATACTACGTGCCGTTCTGTTATTATAGCGTCTGATTCTGAAATTGGTGAACAAGTGCTCAAGTTTAGCGTTTCGTAATCTTTCTGGCGTGTTTTCATAGGACGCCCCGCCACGAAAACCTTTTCTATTATACAGTTGCTATTGTTTTCGTAGACCTCAGGTTTTTGCAGCTTGTCGACAACAGCCTTCATTAGGCCTAATACATATCCCGTTTTGCCGGCCGGAGTGGTCGAGCGGTTCTAGGCGGTACAGTCTGGAACCGCACGACCGCTACGGTCGCAGGTTCAAACCCTGCCTCGGGCATGGATGTGTGTGATGTCCTTAGGTTAGTTAGGTTTAAGTAGTTCTAAGTTCTAGTGGACTGATGATCTCAGAAGTTAAGTCACGTAGTGCTCAGAGCCATTTGAACCAATTGAACCATATCCCATTTTCTTGCTGTTTCCGTAGATCGGCAAAATACACACTCGCTGGAGTCTTTGCTTGATTTATTAGTTCACTCATTATCTTAAACATAATTTAGGACATCACGAAGACGCATAGGAACGGATTTGGAGTGAAGAATAAAACTAGAACGGATTTGGAGCGAAGAATAAATCGGGAACTCTGGAAATCTTAGTGATATTTTAACCAAACTAAAACTCCATGGCCTTTACTAGAATTGGTAAATTTCTGTAGGAGTATTAACCTCTAAGTGTGGGGCAGGAGCTACAACGATGTGAAATTTAAAAATAATCGGAAACGGCTGCCTTTCGTACAAGTAGCTGTACTTATTCTCCTTTAGGTCGGTCCGGACGAGTATTCCCGGACTGCCAAAGATATTATATGGCTCTGAGCACTATGGGACTCAACTGCTGAGGTCATTAGTCCCTTAGAACTTAGAACTAGTTAAACCTTACTAACCTAAGGACATCACAAACATCCATGCCCAAGGCAGGATTCGAACCTGCGACCGTAGCGGCCTTGCGGTTCCAGACTGCAGCGCCTTTAACCGCACGGCCACTTCGGCCGGCAAAGATATTATATACCCTACGACATTATTTTCACCACTTGTAACAAGGGGCTGGAGGCTTATGGATATGTGCTGCTTAGGGGATGAAATGTAAAAGTAATCGAAACTAATCTACAACATTTGAGATGGGTTTGTAACAAAGTCGACAACCTTCTTCGTGAAAGAAGTTAAAACTGAACCGAAAAGTAAGGCCAAATACGAAAATTTCACAATCAATTATTTTACATTTGCTGACCTCACGTTTTCTGTGTTGTATTTCACTTATATAAGCAAATCGAACAGGTGTCTTGTTGTTCACGTTGTTGCAAAATTAATGTGCCTTATTTGCTCGTTTTCGCTTTTATTTTAAATGCGTACTTAAACCGGTGCACCATATTAAATACAGGGTGTTACAATAAGGTACGCCCAAACTTTCAGGAAACATTCGTCACACACAAATAAAGAAAGGATGTTATGTGGACATGTGTCCGGAAACGCTTAATTTCTATGTTAGAGCTCATTTTAGTTTCGTCAGTATGTACTGTACTTGCTCGATTCACCGCCATGATATCATACTGGATACTCTACCTGTGCTGCTAGAACATGTGCCATTACAAGTACGGCACAACATGTGTTTCATGCACCATGGACCTCCTGCACATTTCAGTCGAAGTGTTCGTACGCTTCTCAACAACAGATTCGGTGACCGATGGATTGGTAGAGGCGGACCAATTCCATGGCCTCCACGCTCTCCTGACCTCAACCCTCTTGACTTTCATTTATGGGGGCATTTGAAAGCTCTTGTCTACGCAACCCCGGTGCCAAATGTAGAGACTCTTCGTGCTCGTATTGTGGGCGGCTGTGATGCAATACGCCATTCTCCAGGGCTGCATCAGCGCATCAGGGATTCCATTCGACGGAGGGTGGATGCATGTATCCTCGCTAACGGAGGACATTTTGAACATTTCCTGTAACAAAGTGTTTGAAGTCACCCTTGTACGTTCTGTTGCTGTGTGTTTCCATTCCATGATTAATATGATTTCACCTACTGCTTCATCGAACGGCATTGGGGGGGGGGGGGGGACGTTTTTTGTTTTTTGAGCCATCAGTCTGGCTTCTGATTCGTTGCACCGAGCCTCTTCCCTTGTGTTAATGACTTCATCTCCAAGCAGCACTTGATCCCTATGTCTTCAATTAGTCGTTACAGTTATTCCAATCTCTTTTTTTCCCTAAACATCTTTCATCCTCAGTACAGGGTTCAAGTACTGTGGAATGTACTCATCAGTGCCTTAATGTATGTCCCATCAACCTGTCTGTTACTCTTGTCAATGTTTTTGCCGATTCAACGGGGAACTCTTTATTTATTATCTTTTCGGTCCAACTCGTTTTCAACATCCTTCTATAGCCCAACATTTCAGACGCCTCCATTCTCTTCGTTCCCGAATTTCCTACTGTCGGTGATACACTACCATGCAATGCTGTGTTCCAGATGCAAATTTTCATAAATTTCTTCCTCATATCATGTCTTATATTTGACACTAGTTTCCTCCTTTTGGCCTGGAATACCGTCTTTCCCTACAGGTTCTAAAATTATTTTTTTCGTCCTTGTTTCATCCTATTCATAACGAATCCAGGACCCCTTACTCTATTTTCTGCTGCTGTTTATATTTGTATTTGCCTGAACGGATATTCTGACTATATTTCCTTTTCTTGTTTATCGAACGCAAAATCCAGTGCAACTTGATTAATATTGTAAGATGCTGCCCGTGGACAACGGGTGAAATGAGAATTTCAGTCATAATTGAAAAAAATCTGACAAGCGAAACTCCACTACACGACCATCCTATTCTTTGAGATAAAAGTATACCCAGCAGCTGAATCTCTCCAAACGCGTTTAAATCATTGAGGTCTATCTCCAGTTTTAGTCATCCTACACAACACAAACCTGCTGACGTACTTAATCAATCTGAAACTGAAATTACAGCAGAGGAGGTCAAACCAGATTACAATTTCTTGGCATCTGCAGCAATTCATGCCGCACACTTTTTATAAAGCGAACATTAGCTATTGATTGCTCATTAGTGACAACGATCTTGTTTTATATTGTAGATACTATGTAGAGCATATGACTTAGATGTGATATTCAACGGATCTCTTAAATGCCTATGATGCCTCCAAACTCCAAAATACTTATGTCGACCAATTAATATTTGTAGGTAATAGGTTAATACATCCACTGAGATTGTCAAAGCTGTTATGAGATATCTATGAAGGGAGTCTATCTGATCTGAAATTCAGTTTTGTTTTCAGGAGGCAGCCATTTTCAAGTGTTTTCGAAACAATATGGTATATTAATAGAGGAATATTTGACATATTGTTTGTTCCGTTATAGAGTGAAGAGAGCTAAAGCGTTTTAAGTAAGTTAAATATTATCTGAGTTTATAAATTTTACTTATTTGTTCTATCGTGTGTTATATATCATGCTATTACAGTTAGCTGGAATAAGTTGAGAAACGTAACATACTCAGTCACTTGGCGAAAATGTTGTCATTACATCAAGACAGTGAGACTTTTGGTGTCGAACGAAGTGAAAGTTTGTAAACATAAATCTATGTTTACATAGAATTCGATCCCATTAAACACGATTAAAGTGTTGACAAATCATTACGTTAATCTGCTTATTCTCTAGGACAGAAAAATGTTCCTATCTGCTGAAAACGAAGTTCCTTAATGTAAATTCGTTTTTTGTAGCCTCAGTAGGACACGCAACGAAGAGTAAAACCTTCTGGGTAGTTATGCCGCGTCATATTCCTCTTCGGTTTCCCATTGTTCAATCGACATTGGACCACTATGGCAGAAATCTTGAAAATTTTCTGATGTTCCCGGTTAACTGAACATTGTCGAAGACGAACGATGAAGCGACCATCAGTACTGGAACCTGTTAACTTCCAGTAGAAGATGAATTTTGAACACTTTGTGTGTTACCTTCAATCTTCTTGTGTGGTTTTATATCTGGTCCTTATGTACGGCTCCCATTATTTGTAGCAAATTTATTAGAACCTAGTGCTGCTACGTATTGATGAATGTTTTATCTCCACCTTCATGCTAATGTACATCTCATGGAACGTATTTCCCTCAGTACGTCCACATATCCTGTCTAGCTCCTTATCCTCTGGGGTCTGTTTCCTGCTGTTTCTTCTCATTCAGCAAAATCACTCTGTATTCTTTACGACAGTCACACGTCGCGTCATACACTCCCGCAGTGTTGAGGTAAACAGGTGTGACCGTACTGTGCGGGACAAACTCTTTCACTTTGTATTTCTTGAAAAATGTGGCTTGTACATAATTTTTCCGAAGAAATCTCCTCACGCAGTCAGCACTCGTAGAACCTAAAAGAGTGGAAAGATGGGCCTTTGTCCTGCCTATTAGTATAATTAGCCCTTCTACTGCTGGAGGCACACGATGCGCTTGGCACGCCGAAGCGCTGCGGCCTGCACTGTCATCCGTATACCTGCGCTGATGTGGCTGACCCTCGAGCTGCCGCCTGGGGTGGAGCGCCCCTCGCTGCCCCACCCGCCCTGTGCTGAATATTTCTGCAGTGACTGCGACTCCACGCGAAATATTGTGTCCTCTCAAGGCCGATACAGAATACTCGTAAATGCTCTCACTACGTAGTTCCCCTGCAGGTGAATTACTACAGAATCAAACTGTCTGGTAAAACTATTTTTCGTCACCAAGAATGATATCTTGCTTGTAGTTTTCTTGCACTATTTTTGTAGATTATGCCGAAACCGACGTGATTCGTTAGCTTTACATCAATAGTTTATTGCTCTTTCTTGGATACCCGTTTATAATGTGTGCATTTATCTATGCGTTCCTCACCGTACTAACTCAAGAACGAATAACATAAGCTATAGATTATAGATTACTGTACGTTACTTTTGTTGTTCAGAACATCGTATTAGGTCGTTTATTGCAGAAAGCGACATACAGATCATCTTTCATATCGCACTACAACGTCGGAATTCACTGTGAGCAACGATAAGAACAATTTTACTTCACGTCGTTAAATTGATAAGGAATTTCACATGGCCTACTGTTTGTATCGCTGAATTGCCTGAATTTTTGTTGCGCTTTGTGATTACCCGATTATGCGTAATTTTGTTTCTTCAACGAAATTTTTACAATACTTGTGATTGTTGCACATAAGTATTCAACACATTTTCCAACATTTGAAAGCTGTGAAATCTCTGTCTTTTTGTTAGCACATTAAATTCACTTATAGAGAAAATTGAAAGTCATGAACTGTAAATTTAGGCGTTACTTTTACACTTTGTGAATATGTTTCCCATCCTTCTTTTTGATCCGGGCTTTGGACCGGCACTGGCGAAGTTAAAAACATTTTTATTTTGTATTTCCCTTTTTATAATTACTTTTTCGTTTTCGAAGTTTTTTTTCTAATAGCATTATTGTATTCGTTCTATGCTGCAATTAGTAATTCTGTTTTGTGTGGTATTTTTCAAAACAGTGTACGATACACAATGGTACCTTGCAAGTTCGTACCTGCTCTCTCGACGTACTTTTGGTTTCCAGCAAAGAATGCATCTACGCGTTAGCGCACTTTTCTTAGATTACTCACTTGTTATAATGTCTGGAAAATGCCTTCCCACAAATCTTAGAGGATTATCGTCAGAACAGCTTCCTCTGCCAGCTTTTCTGCACTCTAACGCATACGTTTCTGTAAGTTCCTTTACGAGTGACAGATGAAACTCTGCTATCGTCATTATCCGACCTGTTAGTGATCTGTGCAGGACATGAGCATTTAAAACACACAGATCTAGAACGTGAAAAACGAACTTCATTGTTTTCCGTATGCATCCGACAGAGCTAAGCAGCATATCAGAATGGTCAACTGCTCCCATATTCAAGTTATAATCTACAATGCTTTGTGGTTTCTTAATTTTTTCCCCAGTGTTCCTGTCAATGTTTCCTGTGTCAACCATTTCTGTGGTGTTACATGTGGTCAACATCCACACTTCCATTTTGTCACACCACTTTATAGAAAGCATTGTATCAGTACACATAAATTGAATACCTCCACGTTCCAGTTTCTTCTGAAGTTTCGGCATGTTGCGTCTGTACTTACGGATAGTATCACATGCGTTCGTCCCATGACTGTGAAGCCAGGCAAACAAGTCTGCGCTTGAGTACCTGTTATCGACGTAGGGGGTAAGTCCACGTTCTAAATGGGGCTTCATAAGTGTAGCCATATGTCACCTGTTTTACCCAAATTGTGTAACTCAGTTTCTGTTAATGCCCCAGTATAAACAATGAAATCCAAGACATAGCAAGTCTTACAATCACATAACACAAATGTTTTTTTACCGAATCTACTCTGTTTCGATGGAATGAATTGTCTGAAAGATAAGCGTCCTTTGAATAATAACAAACTCTGATTAATGCAGAGTCTCTGATGTGAATTAAATGCACAACGGAAAGCTGTACGAACTTTATTGACAATGTTCCTAATTTTGAATAATCTGTCTCCTCCAGTATTGGCAGAGTTGTCACTGAAATGTAACATTCTCATAAGTAACAAAAGCGGTCTCTTGACATGAGTTCACTAAAAATTGGCGTATTTAGAAGAACATCTCTGGTCCAGTATTCGCTAATTTTCAGTTTTTGCACGCGAGGCATCACAAGACAAACAGCTATGAAACAATAAATTTCTTCATATCCAGTGTCTTTACACTTTGAGATTCGAGAATGCACTGATTCGGGAGTATTATCCTTGGTGAATATATAAAACCGATTCGTTTCGTCAGCTACATATTTCATCAGTTCTTGTGTAAAGAATAACATGAAAACTGACAGAATACTTGAGTCATTCCCTATTTGACACACATGTCCCGACAGTGTATCAACAAATGCGTGATTAACTGGCTTAAAGTCATTTTCTTTCCAGTCAAATATATCACTAAGACGTGCTTTCTTCGTAGGCGATTCACTATCAGTTTCTGATTCTTCAGATTCAGAACAACTAACATCTCTTGTTGAAACATGAGACTGCTTTGACACCCCCGCTGAAGTGGACGGTTTATGAATAGAGCTTTCGGACTCTGTGGAAGAGCTGTCGCCGGCCAGTGTGGCCGTGCGGTTAAAGGCGCTTCAGTCTGGAACCGCGTGACCGCTACGTTCGCAGGTTCGAATCCTGCCTCGGGCATGGATGTGTGTGATGTGCTTAGGTTAGTTAGGTTTAATTAGTTCTAAGTTCTAGGCGACTGATGACCTCAGAAGTTAAGTCGCATAGTGCTCAGAGCCATTTGAACCATTGAAGAGCTATCAGTTTCGTCAAATACAAGTAGTTCACCCTCTCTGTCGCTCCTCGCAAGAATCTCCATGATTTCTTCCTCAGTGCAACCACGACGTCTCGCCATTTTCCTTGTAAAATACAGAAGGCGAAGAACACTGATGTAAATTCCGATGAACACTGAACTTTAGTGCGAAGCCTAGGCTCACAACAGCCAAGCTAGCGGCCAGAACTGCGAAAGGCTACTGAGACATGGGACGGGAAGTCCGCTATCCGAGTTATCTCGTCATCAACAATCAGGTAGCACCTCGCCCATACTCGTCATCAGCGCTCAGGGGCCGGGAAGCGGGTGCGACTTAACTCGTCAACAGCGTCAGGGGAAACCCAGTGGCCGCGACTATACACGTCATTAGCACCCAGGGAGCTGCACGCAGCATGACGAGTGAACTCGTCAACAGCAGTCAAAGGGTTAGTGATATTTAGTTTCAAGTTGAACAATGACAGGATGCAGATCGAGACAAGTGAAACGCTCTGTAGCTTACTGAAGGTCAACAGAAAGTTTTAAAATATTTCTTTGACGTCTGTAGCCCAAACAAGAACTTAACATTGCTGCCCAGTTACACTGTGTTCAACTCGTTACTCAGATTAATTCTCGGAATGTTGTCTTCACAAGTAAATGCTTTTTTTAATTTTATGCAGAGCACCAGTTAATAAAAATTACAACTTAATGAAATAAAAGCCTTATGTACTGACTGTCTTACTAGGCTTTTACAAATCGTAATGAGCTTTGAACAACTATGCTCTAAGCATTTTGAAACTAAATGTTACTAATGATATTAATACGGCAGAAAATTTATAAATCTTTCCTTGTCATTAGCAAGAGTATTTACGCATTTCAAAACCATATAACATATACTCAACATGTAACTTAAACCGCACAATTGAAAGTAATTTACTTCCTAAGCACTACCCACCGATCTAACAGGTGTGTTCCTCAGAACTTCAGACAACTTACTATTTCTCTCTGACTTGACGTGGACAAGGCATGAACACCGTTTGTCAGATTAAGAATCGTTAGCTGCAGTAGAGAAAGAGTATTACTTCCCTGACCGTCAGATTCTACCTGTACTGAATGCAACTCAAATAAACTTTAGTTATATCCGGAAGCATGTTCAGTCACGTGACAAAAACGTCACTTCACTGGTTATTAAATCCGCCGATCTCCCAGATTGACACTGTGTCGTTCCCCGCTGATGACTTGCCAGTTCAAGCACGGTGATATATCACAGTCGAGTAGTATCTACGTGCGCCCTCTGCTCTCTCTCTTTAGCATTCAGACGTCGATTATACAGACCTGCTGTTCAGTTTGTGTCTCTGAAAACCGCCGAAAAACCGAAAAACTACGGCTCGACACTTCTTGGGAAGTACTGTCTGTGGATAAATCATCGTAGCAATTGGCCTTCATAGTCTTCTTTAAGAAATGCAAACCCAATTCCAAACTGTTATTATGAATGTTGTTCAAGACAGTTGAAGACAGAGTGTCGAGCACTGCCTTCATCTGGGCTAGGTGGTGCTGTGTAGTGCAGTTAAGTACTTATTTTTTGGTAGGATTTCTGCACGCTGTGAGTTTTAGAGTACTGGCGGTTCTCCTATAAACCAACACTCCTACGAATAGCAGCTCGATCTCACTCTACGTTTTAGGCGGTTTTGATTCTGGGATAAATCTCAGTAATGAAAATGTGGAATATATTGCAGCTCTTCTGTACTGTGTGACACTATAACAAATAGATTGTAGACTTGCAGCAGCCAACCTAAAGGGTTTAGTGGCACCTGTTGTTCAGAATGTAACATAACAACGTCAGGTGGTGTAGACGACAAAGGTAATGTCATAGCAACGCCTCCAGAGTGTTTGCAGAATCTTCGTTTGTGTTTAAAGCATCTCGATCGAAGACATTATTCTATCGGGTAACACAATCAGAAGCAACTTCCTCCACTAAGATACCCGAAGTATCTGTTACTGGGATTAAGATATCACGTAGAAACGTTCAACAACGTCATTCCAGGATAGGTTCAACTTGCGTAAAATATTTAGAAGCTTTCACGAAAGTATATCCTTTTTCAACTAGATATCCTCGACAAATCACTTTCTAAAAAGTAAGTTGGAGAGTTAATTCATTTCACTATACGTTTTAGTGGGCACTTTTCTTTGTATATTTTTTGGAAGACCATTATATGCTTGGTGGCACAATTGTTCAGGGCGTTAGACAGTTGCTAACAGAGCATTCATTCCGGAGTCCGGTAACAGATTCAGTTCTCGAGTGATTTCTTAACCTGGTTTATACACGATTAACCAACCGTTATCCATCGTCTTAGGGTATTACATTTCTCTTACCCACTTAGTGATTACGAGACTTCGTTTCTCTTGAGTTGATTAAAAGCTTTCCTGCTCTGCGCCGATATTTTGCTTTTGGGCGGTTTTGTATTCCGGAGAAATCTGTTTGCCTCATGTCTTACATCTTCGACCTGAACCTTCAGAAAAAACAGACAAGGATTTTTTAGCGCACTGAAAATTTTACCAACGGGAATTCTCTTAGGTGTAGTTACGATATTCAGCTCTTTGCTAAAACCGAGGAGACTTCTTGATCAAAAGACAAGAGTTTCAGAATGACGTTTTTTCTCTACAATGTTTTTCAGTTTCTTTAAGTTCTCTTTTTTAGTCTTTGCATCGCAATATGATAACCTTACTGCTTCATTAAACGGTATTCTGCCACTTTATCCCAGTACTGAGGTGAGAGACTTATCGCTAGTAAAAAAATGCGGAACTGTGAAAATGGAGCTAACGTAATTTAACACCTTGCGCATTTGTTGGATTCCTTCAAATGGCTCTGAGCACTATGCGACTTAACTTCTGAGGTCATCAGTCGCCTACAACTTAGAACTAATTAAACCTAACTAACCTAAGGACATCACACACATCCATGTCCGAGGCAGGATTCGAACCTGCGACCGCAGCGGTCGCCCGGCTCCAGACTGTAGCGCCTAGAACCGCACGGCCACTCCGGCCGGCTTGGATTCCTTCACGAAGAAGATACAGTACGTCGAAATGTAATATATACGAAAACTGAGCCATGTTAACTACTAAGCATATAGTCTCCGATGACTGTCAAGTAAAACTTCGGCTTAATTAATAGCAAAGTAAAGTTGCTTACAATATCGATGATATCGTCGGAGCATACTGTCATCTACAAGGGAAAGCGGTAATTAATGATACAGCCTTATGCCAAAGTGACGTATAGAGGATGACATATGAAGACGCACTGACTAAATATGAGGTGGCTCTCGAGTAGGCCTTAGAACTGCTGAAAATTAGCTGAAGATAGTGCACTGATTGAGCTATTTAGTCTGCATTGAAGTGTAATGTCACGATGTAGGTAAAAGAACGCGACTATGTTGAACCAAGGAACTGAACAAAAGTGGATGTATCCTCTACCCCTAACCTGAAACTGTTCGCAACGGGCAAGTAGATGTACTTACCCACCTTCGTTGGGCCTGACGACTGCCCAGGGACGGAAGGAGTTTCTAAAGTGAGGACACAGTTCAGCGTGGCGGGTCGTTACGTACTTGGCCGGGCATTAACCTAAGTGAATATACGTGTAGCGCATGCTGCAGGTCTCCTGGGAGAAATAAACCAGTAGGAAAAGCGAAGCACCTGGTTGCGTTGCAGGCGAGTGCTGGGCCACGAGATTAGGGCCATTTTGTGGACGCTGTTTACTAGAGGCTCCGCACTTTATTGAAGCAAGGAGAAGCCGCTGATGATGAACATCAGTCTGGAAATAACAACTTCGCACTTTGGTTTAATGAAGATGTCTTCAAGATGGAAGTTTATTTTGACACTTCTAGTTACATCGTCTCTGCAGTTGTTTCTTCGGTCTGCAAGTTCCATTTAGACACAAGCCCTAAAATAGCGGAGTGACACAGAGGAATCACAAGCTTGCTTGCCTGCGACTCCAATTACGGCTCTTGTCAGAAACGAAATTGATGAAACAAGAGTTATTGCAAGCCATGACTTTACATAGCGCCGGATCACAAATATCGTACCTCAGAAAGACTACTCATTAGTAAACTGCCAGTCTTTCTCCAGGAAGACTATTCATTAGTAAACGTACAGTCTTTCAGAAGTACGATATATGTGATCTGGCGCTTTCTTAAACCATGGCTTGCAGTAACACTTGTTTCATAGTTCCGTTTATAACAAGAGCCGCTCGGTTTCATCTAATGTATTGTGGCATCATGTGGTGTAATAAGTGAGGCCAGTGCTTCTGAAGATGTTTTTACAAATATCGAAACCATGCTCAAGGAATAATGAACCTTTATATGGAACTCGTTGGCTGATTTTTCAATCGATTCAGAATTACGCAGTTGCTGTTTCGCAGCCTTGTTTAAGATTTTGACAGTTTTTAATATTAAAATTTCTTCATACATCTACTTCTTGCTACGTAGGCATACGCAACTCTGGAACCAATCGTCAGTTTGCGCGTACAGGATTGCAGAACATTCTTTCTTTGTATATAGTAAATATTTGCGGTCCATATCAAAACACGTACTTTTCTTGCCCGAGGAATGTTTATGCTCCCATGAAGCGCAGAACATTGTAACACTTGATTAGAAATAATGCTGTATTTGTGTTTTTATTGACACGTGTGGAATAATTCTTGGTCAAAAAGGTCTGCTGCTATCAGAGGTAGGCCATAATCTGAAAAAGAAATTTATGAGAATGTGCATTTGGAACATAGCATTGTATGGTTGTGAATCATGGACTGTGGGGAAATCGGAAAAGAAGGGAGTCGAAGAACTTGAGATGAGGTGCTATGGAAGGATACTGAAAATGTGGGTGGACAGATGAGAAATGAGAAGGTTCTCCACATATTCGGGGAAGAAAGGAAAATATGCAAAACACTGACAAGAAGTGAGGACAAGATAATGGACGTTGTGTTAAGACATCGGGGAATAAATTCCATGGTAATAGAGGTATTGTAACGGAAGATAGAGAACAGAATATATCCAATTAATAACTGATGATCCAGTATCTGAACGCTGCTCATAGATGAAGAGGTAATCACAAGAGAGAAATTCTTTGAGGTATGCATCACTCAAAATAATAATAATAACAATAATAATAATAAGAGAGTTATAATTTGAGTTTTGCTTTACGTCTTCTGTCACCGCTCTGTCTCTAAATAGCTGACTATCGGCAGGTGCCACTCTTTCCTTCCATATACGATGGATAGATCGGTGCAAACAGTATGATAAGGCATCATTGCATGATACACTGGGCTGATGTTTAGTGTTTAGCGTGTTGAGGCACATTTCAGTGTTCACAAATTTCCCGCGTCTAGCTTTACTCGACTTTCATGTGTAATATTAGGTACGAAAATTTACACCATCACAAAGAATGCGTTCAGTTTCGAGAAGAAATTTTCACTATTCGGCGGAGTGTGCGCTGTTTTGAAACTTCCTTCCACATTAAAACCGTTGTTTCGGATCTGATATCGAAACTGGGGCCTTTGGTTTTCGTGGCTGATTTTGGAAGGTAAGTTTGGAAGGTAGCAGAGAGATTCTGAAGGAAATAAAGGAGTGAAGGTTGGTCCTGGTCGTATTCTGATACGTTAATAAGTAGAACACTTGTCCGTTAAACACTAAGATGGCCAGTTATTGAAACCTAGTACAGCATACGGTTTTAAACTGCCAGAAAGTCGCTAGCTACTGAGTGCGTCCCTTACGGCTGGTATTCTTTAGCCTCTTCACTGCTTGACTACAGTGGAAGATGTTCGCGCAGGCTAATGTAACCGAGCAAAGAAATTTTCCGTGAACAACAGGATAACAGCTGCGTACGTGTACATTACAGCATATCAGAACAATAGAAAAGTATAAAATGGAAAATATGTACTTCGAAATAATTAATGAGGTTTTGCAAGTCCAAATTCATTTATGAATAGAGATACAGATTTGAGGTAAATTTCACTTACGTAGAGGACCACAAATCTTTTAGTTTCAACAGAAACAACCAATTTTAAGAAGATGTAAATCTTTTACATTAATTCACATGAATACTTTGAATAGTTTGCAATTACATTTACAATCATAATTTCGTTAAACTTTCACCAACGTTCGATTTGACCTCCATCGACCATACGATTAACATCGAGAACAGAGCGAAGCTCTTCCCATTCTTTTACGAGAATGTCTGGAATGACTACATTCATTGTTGTTCCAGGACGGGGTCGTCATTTACCAAAAGTTGTTGGAAGTTGAACCACATTCACTGAATCTGTCTCAAACCCTAACACGAAAAAATGATCACATTTGAGATGGCCAATGGTGTAATGGAGATCCGTACGATCCTTACTGCAGATTCATTGTTGGTGAAATTCATTATCGGGAAATGTTTGCAGGTAGCAAGTGTGGTGCTGTTTCCGCCTAACATATGTAATTTATGTAATTGTTTGTTAAAAATAAATTAAAAATTTGTAAGCACTACAAAAAGACTCATGTGCGCTACGTGCGAAACTGTTAAGAACATGAGCTGGGCCTTGAATTAACGCGGGCAGACGAAGTGAAGATTACCCACTGTATAAAGTACCGTTCTCTTGAGACTTCGCCTCCCATCCTCGAACTGAAGGAGTCGGCGAAAGAAAACGCAAACCAGTTAGAGTGCAGTTTGAGTTATTTCACACCTAAGAAATTATCCTAATGTGACGGGACTCAGTACATGTGACAATTTCAGAAGAATTGGGTGGTTCAAAGAGAACACAAATTTAGTCAATAGCACGTTGGTCCACCTCTGGCTTTACGCAAGCATTCATTCGATTTTTCATTTATTGATATTGTCGGATGGTCACCTTGGGGGGTATCGTGGAAAACCCATTTATTGATATTGTTGGCTGGCCACCTGGGGGATATGGTGGAAAATTGGAAAATTCTGTCCAATTGGAGCGTTAGACCGCCAAAATCTCGAGATGATTGGAGAGCTCTGCCCATACTGCTCCAGAAGTTCTCATTTGGGGACTGATACGAGGTCCTTGCGGAAAAGGTAGGTTTTGGTAACCACGAAGACATGCAATATTAACAATCGTCGTCTGCAGGCGGGCATTATCTTGCTGAAATATAACTTTACCATAAGGAGAAAATGAAATGGAGCGTAGAATATCCTCTACGTATCGCTGTACAATAAGGCTACCGCGGATGACAAGCAAATGAAATCAAATGGCACTCCAGACAATCATTCCTCATTGTCAGGCCTCATGAAGGGCGACAGTCTGTTCGTATCATAACTGGAGTATAATTTCCTTCAGTGGAGAGTTCAGATTCGAAATGACCCCTAATAACCAGCGAAGACGTGTTAGGAGACACCGATTGGTGCTGTGTTCTCACCATCTGGATTTGACGTACATAGGGTAATGAAACAACGAGCCAGTAGGTTGCTTGCGGCAGGGAGACACCTACAGCCATTCACATGTATTGGGAATTTAGAACTATACGTTGGTACGATGCACACTCAGTTTTGGTTTAGAACACGTTGTAAGAAAAAAGAAAAAAAAGAACGTTTTCTTGTAACTTTACTATGTACATGGTAAAATCCTATGGCAGTATACATCTACATATGAACTCCACAAGCCTTCGTAGAGTGCGTGGCGGAGGGTTCCTTGTACCACTACCAATCATTTCCAGTCCTTTTCCACTCGCAAATAGAGCGAGGGGTAAACGACTCTGTATGTCTCCTTATGAACCCTAATTTCTAATACCTTATCTTCTTGGTTAGTATACGAAATGTTGGTGGCAGTGAAATCGCTCTGCACTGAGCTTTAAATGCCCGTTCACTACATTTTTTCAATAGTGTTCCTCGACAAGCACTTCCCATTTGAGTTCCAGAAGCGTCTCCGTAACACTTGCGTGTTGTCCGAACCACCCTACCGGTAACAAATTTAGCAGCCTTCCTTGTAATTAGTTCGGTGTCTTCCTTCAATCAGACCTGGTAGTAATCCTAAACACTCGAGCAATACTGAAGAATACGGCGCACTAGATGTGGTTATCCATGCATGGAATATGTCGTTTGGATCAATATAGATGTGTCTGGTTTCCGTGAATATTCCGAAATTGATCATATGGGCCCTCTGCCACATGACTAATCAAGATCGACAATGTGAAGTGTGAGAAATTCTGAAACCTTTCACATATTTAAGGAAAAAGTTCAAATCTTGACCTGGATCTAAATGTGTGACTGTAGATTGCGAATATTATCATGTTTCTTTTAAAATTAAAGAATTCTCCTTATTATGGGAAAAACCGTTTTCAATGAAAACGTTAGCACCCACGTCGTGTCCAGTGGCACTCGCCAGCAAATACGCCAGTAGTTTCTGCAGAGCGGCGACCGTCCTTGTGACGCACGCACTGTGACGCACGCACTGTGCGCTGCTTCCTCGCTGCGTGCCGAGAGGTTCGCACTCCGCGATTAATGCCACCGCCGCAGCCGGCGACGGCGGTATTGGAATTCCGATGGCGCCGCACAGGCTCGTGGTTGGATCAGATTAAGACCCACAGGCATGCTGGGCGCCACTGTGCGCGGGGTGACCTCTTCCAACGGCTGGGGAACACCGGTGCCTGGTGGTCCCGGAAGCAATACGTTACAGATCTAGCTCTGGGTAAAAAAAAAGTCTCTGAACAAGGTAGTTTCTAATGCAACACTTGCAGTAACAAGAGCGTTAACAACACATCTTTTATGTGACTGACACCATTTCTTCTTTGTTATTGTCAGTATCTCCTGCTTTATACGGGGTGTTCAACAAGTCTCTCCCCAGTGCCGTATGAGTGTTAGCAGCGTGTCCGTATGATTGTTCGCCTACCTGGGTTACTTCCCTTCAAGTGGACTCTCCCAGCATTCCTCTGTTTCGTTTATCCCAGCCAGCGTCAGTAGTATCGTTGACGTGTGTCATTACCTGTTGACGTGAACCTTTAAGTTTAGCTCTTTTGATCCTTTGTTCGTTTGTTCCTTTTTTGTCACTGTTAAAATGCTAACCAGTGAAGAGCGTGTGTTTTTAGTCGAACAAGTGTTTAAAGCTGGCGATAAATACATAGTTTCAGTTCGTCAAACATTTAATTCAGTTTATCCGGAAACAACACTCCCACATCGCGATACAGCGGGATGTGACTAACAAATTTCGAAGTACGGGTTAAGTGACAGATTCACCGAGAAGTGGTTGTCCTACCGTCTTATCTGAGGATAAACTACTCGATATTTCCGATAAAATGTCCAGGGGTCCGAACAGATCAGTAAGAAATGTGTTAAGTGAAATACTGAACGGTTATTTTCGACAAGATGGTGCAACCGCGCATCCAGCTCGCGTTTCACTGTCACTGCTTGCTGATATTTTTTGTGTTCGCATAATTTCACAAGGACTTTGGCCTCCACGATCACCTGACCTAACACCACCTGACTTTTTCTTCCGGGGTGCAGCGAATGCAACTGTGTATAAAAACGGTCCAAAATCCATCGATGAATTCAAAACTGCAATATCCACTTTCACTGCTTCTGTTACAGAAGAAATGTTACAGCTTGTGTTTGGTAACACGATTAGACGAATTGAATTGTGTATTATACAATGGGGGGGGGGGGGCACGTTCTTTCAACATTTAATATGAAAATTTGTAAGTAAAAATTAATATTCAATAAATTAATAACTTGTATTTTGCTGAGTTTCATTTCAGTATATTCACTGCGGCACACGGCACGCGCGGCTAACAATCATACGGCACTGCGGAGAGACTTCTTGAACACCCAGTATATCCACAACTTGCGTTGTTGTACCATTTCTTCGTAAATTTTTTTCTGTTTGACAGATCATCTCGTTTGTATGATCCCATCAACATAATTTTATCTAAATTGTTACTGAGATATTACTGCATATTGTAAATTAAGAAATTGCGACACCAAAAGTTATTAACGGCTTGTTATTTTGAAAACTTTTACAAAAAAATTTATATACGGTTACATTCTGAAAATATTTAAAATTTGTTGATTAGGCTCACAAATATGCTTTAAAAGTCCAGAAATGTAGCACCACGCTTTTCAGAAAATGTACAAAAATATTTTTCTTGATTCACAACTGAAACAGGGCAGTCCATACAAATACCGGTGTGTAACAATTTGTGGCGACATGAAATGTCCACATATGCTCAGTCGTAGGACTGTCAGATGGCAGACTACGGATCATAAATGTGAGACAGGGAAAATGCATTCGTTCTACATTCCTTACCAGAAAATCTGCGACCCGCCCTGTAATTCTGCGTAGGTGTGTGGCCACCACAGATTCGTCTACGTTAACATCTACATGATTGCTCTATAATTCACAATTAAGTGCCTGGAAGCGGGTTCGTCGAACCACCTTCAAGCTATTTTTCTACCGTTACAATCTCTAACAGTGCTTGGAAAAGACGAACACTTAAATCTTTTCGTGCAAGCTCTGATTTCTCTTATTTTGTTGTGATGATCATTTCTTTCTATGTACATGCATAACTACAAAATATATTCACACGCTGAAGAGAAAGTTGGCGATTGAAATTTCATGAGAAAATACTGCCGCAATGAAAAATTCCGCTGTTTTAGTGATTGTCGCTCCAAATCGCGTATCCGTGGCAGGCACTCCCCTACTTCGTGATAATACAAAACGAGCTGTCCTTCTTTGGACCATTCCGATATCCGCCGTCAATCCTATCGTGATATCACGAAATTCCAGTGACCAATTTCTCCTCCGTATGCGAAAATAAATTGTTGACGTCGACCTAGATAGGGGGAAACGATCACCATGAAAAATTAAGCGAAATCAGAGCCCGTATAAATGTTCGTTCTTTCCGCGCGCTATACGAGTTTGGAATGATAGAGAATTGTGAAGATGGTTCGATGAACCCTCTGCCAGACACTTAAATTATTTGCAGAGTATCCACTCATATGTAGATGTAGATCCCACAGCAGTCAGCAATACTCCCGAAGAGGGCGGAGAAGCGTGGTGTAAGCAGTCTCTTTTGTAGATTTATTGCATTTTCTAAGTGTGCCGCCAGAAATCGGAGTCTTTGATTCGCCTTGCCACAACATTATCTATGTGATAGTTCCAGTTAAGTTATTCGTGATTGTAATCCCTAAGTATTTAACTGAATTTGCGGCCTTTAGATTTGTGTGATTTGTCGTGAATCCGAAATTCAGCTCAATCATTTTAGTGCTCAAGTGATCACATCACACTTTTCGTTATTGTCAAGTGCCAATTTTCACACCCTACAGATATCTTGTCTACATCATTTTCCAGGTGGTTTTGATCACCTGAATACTTAACAAGCCGGTAAATGACAGCATCGTCTGGAAACTGTACAAGGGGGCTGCTGACATCGTCTCATGAGTCGTTTACGTCGACCAGTAACAGAAGAGGAACGCCAGATATTACTTCTGTTTTACTCGATGACGTCCGTGAATTGCCAAGAACTGTCACATTTCTAACTAGATATCACGAATCTAGCCGCACAACTTAGACGTATTTCATAGGCATTAAATCTAATTAGAAGTCGCTTGTGAGGAACGATGGCGAAAGCCTCCCGGTAATCTAAAAACATGAAATAAATTTGACGTCTCCTGTCGTCAGCACTCTTCACTTCGTGAGGATAAAGGTGGTTCAAATGGCTCTGAGCACCATGGGACTTAACATCTGAGGTCTTCAGTCCCCTGGAACTTAGAATTGCTTAAACTTAACTAACTGAAGGACATCACACCCAGCCATGAACGAGGCAGGATTCGAACCTGCGACTGTAACGGAGAATAAAAAGTTTGCTGTGGTTCACAAGAACGATATTCTCTGAGTCTGTGTTGGCTGTTTGTCAATAAGCCTCTTTCTTAGAGAAGACGAATGTTAAACATCCAGTCGACAACTAGGTCATTAGAGATAGAGCACAAGCGTGGATTAGAGAAGGATGGGAAAGGAAATCGGCAGTGCCCATCACAACATTTGCCTGAAGCGATTTAGACAAATCTCGGAAAATCCAAATCAGGACGGCCGGACGTGGGTCTGAACCGTCGTCCCCCGAATACGAGTTCACTGCGCCACCTTCTTCGGTAATATTCTTAGAGGTAATCCAAAACGGTCGACCACATAATATGTACCAAAATGTCACTCCAAATCACCATTAGCGATACGGGCCCATAATTCAGCGAATTACTTCTGTTTCTTTTCTTTGACATTGACGTGACCAGTGCATAGAACTAGAAACAGAAAGAGCGTATACGAAAAGAGGGCAGCACGATTGATCATACGTTTGATTAATTCACTCAAATACTGATCTACATAGACTGGCAGACAAAGATATAGCTCAATCATTACCGGAAACCCTATTTATAATTGGATCGGCCAGGAAATTATGATGAATGGTATGTCCACCCTTGGCAGGAATAACAAATGTGAGGCGTCGAGGCATGGAAGCAATGAGGCCATGATAGGTTGTTGGGCGAAGTTAGCATCACATTTGCACACACGAGTCACCTAATTCCCATAAGGGGGCGATAATCTCTGACGCCATGATCGATCACATCCCAGATGCAGTTGATCCGCTTCAAATCTGGCGAGCTGGGTGGCCAGAAAATCGCGACTGTATTCCTCTAACCAGTCCTTAAAACTCCTAGCCTTCTGATGTGGAGCAATATCTTTCTGAAAAATGCCACTGCCGTTGGGTGACATGATCGTACTGATATGGAGTTCATCTGCAGCCAGTTTGTGATACTCGTTGGCCGTCATGGTGCCTTTTACAAGCTCCACTGGGACCATTGGTCCCCACGTAAATGTTTTCAGACGTAATGGAGTTGCCTCCAGCTTGTCTTCTTCCAGCAGTACAGGGGTCAAGAAACTGTTCCCTTGATCACGATTGATTCGTGCCCTACCGCCCACTTGATGAAGAGGCATCGGGATCCATCAAACGATGTATCGCTCTTCCACTGCGCCAACGTCCGGTGCCTGTGGTCACGAGCCCATTTCGGCCATAGTTGCCGATGTCGTGGTGTTAACGTTGGCACATGCATGGTTCAAATGGTTCAAAAGACTCTGAGTACTATGGGACTTAACATCTGTGGTCATCAGTCCCTTGAACTTATAACTACTTAAACCTAACTAACCTAAGGACATCACACACATCCATGCCCGAGGCAGGATTCGAACCTGCGACCGTAGCAGTCGCGCGAATCCGGACTGAGCGCCTAGAACCGCTAGACCAACGCGGCCGGCTAGGCACATACATGGTTCGTCGGCTGCGGAGGCCGTGTTCAGAAACACTTGTACTCTGCCCAGCATTTAAGTCTTTCTGTAGTTCCGCCAGAGTTCTCCGCCTGTCATGTTTTACCAGTCTATCCAGCCTTCTACATCCAACATGTATAATGGGGCGTGGCCGCTGATCCCCACTTGATTTCGCGACATGTTGAAGACATCACATCAGTACTTCTTGAACGCCCGATAAGTCGTGCAGTTTCCGAAATGCTCGTGTCGAGCCTCTGGGCCATGACAGTGCCCTCGATCAAACTCAAATTGATCGCGCACCATGTCCATTCAACACTCGGACCACCAACTTTACTTATACCACATGTACCATGCGTCTGTTTCACTAGAGTCATTCCCCGCCTCGTGAAGCTGCCATCGCATGGACGGGTCTATCTAGATAGTAGGTCGGTGGTCATAATGTTCTGGTTTATTGTTGTAACGTATCAAGTAGTACCATTGAGTGACATGTCTAGGAATATATTACTGCCCCCTGCAAATCGTTTCCTTAAGCTTTCTGAAGACAAAATTAATTATAGCTGTTACAATATGCATTTTTAAGAGGTCATTATTTCCGTACTTCGTATTAAAAGGTAACAAGAAGCAACCTAATATGAGGTAAAGTACAATCTACTGGCTGTCATGTGTTTCAGAGTTATTTGCATGCTATGTGATGTGTTGGCAAATGTGCCAACACCTTGTAGATAGAGGGGGCCGAAAGGCACGCTATCTAACGCAGCCGGGCGTGAATTCTGGAACAGGATAAGTATTGAATGCTAATAAGAAAAGGATGCAGCTCCTCGAATACTTAACTTTTATTTATCCTTGTTGTGAATACAACGTTCTTGATGAGACATTTCATACGATAACTGTCAAACTATGTAAGGCTAATGGCGTCTTGCTAGGTCGTAGCCATGGACTTAGCTGAAGGCTATTCTAACTGTCTCTCGGCAAATGAGAGATGCTTCGTCCGTGTAGTCGCTAGCAATGTCGTCCGTACAACTGGGACGAGTGCTAGCCCGTATCTCGAGACCTGCCTTGTGGTGGCGCTCGGTCTGCGATCACACAGTGGCGACACGCGGGTCCGACATGTACTAAATGGACCGCGTCCGATTTAAGCTACCACCTAGCAAGTGTTGTGTCTGGCGGTGACACCACACTATGGTTATAGTGCAAGTGTAAAGAGGTGTTAGTACAATGAGAATATTTTTTTCTTTTTAATCTTAGCGTCTCATGTACGACATTAATACAGGATATATATTTTGTAGAGGCTAACAGAATTCACTGTAGCTAAGGGCCAAGCTGAAAGCTTTTCTGGATAAAATGGTTGGAGTCAAGTGCATCACACGCAATACTGCAGCTGGCACCTAAATGTTTTACTTGATACTGAGGGCAGATGGTGCACTTGCGTTAAAATTTATATGGCGCAGAACTGTAATTAATATTAATTAACTTCTCGAGCTGAATTACGTACCAAACCACCATTACTATTTTGTCAGCTTTCTAAGCAATACGTGGATTAAAGTAATTTTGAGGTTGACAAATATCAGTGGTGGGGACTGAAGTTCCCTAAATTACTAAGAACAACAGTACAGAATGGCCTGCCGCTGTAGCCGAGCCTTTCTAGGCGCTTCAGTCCGGAACCGCAGTGCTGCTGCGGTCGCAGGTTCGAATCATGCATTGGGCATGAATGTCTGTGATGTCCTTAGGTTAGTTAGGTTTAAGTAGTTCTAAGTCTATGGGACTGGTAACCTGTTAAGTCCCATAGTGCTCAGAGCCATTTGAACCATTTTGAACAGTAGAGAATGTATCGTTTCAAGATATATGTATCACTTGGCAAAATGGTATATCCTAAAATATAAGCACCATGTCAATGTAAGAAACATGTATGCATAACAAAGCGCAAATGAACAATTACAGGGCACACAGATAACTGGCAGTCATCCCCTCCCACTGCTGTCAGAAATGAAAACGAAATGATCGTGTGGCTTTTTTGGCTGGGAGGCCCCGTCTAGGAAGATCGGCCGCCGGGGAAAGTCTTCTTTCAGGTAACGCAACATTGGGCGACTTGCGCGTCGGTGGGGATGAGGACATCGCAACACCCAACCCGCGAGCTGAAAAAGACCCAAACCCGGCCGGGAATCGAACTTGGGACCGACTAGTTGCAGGCAAACACGTTACCACTCAGCTTAGTAGGCCGACACTGCTGTCAGGAAACCTCCGGAAGGTGGCGCCCTATCAAGATATAGGAAATATCTTTTCTTTTGTTGCAGTATTCTGTGGCTGAGCGGTTCTTGGCACTTCAGTCTGGAAAAGCGTGACCGCTACGATCGCAGGTTCGAATCCTGCCTCGGGCATGGATGTGTGTGATGTCCTTATGTTAGTTAGGTTTAAGTAGTTCTAAGTTCTAGGGGACTGATGACCTCAGATGTTAAGTCCCATACTGCTCAGAGCCATTTGAACCATTCTTTACAGTATTCTCCAATCGTCAAAAATACAACTATTAATGCAGCTATGGTTCAAGCCAGCAATGAAATTAATACTTTTAAAATTTTTACCAGAAACAGCAAAACACTTGAAACCACCTAAGAGTAAGGCACAGCAAAGCCACATACGCTACGTATGACAAAGTTGTATGCCATGGTGCTGCCTAAGATTTATTGAATGTGAACCACAACATTAGTATTCAAAGAAAACAAATAATAGTACATTAACAAATGTTCATCACTACCAACCATTTAAAAAAGCGTAAAATAATTTACCATGTACAAAATTTTGGAGAAACATGGTCAACAGTGCGAAAAAATCCGGAATACAAAATTGTGAATATATTTCGGAAATAAAGTGCTAGGGCGACCTCCAAACCAGGTGAGAGGAAACCCACATCACAGCAAACAGTAAGTAATGATTATTTTACGTGAAAAAACGTGACGTGAACTGTTAGGTAATCTAAAAATATCAAAACCATATCGTTATAGGTCCCACTGACGATGCCGTAGAGCAATAATAAGGCGAAACGCGTCTGGGAAAAATAAATTAAGTTGCAGCAAGGAAAAGCGGTTTTATTTACGAAACAAGTGTTTCTTTTAAGGTGTTTTTGGTCACCCTACATGTACTGTTACATTTAGTCACCGTCTCTGAGAATAAGTCTTCGTACTCACTCCCACAACCGGTGGCCCTATACGCTCGCAGGCTGCGAGAACACAACAATGGGCTGAAGACACTTCTCCATACCATGTCACAACACCTGGGGTAAGCTCAAGCTCTGTACAGTATTCGTCCGTGCCTACTTACCAAATACGCCCAAGTTATCATTCTGTTGATGGTATACTCTGTGAAGTCTAACTTTGAGGTTTGGCTAGATTTCCCATAGCGCTACGATGGACATGGGTTTACACCAGGATCTGTGGTATTTCGCAAGGATCTGTGGTATTTTTCAGTGTTTATTTCAGTGTAATCAGAGACATCCTGGAGCTTTCGTTTTGTTCCGAGCTTATAACCTGTAGATAACTTGCAGCTAATGTTTATTTCCTGATAAAAGATACGGCAAGCCCTTTCCAAGAGCTATAGGGACATCCCTCGTTCTGAAAGATATCGATTTATTTTTGTGTTCTTGACAAAACGTAATTGCCAGTTGTAACAGCACGAGAATATTCTTGAAGTCTGACATTCCACGAGACGGCCTCGTGAATGGAACGCCGACGGAGCAGCCATGGCTTGCGGTCGTCGCACTCACGCCCAGGAAGTGTTCGTCTTAGCTGCTGCGTCCCTTTGCTCTCTCTTTTTTTTCCCTGTCTCTCTTTTCCTTCCAGTTCCTACTCTGGTTCTGTCCTTTCTGGAGCGGTAAAAGAGACAGCGCATGAAAGTGCCTGCAGGGAGCAAGAAAGTTCCACAGCGCTCGAATGGTGCGGGTGGCAGGGAGATAGAAGCGGCGGGAGGATTGGCTGCGTGGGTGAGCGCCGGTACAGCACGCCAGATCAGAAAAAGGGCTTGGTGAGGGGAGAGAGGGGGGGGGGGGGGGGAGTGGAACATACCACAGGGCCGGGTCACGCCACGCCGGCTGCCAGAAGCTTCCATGGGTGTGAGCACTGCTGCTGACCGCTGCCGGCCTGATTGAAGAGTATGCACCCTGATATCAAACGCGGTTTATAGCGTCTGCAGTACACGGCAAGAGCTTCACGTTGTCTCAGGGGCGAGTACTGTTATTCCTTTTCTTAGGATGCCGAAGGAAAATATTAATCTTTCCGGAATGAAAATAATAAACACTATTTACGATTTTGTCCTCATGAACGTACCGCTTTTTTTTATACAGTTTACTTTTTTTAAGTGCTAGGAAGGATAGATCAATGGTATAAATTTGTGTGTGTTTTTTTGCCGTGTGAAGGACACATTCGACTTAATTCTGTTTTATTATTATTCGAATCTGAACAGTTTAAGACCACGTCAAACAGAATATGTGCGAGGTTACAAAATTCTTCTCCTTTTCTTTTTGGCTCCCTAATGCTACTTTTCCTCTGTTGTTCCGCTCTTTCGTCTATCCATGTAACTCCTGTCTTCTTCTGGAGACCCTTGGCCTTCTGTACATTTTCCCTCAATTCATATCTGTTTTCTGTCTCTTTACCTGTTATTTCCAGCTCATTTAGATCTTTCTTCTATAAGCTGCGAAAATTGTGTTTTTGGTTTTTTGTCAAAGATATTTTACTGAAGAACATTTTTTGTGTTACAAATCACCCAAGGGTTGTACGTACATTTTCTGGAGCACTTACGTTTGCTATGCATTCTTAGGAAGTAGCGCCATAATTTTCATGACATGCAGTATTAGATTCTAAAATGCAGGTTTTCACGGCCGATATTTACATTTTGGCTGATTTTTATTTTACGGGCATTAGGCTGGCTGCGGGTATGCCTTTATAGCTTCTGATGGTACGGTATCTCTAGTATTAGTAGACGAAACGTTAGGTGCAGTAACATGCCTTTAACCAATATCTAATAACCTTGTAACAGATATAATTGAGTTACCGTTATTTCCTTTACACTCTTAACAAAGTACGCCTAAAAGCGTTTGTTCACACATCCTCGCGCCCAAAGATGTGGGCCGCTCGGCTGTCGGACGACCAGGACACCACCATCTGTGAAAGCTAGTTGTTAGGCTAAAATTTAGTGACAATTTCGCACTGTTAATCAAGAGAAGTGACATATGAATACGGTATTGCCACTGCCCCCCTCCCCCCCCCCCCCCCCCCCCCCACACACACACACAATTCCGTTGTCTTCTCTTGAGCTCTAGATAAGATCTGAAAAGTAATTCTGAATATAGTGATAACGGAAATCGAGTGTTACTTTGCTATAAAATAACTACTATATAGGCATTTTTCTATAACAGAAATACATTTCTAAATGTTATTTGAATGCTGATTGTTAACCGAAAAATCAATTCATTTATATTTAAGGTAACTCCTAACTTCTTTAAAAGCCTTTCATGAAAGTAGAAAGAACTAAATCTACTATATAATTCCAGCTTTAATAAAAATGAGACATCTAACGTGGGTAGAGAGAAAGGAAATAAGGAATTTATGCTATAGTTTTCTTCATAATGGATTTTCTGGTAAGATAGTTTACAAACTCTTCAGTCTCCCTTAGGAAAACTGGGACGTAGGTACAAAAAATCTAATTTTATATTGACGTATTCAACATAAGACAATATTTAACTGTGTTGTGCGTTACATAGAAAGTCACCAATGAGAACTTAAATTTTACGAAGTTAACCGCAAAAGTTATAAAACTGGATAAATATAGTAAAATTTTTTTATATGTAAATATAGAGAATATATAAATGTGTGTGTAAAACGGAAGCGATATATCATTCAAATAAACTCATTTATTTGTTTACTCCAGTTAGAACCTGACTTTACATAACTATTCAGTGGTATGGAATTTTGTTACACAATTCGCTATTTACGTAATTCACATAATTGGATGAAAGAGGAGAAATATTAGTGATATTATCCCAGACTTAAGCCACACCAGCTGTACCACCTTAATAAATTTATTAAGCTCTCAGTGTGTCTTATCTCAACATCTATGATAGCAATTTGCTTCTGGAGTAATTTGGTACTAACAACTACAGGCAAACTGATGCCACGAATAAACACTTGAAACATCTCACATAAATCAACAACCCTGTACCACATAATGTATATCAGGAGACAAACATAACTTACTTACAGATAGAACAGCAAAGGAAATCTTACCCAAGTAAGCCCTCATGAGCTCTTCACCACTGCCTGATTCAGGGCAGCATGAACATTGACTCAGATGATTCATTGTCTGCTCTCCTCTGCAGTCATTTTGTGTCAGTCCTAAAGAATTGTAATAGCACCATTCGACAAGTTTGTCGCTGAATTTATCAACTCCTCATCTTCACTTGTTCAATAATCTCTGGGCGGACCATTGTAAAACAAAAAAAAAAGAAAGAAAAGGTCTCTTCTCAGCCAGTGCCGCTGAGAATCACCAGGGCCTGGGGCAGGATGTGTGATTGCTTCACATCTCTAAACATAGGAATCCAATTTAATTGTTGTTTCAAAGAAGGTTTGACATGATTAAAAAATAAGGAAGTCGGGCAACATTAGAGATATACAAATAATACTTAGTGGGATGAAATATTTTTTGTTAAATACTGAACATACGTTTACAAATGCGGTTTATAGTATGGGACTATAAACTTCACCAGATATTGCCATTGGAACTCCGGCGAACTTAAAGTTGTTTCTGGCACAATAGACTTATATCAGAGAGCACTGTAGTACACACAAATGTATCATCGAGACTAAGTTCAGCTGTATGTTACTCTGTATTACAGAGCCGGCAAATATTCAAGGAATTAATACTGACTGAGAATTGCATTGTATTTACGAAGGAAATGTTCCCGAATAAGGCGCAGGAAGTGTTCCCACGCAGGGCGGGAAGTTTATATGTATGTGTATCGAAGTAAGCGCTCCTAATATTCTGAGGACGTGAAAATAAACATTACATATCGATAATACAGTGACTGCAATGATTAATTTTCCCACGAAAGTCAGAGTTCATGACTGAGATTATAGATGCTTTTTTTTTAAGCATTTATTCTTACCACGGAAACAATGAACTACTGAAGTATCTTTGTTATTGATTGTAAGTCGCACAATATCCTCTGTGAAATTTGTTCACTTAGTTTCGAGTAATACAGCACGTCATATAGTTTTACTACGAAGTTGTGGAGAGACAGGCTTCCTACTTACGGAACTGACAATAACAGTTAAATTTCCTGCCTCGAAAAATAATTTCTTTTGGGAATATTTTCTACGTCCATTTTTTGATTTAAACAAACATTCTCCATGAGAACTAGTACACACTGCGGTATCTACAAATTTAAACATTATTTATTACATATTATACTATATTATGTTATACTATACTGCTTAAAATTGCAAATAATTTCATAGGAAGTAAATTGCGTTATGCGTAATTGCAAAGATTGTTTTCTAATTTTCTCACTCGTTTCGGAAGTAAATCCTTCAAGCAGTTTCATTGCGATATACAGTTTCCTTCATCCCAGTATATACACTACTGGCCATTAAAATTGCTGCACCACGAAGATGACATGCTACAGACGCGAAATTTAACCGACAGAAAGAAGATGCTGTGAGATGCAAATGATTAGCTTTTCAGACCATACTCACAAGGTTGGCGCCGATATTAGGAAAGTTTCCACCCGATTTCTCATACACAAACAGCAGTCGACCAGCGTTGCCTGGTGAAACGTTGTTGTGATGCCTCGTGTAAAGAGGAGAAATGCGTACCATCACGTTTACGACTTTGATAAAGGTCGGATTGTAGCCTATCGCGATTGCGGTTTATCGTATCGCGACACTGCTGCTGGCGTTGGTCGAGATCCGATGACTGTTAGCAGAATATGGAATCGGTGGGTTCAGGAGGGTAATACGGAACGCCGTGCTGGATCCCAATGGCCTCGTATCACTAGCAGTCGATGTGACAGGCATCTTATCCGCATGGCTGTAACGGATCGTGCAGCCACGTCTCGATCCCTGAGTCAACAGATGAGGATGTTTGCAAGACAAAAAGAAAATGTTTGACTACTGCCCTGGCCAGCACATTCTTCAGACCTCTTGCCAATTGAAAACAACTGGTCAATGGTGGCCGAGCAACTGGCTCGTCACAATACACCAGTCACTATTCTTGATGAACTGTGGTATCGTGCTGAAGCTGCATGGACAGCTGTACCTGTACACGCCATCCAAGCTCTGTTTGATTCAATGCTCAGGCGTATCAAGGTCGTTATTGCGGCCAGAGGTGGTAGTTCTGGGTACTGATCTCTCAGTATCTATGCATCCAAATTGCGTGTAAATGTAATCACATGTCAGTTCTAGTATAATATATTTGTCCAATGAATACCCGTTTATCATCTGCATTTCTTCTTGGAGTAGCAATTTTAATGGCCAGTAGTGTATTTAGCCTTTTGGTTCAAACTGAAGTGAAAGTAGCCTCAACAAATTTTAAGAAATAAATCTAAATGAAGGTTATAAACATTTTGCAATAATTCATTACTGCAAAATGTTCAAATGTGTGTGAAATCTTATGGGACTTAACTGCTAAGGTCATCAGTCCCTATGCTTACACACTACTTAACCTATATTAGCCTAAGGACAAACACACACACCCATGCCGAGGGAGGACTCGAACCTCCGCCGGGACCAGCCCCACAGTCCATGACTGCAGTGCCCTAGACCCCTCGGCTAATCCGTCACGGCAATGAAGGGTAGAGCCACGGGTCGTAACACATGTGAAATGTAACGTCCACTGTTCAAAGTGCTGTCAATACTAACAAGAGGTCACCAAGACGTGTAACCAATGGCATCTCATACCATCACGCCGGGTGATACGCTAATATGGCGATAACGAATACACGCTTCCAATGTACGTTCACTGCTATGTTACCAAACACGGATTCGACCATCATGATGCTGTAAACAGAACCTGGGTTCATCCGAAAAAATTGCGTTTTCCCATTCGTGCACCCAGGTTCGTCGTTGAGCACACCATCGTAGGCGCTCCTGTCTGTGATGCAGCGTCAAGGGTAACCGCAGCCATGGTCTCCGAGCTGATAGTCCATGCTGTTGCAAACGTCGTCGAACTGCTCGTGCAGATGGTTGTTGTCTTGCAAACGTCCGCATCTGTTGACTCAGGGATCGAGACATGGCTACACGATCCGTTACAGCCATCCGGATAATATGCGTTTCATCTCGACTGCTAGTGATAAAAGGCCATTAGGATCCAGCACGGCGTTCCGTATTACCCTCCTGAACCAACCGATTCAATATTCTGCTAACAGTCATCGGATCTCGTCCAACGCGAGCAGCAATATCGCGATACGATAAACCGCAATCGCGATAGGCTACAATCCGACAGTTATCAAAGTCGGAAACATGATGGTACGCATTCCTCCTCCTTACACGACGCATCACAACAACGTTTCACCAGGGAACGCCTGTCATCTGCTGTTTGTGTATGAGAAAACGGTTGTAAACTTTCCTCATGTCAGCACATTGTAGGTGTCGATACCGGCGCCAACCCCGTGTGAATGTTCTAAAAAGCTAATCATTCGCATATCACAGCATCTTCTTCTTGTCGGGTAAATTTCGCGTTTTTAGCAAGTCATCTTCGTGGTGTAGCAGTATTAATGGCCTGCAGTGTATTATTTTGATTTGTACATTGAAGAAATTTGTGGTGCCAAAAATCCTGCGAAATGGAGTGTTCTGTCCCTGCTCATTCCTTGACGTGCCCACACATTTCGATAAACAGATATCAGGGCGTTCGCACGTAAACTGCAGTGAATCCTGCAAATGGTAACGTATTATAGCTTACTTGCCTATACCAATCCCAATTGCACTTTGCGAGCTTTTGGTCAGTGACAGCTTGAATCGCAGCATCAAAGTTTTCAAGTTCCCCAAATCTGTGGACGTTGTTAAACGCATAGATATCTGAGACGTATTTTATCAAAAGTGGTAAAGCTGAAAGACCTGTCTTTTTCAGCTAAAGCCACAGGAATAGTGCAAAAGATGTGTAAATTGGCAAATAAGCTTGTAATATGAAGCTTGCGCATCTTATCGAATAGGTCTAATGACTCCTCTGTAATGTATTCAAGCTTTGAGGTATGTACTGTTTTCGTATATTTAATTTCTTCTCTTAAACATTTTGACATCATTATAGTATTCATTAACAAATAGGTTGCTTGCCTCAGTTACCCAACAGCCAGTCATTATGAGTATTTCCAGAAAATCCGATGTGTTTCATCTAAGATATTCATGTAGACTATCGATTTAGATGCTAGATGGTCAACAATAACATGAGAATCATTTATCCTGAAAAAAATTTCTGACTCCACGTCTGTCGCTTCATTCCTGATTTCATCATGAAACGATTTCCTCTTCTTAATGCGCATCGCTGGAACTTCAGGACTGATACTACTTGCACCAGGAACCACTTCACCTTCAGGGAAAATAGTGTCCTAATTTTTACACAAACGTTTTAATAAATTTATTAAGCTCTCAGTGTGTCTTATCTCAACATCTATGGTAGCAATTTGCTTCTGGAGTAAATTGGTACTAACAACTACAGGCAAACTGATGCCACGAATAATCACTTGAAACATTTCACATAAATCAACAACCCTGTACCACATAACGTATATCAGGAGACAAACATAACTTACTTACAGTTAGAACAGCAAAGGAAATCTTACCCAAGTGAGTTGCGGTAGTTCTTACGGCATCAACCCGAGCACTCCAGTGGGTATCAGACATTGAATATTAAGAACTTCCAACATCCTGAATAAGAATTTCCGCTCAATGCGGAGGGCGATGGAACAAGTTGCAAGGAAACTGAATCACTCAAAAAAAAATTAATAAATAAACAAATATAAAATAAATGAAGCTTCATGACAACTCTCATCTGATAGTGCTCGACATAAGACTACGACAAGCACAAAGAGATTTTTTGGAGTGTGATTCCACTGAAGAAAATGTTGTGTATGACTTCATACACTAAGGTAAAGAGGGGTGGACTAAAGAGTGATGTGGCACCTGCCGCCCTAGGAAAGCCGGACATGAGTAGAAATGATTAACGAACAGGTTAATACTACAAACAGAAGATTTACTTTCATTTACCCAGGCTAATAGGGACTCATCACAAATAAACAGCAAGGTCTAGTGTCCAGGTCAATTCAATAGCAACTAGAATGAGACTCACTGTTATAAGAACGACCGAAGGCGTCGTAGTGTTGTGGTTCTAAGCACAAGTGGGCTGAACGGCTACTGCCAGCCATCCTGTATAGATGTCGCAGAGGGCATTTGTAGCACAAAGGCACTGGAGATGTGTCTCAGCGGATGCGCACCATTGGGTTGTCAGATCCCATAGACTGCAGTCGGTGTCAGACGGAAACTTGCCATTCTGTTACCAACCTAAAGAAGTCCATGGGTGGTATCGATGTGTGATACCACATTCCTCCCCTATAAACATCATCATCCCTGTCCTATTATATGGAAGAGGTGGGAGGAAGGGCTGGATGTAGGTGGCAGATGGGAGCTGAAACAGGCTGGTGATGAGCTCCCACAGGTACCCTGACATATTCCCTGAGCCACCCTGGGAACAACAGCCAAAAAACTGAGCACATGGCATGTGTGAACATCCTGAGCTGGAGCAGCTAGCGAAGATGGAGCCATCTCTATTGCGGCAGAGGGACCTGAGGCAGCTCATGGGAATCTGCCAGAAAGAAGGCCCATCTGCAGACGACCGTGGATATAGAGACAGCAACGAACAAGAAATGGAGCCAACTGCCATTGGATCCAGGACCAGCGCTGATGGCATGCACGAGCCAAATGCAGCGAGGGCTGCTTTTTCAGACAGGCATGGCATCTGAAAGCTCAAAGCCTGTGACAGGATCACGTAGTCCACAAGAATGAATGTGACTCTGGTGGCAACTTAGGCATCTTCTCAGACCATGCAGTAGAATCGTAGAACATCCCAAGAAATGTACAATTATGCCTCTCTCCCAGCGCCTCCTTCCGCCATACAACCTGGAAAAGACCAAATCTTTAGTGTTAAAGTTTTCCTGCCTGGGCAGAGTGGGCACAACCCGGCGTGCTGGGTGCAGTAACTGAAGCGAGACGCAGTGGCGCCGCCTGTGGTGATCTGTTTTGTGGCTGGGAACAGTAGGAAACAAGAATAGCAATAAAGGTTGATCCCATGAGTGGGAGGCGTGAAGTTAGTCCAACATTTAAACATGTCCGCACAAAGGTCAGCTTCAGTGTCGGATTGTAGTTGGGACAGTGCTATAGTGGCAACTTATGCCACCGAATGTAACAGCAACACCAAATGTAGTGGGAAGAGGTAGAAGGCATCGTATTAAAACTCGTCTGAGCCTTTCAAGTGATTTACTGTTTCCAACTACAGTGTTCCCATTCCTCCTGGTCAGCGTCAGCAGGTCCGGCAATGCTGAAGACACCACTTCACTGCCTGTGAAATGGCTTGGCATGGAATGGCTGCCTCAGTGACCCGTGCACGCACTGCTGCGTGTCAGGCTTGTACGGTAGCAGAGTTGCGGCGTCGTCAGGATGCGCCGGGAGCCGACTCAGTTGCCTTCGCCTCCAGCGCCTCAGCGCTGCACACTGCAAGGTGAACCACGGCCCACTCTCTCGCCAGTGTGGCTAAGAACGCGGCGACAACAAGCGCCCGCACTCTTGCTCCTGAACCTGCAGCTCTCACCCTCGCCCTCCAGTGCATGTTGGCAGCCAAGACGACTGCCCGCTGTAGCGAGCCTTGGAGTGGCCCGACGCTGGCTGGCTACAGATCGCGCGTTGGTCTCAGAGTGCCGAACCAGCGACCCGCTGTGGACAGGAACACTGGCGCCCCATCTGCTGCTGCGAGTAGCCAGTGGTGTGACACACTCCGCCCTCCAGGAGAGCTGTCAGACTTGAAGGACTTCGTAGAAAACCAGCACCTATTTATATGCGCTGTGCGCCTCTGTTTTGCTAAAGTTCAGCTCCAAGTCACGTACTCATAACACCTAGGTAGGCCAAAAGGCCCCTTCTGCCGTAACATGTGTCATGCAAACGTCTGCGTTTCCTACAGCCCTGTGGCGTCCATTCTACTTCACAACTGCAGGTAGTGTAACTTATTGTCAACAGGCCCGTGCCTGACTGTAACTTGTGTGCTCTGGAATACTGCACCAAAACTGACTTTCCTTTCCCAAACAGTAGTGACACTACAGTGCAATAGTGATGCGTTTAGTGCTGCAGGCGGTGCAGAACTGTTCAAAGCCGGTGGTAACAAATTGAGATCCGTTGTCAGGCAAACCCTTGAGGCAAAAGACCGACGATAACCCCTGGATTGTGGAACGGGGTACATTATAGTGCAAAAGAACCATGAAAGGAACTTCGCTGAAAATGTCGAAGATGTAGAGCCGAAAGGACCTGCTAAATCCATGTGCAAACGTTTTCAAGGTGCTTGAGTTTTGGGTCATCAAAGGAAATGTTGAGGGGGTGGGAGTGGGGAATGGCTGACGTTCAGGACAGGCTTGGGACTGTGAGAAAAACTGTTCAGTTTTTGCATCCAGACTGTATCAAGTGCAATGACGTTGCACCAAATGCTTGGTGCGAACGGCACAGGAGTGGTGTAGCAAACTAAGCAAGTCAGGCTGGAGAACCTGTCTAACCACAACATGTGGCTGGTCATTACCGGTGTGAAGCAGGATGATACGTTGGTGAACTGAAATGGCGTGCCAACTCACAAAACATTGCTGGACCACTGAGCTACGAATACGTTTGGCTGAATGGGGCTACCCAGTGCAGATGTAGTGCAACAGAATCTGCAAATCACGTTCCGCTGCTTTGACCTGTGCAGTTTTCCGGTGTGTCTTGTGTCTCAGCGTAGCAACAAGAAGCAGAGGACGTTGTATGTTTAATCTTGGCCAGCAGGGAGGCGAGAGAGAGGATCTGTGTTGGCATGCTTACAAGTGGGCCAATTCACGATATTTTGACAAAAGAAGATCTCACCGTGCAGCTCCTATGCTGTGGATGTTGTGACTGTCTGAGAAAGGGTAAACAAAGATTGGAGAGATTTATGGTTAGTCACCAAGTAAAATTTTTACCAAAAGGGTACTGGTTCCTGTTTGCAGATGACACATTTGTGGTTTGGTCCTATGGTAGAAAGTCTTTCGATGAATTCTTTGATCATCTAAATCAAATAGTCCAAGGATCCAGTTCTCCTTGGAAATGGGAAATGATCACACAGTATCTTTTTTGGATGTTTCAGTTATGAGGTATTCCGACAGAAGTTTGGAACATAAAGCTTTTCCGCAAAGTAACACATACGGACAGATATTTGCATAAAACTCCACTCACCGTCCAATACAATAGAGAGGTGTCATTAAAAGCGTTGTCAATAGAGTCGAACGAATATGCACATCAGAGCACCTGCACGCTGAAATAAAACATCAGAAGTAGGCTTTCGAGAAATTTTGCTGCTTAGGGAAAGAGGTAAAGAGAATTTTACGAGCAAGGAATAGTAGACCGAAGGACAAGGATGAGCCACAACAACGAAATAAGAGAGCTTCTCTCCATTTCATTAAAGACGTAACGGATCAGAGCAGTAAGATTTTACAGAAACATGACATCAGACCGGATTTTAGACCAACAAAGAAAATAAGTCTAGTACTCCCATCTGTGAAGGATAAAAGCATTCCTCAGTCGACATGTGGTGTATACATAACTCCGTGAACGTGTGGTAAATTTGTAAGTAGGCTGTTTATGTTTTCTTATTGGTAACGCCACGTAGCGCTCTATATGAAAAATCACTGGCTGTGCTGTGTGCAGTCTGTGGCTGCTTTGCATTGTTGTAATACTCGCCACTGTAGTGTTAGGCAGCTGGCTGTGAACAGCGCGTAGCGTTGCGCAGTTGGAGGTGAGCCGCCAGCAATGGTGGATGTGGGGAGAGAGATGGCGGAGTTTTGTAATTTGTCATGAACTGATATATATATTATGACTATTAAGGTAAATACATTGTTTGTTCTCTATTAAAATCTTTCATTTGCTAACTATGCCTATCAGTAGTTAGTGGCTTCCGTAGTTTGAATCTTTTATTTAGCTGGCAGTAGTGGCGCTTGCTGTATTGCAGTAGTTCGAGTAACCAAGATTTTTGTGAGGTAAGCGATTTGTGAAATGCATAGGTTAAAGTTAGTCAGGGCCATTCTTTTGTAGGGATTTTTGAAAGTCAGTTTGCTTTGCGCTAAAAAAAATATTGTGTGTCAGGTTAAGCACAGTCCTGTATAATTCTTCAAAGGGGACGTTTCAAATTTTATATAGGAACTACCAAGTGGAGCGTAAATACACGGCTAAAAGAGCACAGAAGTCTTTGCCGACTAGGAAAAACAAATCAGCTGTTTTCTTCAGTCAGGAAACTATGAAGTAAAGTCTTCTGAAACAGAAATTTTATCTACAACGTCAAATTATCATCTACGACTATGTAGATAAGCGATTGAAATTTAAAAGCATCAGGATAATTTTAATAGGAAACATGAGGCAATGAAACTTAGCGACATATGAACAGTAGCTCTACAGAATCGCTAGACAGTTCTGTCTTTGACAAGACGACAAGACGACAATCGATAGTTAAGTTTTATGTCTGACAAGGATTATCTCTGCTCATCACATGTTACTTTGACTGCGCCTTCCTTCCTACAGTATTTATGTCGCTCTCGGACGTCCGACCGGTCAGTCGGCAAGATTCAGGGGAGGAGCATCTATGAGGATGTCCAGCGCAGTTGTGGACGAAACTTCAGGAACAGAAGATTTTCTTGGACCACAGTCTCACATCCGGAAAGGTTTAACAGCAGCTTTATCATCCGGTGGTGAAAACCTTCGTTCTATTGTGTACAGTGCCTGAAGTTGACAGTTTGTATAAATGTGCTTGAGAATGTGTTGATATAAGGTATGTCTTAAGTTATGAAAGTCTTATTTTGCCACTAGTTGCAGACACAGGAAGTTCTCGAAGCTTCAGAACCTTACAAATTGTTGAGATATACGCCACTAAAAATATGTTTTGCAATATGAGATAATGAACTTTATGGAGAGGTTCCGAGAAACAGAATGGGCACTAAGATCAAAATTTCATCATTTGGTAGAACTTCAGCCCATTAAATGGAATCTCAATAAAACTATTTTCATGTGTAAAGCGTTTTTGTAATCAACTAGGATGATATTTGGTACTGAAGTCAATGAAACATTGTATCGACACTTTCGCACACACCTCGCAAACGTCTCGTTTGTGGATCCATGTTTACTGGAATGTATTTGCTTCTATTCGCATACACAATCCAGAGCCAAAGCAATTGGTGTACCTGTCTAATATCGTGTAGGGCCCCAGCGAGCACGCAGAAGTGCTGCAACACGACGTGGCATGGACTCGACCAATGTCTGAAGTAGTGCTGGAGGAAACTGACACCATGACTCCTGCAGGGCTTTACATAAATTCGTGAGAGTATGGTGTGTGGGGGGGGGGGGGGGGGGGGGGAAGGGGTGGAGATATCTCCTGGACAGCACGTTGCAAGGCATCCCAGAAGCGCTTAGAAATGTTTATGTCTTGGGAGTTTGGTGGACAGCGGAAGTGTTTAAACTCAGAAGAGTGTTCCTGGAGCCACTCTGTACCTATTCTGAACGTGTGGGGTATCGTTATTGTCCTGCTGGAATTTCCCAAGTTCGTCGGGATGTACAATGGACATGAATTGATGCTGGTGATCAGACAGGATGCTTACGTCAGAATCGTATCTTGGGGTCCCATATCACTCCACCTGCGAGCACCCCATACCATTACAGGGCCTTCACCATCTTCAACAGTCCCTTGCTGAAATTCTGGGTCCATGGATTCATGAGGTAGCCTCCATACCCGTACACGTCCAACCACAATTTGAAACGAGACTCTTCCAACCAGACAATATGTTTCCGATCATCAACAGTCCAATGTTGGTGTTGACGGACACAGGCGAAGTGTAAAGCTTCGTGTCGTGCATTCATTAAGGGAACACGAGTGGACCTTCGGTTCCGAAAGCCCATAAGGATGAAATTTCGTTGAATGGTTCGCACGCTGACACTTTTTGATGGCGCAGCACGCAATTTGCAAAAGTGTTGCACTTCTGCTACGTTAAACGATTCTCTTTAGTCGTCGTTGGTACCGTTCTTGAAGGATCTTTTTTCGGCCACAGTGATGTCGGAGTTGTGATGTTTTACCAGATTTCTGATATTCGCGGTACACTCGTGAAATGGTCATACGTGAGTATCCCCACTTCATCGCTGCCTCGGAGATGCTGTGTCCCACCGCTCGTGCGACGGCTGTAATACCACGTTAAAACTCACTTAAATCTTCATAACCTGACATTGTAGCAGCAGCAACCGATCTAAAAACTGAGCAAGACACTTGTTGTCTTGCCGACGCCAGTTCCGTTTTCTGCCTGTTTACATATCTCTGTATTTGAATAATCATGCCTATACCAGTTTAGTTGGCGCTTCAGTGTTCTTTCACCAGTGTCTGTTTTCGCTATTAATTTTCATGCAGCGTTTGCACACGTTTAGCACTTGGGCGCCTCTGGCAGCCCTCTCAGCTTGGCTCTCCAACAAATCGCTTGTGTTACTTGGGCCTTAAACCGGCCCTGTGGACCGGGAATTGTCGAGATATGGGGAAACAATACAGCCGATAAAGCTGCCAATGAAATATGGCGAGTAGGGGTGGGGAGTTGGGGAGGGGGGGGGGTTTCATTACGATTCGATGTACCTTCCGCCTGCGTTGTGGTCATGTGCAATTCGGAAATCATAAAGCGATGAGTGAAATCGCCCTACAATGGGGATGATCCACCATCATGTACAGCAGGCGAAATACTACTTTCAGTAAAACATACTTTAACTACATACGTTTCATATGTTGCTGCTACAGCAGCTTGGCTGGAGACCTGTCTAGCATTGTTGCTAACAAATCAACAGTGTAATACTAAATCAAATATTTCGATCTTCTACCTTAAGTATGGGGGAGAGGAACTCAATTAGCTCTGGGTGAATGGCTCCTGCAGTCGCCCGTTGATATAAATCGATATAACAGGCACTGTGTCATAGAGACGTTTTTGCAAAAAAAAAAATACAGTGCATAATATATTTCTATAAAAAATTAACGTTTAGAATTATAACACATATTTTTCGCATTCAGAAATACAACACTTATTTCCCCTTGCAAGGTACTTAGAGGTTCTTCAGTCATCTGGATGAACTCTCCACAGTTTGGAACATTCCACTATTAGTCAACCATGGTTGCAGCCCTCATATTTTTTCTTCATTTTCCTTTTTTCCCCTTTCATTCTTCGTACTCTTCTATTTGTTTAATGGTGGTTTAATCACTGTATTTACCACATTGCGAAATAATTCTGCGTAGTTCTTATGGAACCTTATTGATTGATGTTCCGATTGTATGTACCAGTAATAATACCAGAAAACGACTGGCCGATTCTGCCTGATGTAAGTAACCGTGCGTACGAGTACTGTCATATGAACTACATATTTGTGTCGAATTGCCACGTAATGTGGAGAAACCCGAGGTTCCAGAAAACCCGGACAAATACGTAGTTTATATTTACATGACGTTTATTCTTATGATGAACGGAGTATAGACACTTTCGCGTCGAATTATCGTTTCTGTGATATCCTTGAACATTGGCTGTTCCTCCTGAGACACCTTGTATGAATTTTAAAGTGGATTTCGACCAGAATCACAGAGAAGCGTTCCAGCGTGGATTCGACGATCGAGCAATGACGAAGAACTATCGATAGCCCGCTCTTCAGAGCGGCGCTGCATGCACTACACGACGCCAAGAGCTGCATGGGCTTTGCAAGCGGCTCTGCGCCTCTAGTCGGTAGCCAACCATTAGTAGTCGCCTTTATGTGTATTGCCTCAATCTAATACGGGCAGTTGTAGTCACGGCTGTTGCCGTTAATCACGCCTTCTACCAGCCTTTCATCTTGGGCAATGCCACGGTGCCATTACGGACTTCCTCTTTGGATTTCGATTAGGACTTGTTTTGCCATCCATTGCGCGAACCGTGGACGTGAACCAGGGTGTTCATTTCATAATGTTGCCCTTTCTTCAACATGTTCGTGATAATACTTTACAATCTCCTTTCAGGATTACAACTGTCGAATTCACAAAGTTTTCATCATATGTTCCTGGTTTGGTGAATGCACTGCCACTGCACCATACCAAGCGATGGGAGAAACCGATCGGTTAAAACCGATACCGGTGTTTTAGTTCTGAATAACTGGTATTTTTCGGTGATTGCCTGATCTCGGTTGTAACAGATGTTTCATTATTTTGTTTACTACTAACCGAGTAAAAAACAGCGAAATATCGATTTGCCATAGAAGCAGTGTCAAAATTTTTCGTTTCTAAATAAACCTTTTTTAAAAATCCAGAGATTATTATTCGTAAAATTTGCATTGGTTTGAAATATTGAGTTACTGTAGAAAACGTCAAAAGCGAATAGTGTTATGTTAATAATAAAGCCGACAGAAAGGAGCAACAAATAAGTGGCATAAGAATTGATACAGCACTGTCGAGATAGTAATGTCCCTGTTGCGTGTGTCCAGGCTTCAGGTACGCGTGTACGAGCAGTGTGCAAGTCTTATCCCAACCAGGCCAGTACGGCACGTAGTTTCTCGCAGTCGTTGCAGAATAGCACCAACCCTGACCTATAAATATTTTACCAATGGCAGTAGAAATGAACCCCAATGTTTCATTTGCTTTAAAAGACTAAATATTTGTCTGCCGCCGCGCGGGATTAGTCGAGCCGTCTTAGGCGCTGCAGTCGTGGACTGTGCGGCTGGTCCCGGCGGAGGTTCGAGTCCTCCCTCGGTCATGGGTGTGTGTGGGTTTGTCCTTAGGATACTTCAGGTTAAGTAGTGTATAAGCTTAGGGACTGATGACCTTAGCAGTTAAGTTCCATAAGATTTGACACACATTTGAACATTTGATTTGTCTGCCATTTCTGTGAAATAACAATCAACAGGGAAATTATAGATGTCGTTGTTGTTGTTTTGGTCTTCAGTCCTGAAATTGGTTTGATGCAGTTCTCCATGCTACTCTGTCCTGTGCAAGCTTCTTCATCTCCCAGTACGTACTGCAGCGTACATCCTTCTGAATCTGCTTAGTGTATTCATCTCTTGATCTCCCTCTACGATTTTGACCCTCCTCGCTGCCCTCCAATACTAAACTGGTGATCCCTTGATGCCTCAGAACATGACCTACCAACCGATCCCTTCTTCTAGTCAAGTTGTGCCACAAACTCCTCTTCTCCCCAATCCTATTCAGTACCTCCTCATTAGTTATGTGATCTACCCATCTAATCTTCAGCATTCTTCTGTAGCAACACATTTCAAAAGTTTCTATTCTCTTCTTGTCCAAACTAATTATCGTCCATGTTTCACTTCCATACATGGCTACACTCCATACAAATACTTTCAGAAACGACTTCCTCGCACCTAAATCTATACTCGATGTTAACAAATTCCTCTTCTTCAGAAACGCTTTCCTTGCCATTGCCAGTCTACGTTGTATATCCTCTCTACTTCGACCATCATCAGTTACTTTGCTCCCCAAACAGCCAAAATTCTTTACTACTTTAAGTGTCACATTTCCTAATCTAATTCCCTCAGCATCACCCGACTTAATTCGACTACATTCCATTACCCTCGTTTTGCGTTTGTTGATTTTCATTTTATATCATCCTTTCAAGACACTGTCCATTCCGTTCAACTGCTCTTCCAAGTCCTTCGCTGTCTCTGACTGAACTACAAAGTCATCGGCGAACCTAAAAGTTTTTTATTTCAGCTCCATGGATTTTAATACCTACTCCGAACTTTTCTTTTGTGTCCTTTACTGCTTGCTCAACATACAGATTGAATAGCATCGGGGAGAGGCTACCATCCTGTCTCACTCCCTTCCCAACCACTGCTTCCCTTTCGTGACCCTCGACTCTTATAACTGCCATCTGGTTTCTGTACCAATTGTAAATAGCGTTTCGCTCCCTGTATTTAACCTCTGCCACCTTCAGAATTTGAAACAGAGTATTCCAGTCAGCGTTGTCAAAAGCAGTGATAAATTAAAACCTTGATAACAACTTTTTCATAGTATACAACAAAAGTAGGAAGTAGCTGATTTGTTGCTTATGTCCACACAATGTGTCCTTATCTGCTTGTAGTTCTTGAAAACGGAGCAATTAATACGAGAAAAAGATGTCCTCAAACTCAGATTCCTCCATTAAGGACTGAATATTCGTTATACCCAAATACTGTAAAGATTCTGAATTATAACATACACTACTGGCCATTAAAATTGCTACACCACGAATATCACGTGCTACAGACGCGAAATTTAACCGATAGGTAGAAGATGCTGTGATATGCGAGTGACTAGCTTTTCAGAGAATTGATACAAGTTTGGCGCCGGTGGCGACACGTACAACGTGCTGACACGAGGAAAGTTTCGAAGCGACTTCCCATACACAAACAGCGGGAGGGTACTACGGAACGCCGTGCTGGATCCCAACGGCCTCGTATCACTAGCAGTCGACATGACAGGCATCTTATCCGCATGGCTGTAACGGATCGTGCAGCCACGTCTCCATCCCTGAGACAACAACCATCTGCACGAACAGTTCGACGACGTTTGCAGCAGCATGGACTATCAGCTCGGAGACCATGGCTGCGGCAATCCTCTACACTGCATCACAGATAGGAGCGCCTGCGATGGTGTACTCAACGACGAACCTGGGTGCACGAATGGCAAAACCTCATTTTTTCGGATGAATCTACTGTTTACAGCATCATGATGGTAGCATCCGTGTTTGGCGAGATCGCGGTCAACGCACATTGGAAGCGTGTATTCGTTATCGCCTTACTGGCATACCACCCGTCGTGATGGTATGGGGTGCCATTGGTTACACGTCTCGGTCACATCTTATTCGCATTGACGGCACTTTGAACAGTGGACGTTACATTTCAGATGTGTTACGACCCGTGGCTCTACCCTTCATTCGATCCCTGCGAAACCCTACATTTCAGCAGGATAATGCACGACCGCATGTTGCAGGTCCTGTACGGGCCTTTTAGGATACAGAAAATGTGCGACTGCTGCCCTGGCCAGCACTTTCTCCAGATCTCTCACCAATTGAAAGCGTCTGGTCAATGGTGGCCGAGCAACTGGCTCGTCACAATACGCCAGTCACTACTCTTGATGCACTGTGGTATCGTGTTGAAGCTGCATGAGCAGCCGTACCTGTACACGCCATCCAAGCTCTGTTTGACTCAATGCCCAGGCGTATCAAGGCCGTTATTACGGCCAGAGATGGATGTTCTGGGTACCGATTTCTCGGGATCTATGCACCCAAATTCCGTGAAAATGTAATCACATGTCAGTTCTAGTATAATATATTTGTCCAATGAATACCCGTTTATCATCTGCATTTCTTCTTGATGTAGCAATTTTAATGGCCAGTAGTGTAAATTTTGAGCAGAGGTTTAAAATATTTTAATCAGTAGGACAATACTGGTGATTTTTTGAAGTATTCAGCACTAATTGTTTTTGAAGAAAAGTAGCACACGGAGATTATTTGCCCACTTAATTTAAAATTCTGATAATATGTATCTTGAAACTGTCAGTCTTAGCTCGATTTCTACATGCACCAAAAAAAGTTTTGCGTCACCTCGGTTCCAAGAGTTCCGAGACCTGTACATAAAATTGGAATAGAGATCAACATAAACATCATTTACGCCCATTTTATTGCTCATGAAAGCCAAACATTGCATGTTGTATCACCATACAGCGAGATCATCACACGTTGTAGTCTGCTGTTCACACCGGTATCTCTAATAGCAAGTAGCACGCCCTCTTACACTGATGAATGCCTGTATTCGTCGTGGCACTGTTGGCCCAGATCGTCGCACGCCTTAACAGCGATTCGGGGGGGGGGGGGGGGGCTCACGTAGTCGATAAACAGCCCTTTTAAATCCATCCCAGGCACGTTCGGTCCATCAAGACGAATGCCTCGCCAATATGCCACCGATATGGTTGCAATATCGGTCTGAGGATGGCATTCACTTATAGTACAGCCGTTACTGCGCCTTCCATGACCACCAGCGGCGTACGTCGGCCCCACATAATGCCACCCCCCCCACCCCCCCAAAAAAGAAACAAAAAAGCACGGAGCCTCCATCTTGCTGCACTCACTGGACAGTGTGTCTAAGGCGTTGAGCCTGACCGGGTTGCCTCCAAACACGACTCCGTTGATTGTCTGGTTGAAGGCATATGCGACACTCATCGGTGGAAGAGAACTTGATGCCAATCCTCAGCGGTCCATTGGGCATGTTGTTGGGCCCATGTGTACCCGTGTACCGCGCTTCTTGGCTTCGTGGTTGCAAAGATAGACCTCGCGATGGACGTCGGGAGTGAAGTTGCGCATCATGTAGTCTATTGCGCACAGTCTGAGTCGTAACACGACGTCCTGCGGCTGCACGAAAAGCATTATTCGACATGGTGGCGTTGCTGTCAGGGTTCCTCCGAGCCAAAATCCTTAGGGGGCGGTCATCCACTGCAGCAGTAGCCCTTGAGCGGCCTGAGCGAGGCATGTCATCGACAGTTCCTGTCTCTCAGTATCTCCTCCATGTCCGAACAACATCGCTTTGGTTCACTCTGATACGCCTGGACACTTCCCTTGTTGAGAGCCCTTCTTGGCACAAAGTAACAATGCGGACGCGATCGAAACGTGTTATTGACCGTCTAGGCATGGTGAACTACCGACAGGAAGAGCCGTGTACCTGCTTCTTCTTGGAATGACTGGAACTGGTCACCTGTTGTACCCCCTCGGTTTAGTAGGCGCTGCCCATGAATTGTTGTTTACATATTTGGGTGGGTTTAGTGACATCAAAGTCAACGTCTGTCTTCAGGTATTGTGGGAACCTGGATGATGCCAACCTTTTTTTGATGTATGTTCATTTATTACAGGAAATAGCAGGAATACAAAACAGAATATTGTTTATTTCAGAGATCGGTTACTTTCAGCGGTTTCAACTGTCAAGTTAACAGACATGGGAAAAACAGATATAAACGAAAATCGGTTGTTTCACCGATAAACACCATCCCTTTGGCATCTCGATTGGTCCGCCTACCAAATTAACCCATCTGAATCATGTAGAAAATGCCTGGAACCATTTGGAATGGCGAGTGAATAGTAGCAATCAACAAATCTGCGGCACCTAATCTCAACAAGCGGCATCAGCTAGATACGACATACTTGAAGAAACTTATAGACCATCTTCAACGCCGAATTGAGGGCATTATCAAGTCTGTATACTGTGTTACATGGTACTGAACTGTGTCTCCAACTGGGTGGGGGCAGAAGTGAGTTTTTGTCCACGTACTTTTTTATAAATAATTGTTAATGATTGAGGTGGCAGTGAAGAAAATAACTGCGGTGTACTACATATATGTCAGAATGAGGTGTAAATGTCAAGGCAGGGCATGAACGAATCAAACGGTACGATTTCCTTCTCAGAATTTGTTCCAAGTGTAGCTACTGTGCTCGGTCAGACGAGGTGCAATGCTTCACGCTACCTTACCGCTTGCGCTCCGGATTAACATTGTGTGCCCGTTGTAATGCTTAGGAATACGGCAGTAATTTAGGCTAATTGCCGAATTAAGCTTTCGTATGCACGACCGTAACTTGCAAGGGACCGCGCCTGTAAACTAAGTAATCCGCTGCTGTGACTGCGGAGACAAAGTTGGGCGCGCTACGGAGGCGCTTCGCTGCGATTGGCTCATGTGAAACGTGGGTGGTAGCAGTGGCCACGTTGTGGATTAATTATCTTCGTTATCTATCTACTCGTAAGTTAAAATTTCCTTTCCAGCTTACCGTCACTTATTTCTGTCAAACTTTCTCAGTTTGACAGATATGCATGCAGGTTGCCAAACGTCGACATCTTTCGTAGCAAGTGTGCACACTCAGCAGTAATGCAATGTGTATTTACCATTGTCCAATGGTTGACCAGAGAGGATCGGTGACAAAGACCTTAAGATAATTGATGACTAAAGGTAATTATTGAACAAATTTAAAAGTAAAAATTATTTACTAACCTACTCACTAAGATGTTAAAAGTTTGGCACTATAAGAAAAGCATTACAATTAAAAACCGTTTGCTTGTCTTTAGATAGCCTAACAGACGGTGCGCAAATATCCGGACTTCATTCGTCCAGTATTTCTCTTTACTCATAATTTTAAACCTTTATGAAACTTTATCTCGCTAACACCGCCTCAAAATGATGATAGGAGAAAAGTATATCGTTCACTACATTTTCGCTATTCATCCAGTAAAACTTCGACATCAGGCATGAAGTTTTAATTTATTACTTCTTCATTAGCGCCTCTACTCCCAACACAGTTTGACAATAGTGTCTTATAAATTATAACACTGAATGTACCTGAAAACCTTGATCGTTGTAGAACACACAGATTTTTAGATATAACTTCAGAAACATTTCTTTTGCATAAAAAGGAACGCATTTTACCCATATTATATTCATCCAATATTTCATAATTAGAACACATAGCGACTTTCAACAAACTTCAAGTACGACTTTGATTGTTTACTTTTTTGCCTCGTGTTTCACGTCCGTACAACTGGGGCGAGTGCTAGTCCGTATCTCGAGACCTGCCTAGTGGTGGCGCTCGGTCTGCGATCACACAGTGGCGACACGCGTGTCCGACATGTACTAATGGACCGCGGCCGATTTAAAGCTACCACCTAGCAAGTGTGGTGTCTGGCGGTGACACCACAGAGTTAGATTATTGGAAAATCGGGGTTTGCTGTTTCTTTGGTAAAAACCTACATTACGTTGGAGGAAACCCGGTTTACGAGTTGTTCTTAACTAAAAACAAAGCTCCGAGACTTTAGTCTTTTGAGGAAACGTCTAGTTTCACTGCTCCTACACAGCTTCACAGCATCAGCCTTCGGTTTTGGCGGTTTCGGCAATCTCTTTCCCACCAAGGATGCCGAGTCTCACGTTCCAGTCTTGACCGAAATTTTACTCACTGTATAATATTAGGAAATGTTATTGGACCACCGCAAATCGTACCGAAAAATATCCGTTACATTAGTCGTTTTAAGTCCAAAGAAAGAAGACAGAACAGAATAACTCTTTATACCAAGAAATTAACTATTGCTTCATTATAGTATAATGAAATCGGCAGTGTTTCGTACCCTCGACCCGTTTAGAGGGCAGTGATGCAGGTGTGGCCATACCTGGGTGACCGTTCTGATCTCTTCACCCCATACTGTTCGTTCTGTGGTGGGGAACAGAACAAAATTTAACGAAGCTCCCTTTGCAGTTTGTTAGCGTAGATTATGATACAGCCATGTTGCACGTCCGTGTCCACTGGGCAGAATACGAGACCAACTCGCTGTCCTGGGCCGCACCACAAAATTAGGATCCCAGCCACAGCTGTAAACAACGCTGTGCAATTCGGAGCAGAGTCTTCTTGCTCGGTAGCCACCCAAACGCAGCTTAGACCAGCTTAGACCAAACGCAACCTTCTACTGTCAGTGCTCATCGTGATGATGCTGATCGGCTTTGACCAAACGCAGCCTGCTGCTGTCACTGCACATCGTGATGTTGCTGACCAGCTTCGACCAAACGCAACCTGCTGCCGTCACTGCTCATCGTGATGTTGCTGACCGACTTAGACTGAATGCAGCCTGCTGCTGTCAGTACTCATTGTGATGTTGCTGACCAGCTTTGATCAAACGCAGCCGGCTGCTGTCAGTGCTAATCGTGATGTTGCTGACCAGCTTCGACCAAACGCAGCCTGCTGCTGCCACTGCCCATCGTGATGTTGCTGACTGACTTAGACCAAACACAGCTTGCTGCTGTCAGTGCTTATTGTGATGTTGCTGACCAGCTTAGACCAAATGCAGCCGGCTGCCGTAAGTGCTCACGTGATGTTGCTGACCGGCTTAGACCAAATGCAGCCCACTGCATCAGTTCTTATCATGATGTTGCTGACCAGCTTCGACCAAATATAGCCTGTCTGCTGTCAGTGTTCATCATGATCTAGCTGACCGGCTTAGACCAAACGCAGCCTAATGCTGTAACTGCTCATTGTGATGTTACTGGCCAGCTTAGCCAAAATGCAGTCTGCTGCTGTCAGTGTTCATTATGATGTTGCTGGCTGGCTTAGACCAAACGGCGCCTGCTGGTGTCAGTGCTCATCGTGACGTTGCTGACCAGCTTAGACCAAACGCAGCCTGCTGCTGTCAGTGCTCATTATGATGTTGCTGACCAGCTTCGATGAAACGCAGCTTGCTGCTGTCAGTGGTCATCGTGATGTTGTCGACCGGCTTCGACCAAATGCAGCCTGCTGCTGCCACTGCCCATCGTGATGTTGCTGACCGACTTAGACCGAACGCAGCTTGCTGCTGTCAGTGCTCATCGTGATGTTGCTGACCAGCTTAGACCAAATGCAGCCTGCTGCTGTCACCACGATTCGTGATGTTGCTGACCAGCTTTGACCAAATGCAGCCTGCAGATGTCAGCGCTCATCGTGATGTTGCTAACTAGCTTACACCTAATGCAGCCTGCTGCTGTCAGTGCTCGTCGTGATTTTGCTAATCAGCATACACCAAACGCAGCTTGCTGCTGTCAAGGCTCATCGTTATGTTGCTGACCAGCTTCGACCAAACGCAGCCTGCTGCTGTCACTGCTCATCGTGTATCACTGACCGACTTAGACCAAACGCAGCCTGCTACTGTCACTGCTCATAGTGATGTTACTGGCTGGCTTAGACCAAACGCAGCCTGCTGCTGTCAGTGCTCATTGTGATGTTGCTGACCAGCTTCGACGAAACGCAGCTTGCTGCTGTCAGTGGTCGTCGTGATGTTGCTGACCAGCTTAGACCAAATGCAGCCTGCTGCATTCAGCACTCATCGTGATGTTGCTGACCTGCAAAGACCGAATGCAGCCAGGTGCCCTCAGTGCTGATCGTGATGTAGCTGACTGGCTTAGACCAAATGCAGCCCACTGCATCAGTCGTTATTGTGATGTTGTTGACCAGCTTCGACCAAACGCAGCTGACTGCTGTCAGTTCTCATCGTGATTTTGCTGTCCAGCTTTGACTAAACGCAGACTGGTGCTGTCAGTGCTCATTGTGATGTTGCTGACAAGCTTAGACCAAATGCAGCCTGCTGCTGCCACCACTCATCGTGATGTTGCTGACCAGCTTTGACCAAACACAGCCTGCTGCTGTCAGTACTCATCGTGATGTTGCTGACCAGCTTCGACCAAACGCAGCCTGTTGCTGTCAGTGCTCATCGCGATTTTGCTGACCAATTTAGACAAAATGCATCCTGCTGCTGTCAGCGCTCATCACGATGTTGCTGACTGGCTTAGACCAAACTCAGCCCACTGCATCAGTTTTTATCGTGATGTTGCTGACCAGCTTCGACCAAACGCAGCTGACTGCTGTCAGTTCTCATCGTGATGTTGTTGACCAGCTTTGACTAAACGCAGCCTGGTGCTGTCAGTGCTCACTGTGATGTTGCTGACCAGCTTAGACGAAACGTAGCTGGCTGCTGTCAGTGCTCATCTAGATGTTGCTGACCAGCTTCTACCAAATACATCCTGCTGCTGTCAGTGCTCACTGTGATGTTGGTGACCAGCTTAGACCAAAAGGAGCCTGCTGCTGTCAGTGCTTATCGTGATGTTTCTGACCAGGTTAGACCAAATACAGCCTGCTGCTGTCAGTGCTCACTGTGATGTTGCTGACCAGCTTAGACCAAACGCAGCCTGCTGCTCTCAGCGCTCATCGTGATGTTGTTGACCAGCTTAGACCAAACACAGCATACTGCTGTCAGTGCTCATCGTTCACAGTTTCCTTGCTCAAAAACAAAATATTTGAATAACGCCAATGCCAATTTCAGAATTATATGAACTATTTTTTGTGATCTGTCTCTTAGAAAAGAGCATCCAACTATATTTGTATCCTTCAGTATTCCGTGTATGACTTAACCATCCGTGACACACCATCTGGTTTCACTACTAACGAAAATGGAATTTTAAAGGGTGTTTTTATAACATACAAACATGACAAACAAATTACTATAACTTAAACATGTCCATAATAACGAATGGGATACTTACCAATGTTTACACGCTCTAAGAAGCGCTAAAATATTCTTAACAAATCAGTCGGTCCCTATCATGAACAACAATGTGGACAACATGAATGTAATGGTGGTTTCCACTTGTGTCCAGCAGGTAGTAGCACTTAAAATTGTAGCCTACATTGTTATCTACAATCTTAGTGTTATTATACCATCTTTGATGTTGGTTCTTTTCCGGTTGTCTTAAATACTCCATTTTTTATTAAAAGTACTGATTATAGATTGGAAAGATAACAAAATGTGAATAAATTTTGATGTGTTGGGTTTGGTTGTTTGTGGGAAGAGACCTAATTGCGAGGACATCGGTCCCATCCGATTAGGGAAGGAAGTTTTTCGTGCTCTTTCAAAGGAACCATCCCGGCATTTATCTGGTGAAATATAGGGAAATAACGGAAAACCTAAATCAGGTTGGCTGGACGCGGAATTGAGCCATCGTCCTCCCGAATGCGAGTCCAGTGTGCTAACCACTGCGCCACCTCGCTAGCTTTTGATGTGTTCAAGTGATTCATACAGATTACATTTTTAGCAGTAAGGTTGCTTATAACAGAAACACGCATGAATTTTTCGATAACATAAATAAAAACAGTACATTATTTTACGTAGGAGAAAAAAGAAATTGTTCAAATGGGTCTGAGCACTATGGGACTTAACATCTGAGGTCATCAGTCCCCTAGAACTTAGAAATATATAAACCTAACTAACCTAAGCACATCACACACATCCATGCCCGATGGAGCATTCGAACATGCGACCGTAGCATTCTCGTGGTTCCAGACCAAAGCGCCTAGAACCTTAGAAGAAATTTAGGGTACTTTTTATTTGTGCAAGGGACTCACAGAACTCTACCAGCTACGACTATGCTTCAGAATAGGCCCAAAAAGCCCCGTCAATCTTTCAAAACTGCTAAAAAAATTACAGATTAACTACAGTATTGCTTAGTACCACTTTTCAATGTGGTTACTGTGTTATAAATATTAAGTAAAATCTGTTGCAATCGTTTAGCATTTAGATGTGCTTCAGCATAAAACAATCATTTAGTGAAGCTATATAAAAGCTAAAATCAAGATAATACACTGAAGAGTCAAAGAAACTGGTACAACTGCCTTATATCGTGTAGGGCACCCGAGAGCAAACACAAGTGCTGCAACACCACGCGGAGTGGACTCGGCTAAGTGCTGGAGGGAACTGACATCATCAATCCTGCAGGGCTGTTCATAAATCGTAAGAGTCCGAGAGGGTGGAGATCTCTTCTAAACAGCACGTTGCAATTAATCCCAGATATGCTCAACAATTTTCACATCTGAGGAGTTTGGAAGCGGAAGTGTTTAAACTCGGAAGAGTGTTCCGTATCTAGACGTTTGAACTACTCCAACTACACACACCTCACACCATTACAGAGCCTCCACCAGCTTGAACAGTCCCTTGCTGGCACGCAGGGTCCACGGACTCGCGATGATGTCTCCGCACCCGTAGAACTCCATCTGCTCGATAAAATTTCAAACGAGACTCGTCCGATAAGGCAATGTGTTTCCAGTCATCAACAGCCCAGTGTCGGTGTTGACGGGTGCAGGCGAGACGTAAAGCTTTCTGTCGTGCGGTCATCAAGAGTACAAGAGTGAGCCTTCGGCTCCCAAAGTCGATATGGATGATGTTTCGCTGAATGGTTCGCAATCTCACGCTTGTTGATGGCCCAGAACTGACATCTGCAGCAATTTGCGTAAAGGTTGCACTTATATCAATTTAAACGATTCTGTTCAGTCGTCGTTGGTCCCATTCTTGCAAGATCTTTTTCCGGCCGCAGCCATGTTAGAAATTTCATGTCTTACCGGATTCCTGATAGTCACGAAGAACTCGTAAAATGGTCGTTCTGGAAAATCCCATGTTAGTCGCTATCTCTGAGATGCTGTGTCCCATTGCTCGCGCGCCGACGATAACGCCACGTTTAAACTCATTTAAATCTTGATAACCTGTCATTGTAGCAGCAGTAAGCGATATAACAACTGCGCCAGACACATGTTGTCTTATATATGACTTGCCGATCGCAGTACCGTTTTCTGCCTGTTTACATAACGCTGTATTTGAATACGCATGCCTATACCAGTTTCTATCGCGCTTCAGTGTACTTTAACCAAGAAAAACGCCCTGTGGCAGATAAACCTCTTCTTCAGCAGTCGTTGGGGAGTAAGAGACGTTTGTCAAGCCACTGGTAATTGAGTTATCAACCCACCAGTGGGCAGTTACTATAAAATTTACTTATTACAATGCTAGGCAAACTTTAATATCTGCAAGTTTGTCCAGTATATCTGTACAAGTATTCCGCTGTGAGATGATCGCCTGCTGAACAGGGTCACCAACTCGATGCCCTTTGCCGGCTGGGCAAGCGCTGTTTATACGCACCCTCATGAAGCGCCCAGTTTTTATAGATATCCCAGGTGTCACTTAGTGCCTATGTCTTACCGCTGAACTGTCGTCGTGGATTCTGGCAACACCGCCGGCTGCCGAACAATGTTCATGTTATGGACTGATGGGTGGCGTAACACTAAAGCAGCGGTTCGCAGCAATAGGTGGTGACCTGCAAGGGTTGGCTAGCTGTGGTGCATTATTCATAAATATTTGTTGTTACAGCCAACTTTGAATGTGCGCACTTCAGCAAAGACATCAGCGTCATGGAGTGTTTCATGAGACAGAAATAAATTGGAAGTGAAACTGTCATTGTGTTACGTTGCTGCCACTACAAGAACCACAATATACTGAAACGTCGCAACGACAAGTAAGGAGGACAGACTCTCGAAAAAGCAACATTCCCAGAAATATTTCCTGATATTTCATTGGTAAATTAATATGAGGGTAATACTAAAACTTTAGGAACTTATATACAAGGCGAATCGAGAGGAGTGTCACATAATTTGTGAGGTGATTTGACATGTGGAAATAAACCGAAAAGTCCTACGAAAATGTGACCGATTTTTGATCGTTATGTAACTGGAGCAGGTTGAAGACTACTCACATCCATGAATTATTACGAAGGCAAGCGTGAATATTACCTACCGACTTGCTGTGCAGGCGCTGTGGTCGATAGATAAATGTTGGGACAGATGACTTATCCATCCTACAAGCTGTCTTCAAGAAGTCCCCCATCATGTCAATGCACTTGTGAGCCCGTTGGAGAGCGTGTTGTGTTGCGTATCGAACATCATCTCGGCGGGCGTTACTTCTGGTAACAGGGTTGGTGATGAAGTGACAAGTCCTTCACGTGCATCCACCTTCGTAGCGTACACATACCCCTTTAAACAGCCCCATAAACAGAGGTCTAGTGTGTTTAGGTCGGCTGATCTGGGAGGTCAGTTAATGGGTCCGCCATGGTCAATCCACCGTTGAGGAAATATGTTATTCATATGTTGGGATACTTTTCTAGTATAGTTAATCGGTGACGCATCACGTTGCAGATACATTTGCCGTCATTGCTCTAGCACCACGTCTTCCAAAAGAGCAGGTAGGTTTTGTATCAGGAAATGTGCGTACGCTGCAGCTGTCAGGCGATCTGGCAGGAATACAGGGCCTATCTTCAGGTCATCAAACACATCACACCACACCAGACGTTCACTGAGGGCTCAACTTGGAAATTTGTTTCCCTAGCGTCACGTGGATTCGACGTTGTCCATGTATGAGAATAGCGGGTGTCCATGATACCATTGCGTGTAAACGTAGCTTCAGCTGTAAAGAGAGTCTACTGCATGACGTCTGTGTGCAGCCAACATTTCACCAGAACGTTGTCTGTTCACTGAGTCACCTGGATGCTGATGTTGCATGGGACGCACATGGCATGGGTACAAGTCCTCGGAATGTAGTATACACCATACTCGCTTTTGTGGAATTCGAACTGATGGCTAAAGCGCAATATAGTGATGGTGAGACTCCATTGTACCATTGCAATAATGATGGACAGCATCACGTTACAATGTTACGTGTACGCGGTGTAGTGTACTGGATTCACGTAATGTTTGAAAAAGCATGGTTCAAATGGCTCTGAGCGCTATGCGACTTAACTTCTGAAGTCATCAGACCCCTAGAACTTAGAACTACTTAAACCGAACTAACCTAAGGATATCACACACATCCATGCCCGAGGCAGGATTCGAACCTGCGACCGTAGCGGTCACGCGGTTCCGGACTGTAGCGCCTAGAACTGCTAAGTCACTCCGGCCGGCACAATGGACTTCCTCAATTAAGCAACACACTAGCATGATACACACGCGTCGCTAATACAACCCACAATTGCACTCTTTGTACACCTGTAGTTGTTGCCTCGGTGCTACTATCTGTTGGATGATGATGATGTTTGGGTTGTTGGGCGCTCAACTGCGCGGTCACCAACGCCCGTACAAAGTCCATTCTGTACACAGTCCAATCCATCCACTTTCACAAATGGAATGATGAGGACGACACAACCACCTAGTCCCCAGGCAGAGAGAATCTCGAACCCGGCGGGGAATCGAACCCGGGACCCCGTGATCCAGAGGTAGCAACCTAGCTGTTAGGCCAGGAGCGGCGAAGCCATCGGTTGGAGAATTCCCAACCTCTTGTAGGATGGATCAGTTATATGTCCCAGGAGAGCGCCTAGACAGCATATCGGCAAGTAATATTCAAATTTGTCTTCATATTAATCCATGGATGTGTGTAGACTTCAATCCGTTACAGTTATGTAACGATCGAAAATCAGATACATGTTCATCGAACTCTTTCGGTTTATTTTCACATGTAGAACCAGTCCTCCTGAATCGCCCTTTGTAAAAAGATCTTACAAAACATAAGAATGGTAATTAAATAAGTTTCTGAACTGCGTCATAAGTAGCAAAGAAAGGCGAATATTACTCAGAGATAAAATTGTACACATATAATACTGTTGAGTGTGGTACAGCCCTAGGAGTACGCAAAGTTCCAAGTATACCAGTCATGTGATGGAGTGTGCAGTGAAGAAGAACAAGCAAATCCTAAAGCATAATTACTGAAGTAGGATAAGGAACACTTCTCTGTTCACGAAGTAAACATCTATCTTTACGTGACTAGTATAGTGGAACGTGGTGCAATGTTCGCTCGATCGTTCAGGTAACGATTAGCGTGGATAAAATTTCGAAATAGTTTGTAGGATAACTGTAATTAAACTCGTTTCCGTCTACAGGCTCTCCAAATCGCCGCATCATTAGTTGCCAAAACGAGCCATCCCACAAAGTTTTTACTCTAAATGGAAGAATAGTTAATTTTACTGTCTGAAATAACGACGCTAATGCTGCGATACAAGGTTCATTCCCACCATAAGCCAGCGGAGAAATTTATTTGTATCTTCGACTACAATCCAGGAGTCTCAATATGGGTTCTGAATAATATTGACGTCAGTCTCTTCGTCCAATTTTACACATACTTAACCTGGATCATGACTGATACAGAGTCTCAGTGTTTCATTTCTTTGTAAGAACAACAGACTGGCAGCAACGAGTACAATACGCATTTGGCGAGAAAGATCACTACAACACAGATAATAAGAAGTTTGTTGAATGAAAATCTCGTATCTCGTCGTAAAAAAATCATATACTGTAAGGTAATAGAACACTGCAGGGGTAGATGGAAAAATGTAGACACAGTACTACGATGTTGCTCTAGTAATTCACAGGTTCAACAGCAGCCTGGTATTTGGAGGACGAAATTCTCCCAAGATGGGAGGAATATTGCAACCTGAGATCCAGGCAAGTCTTCACAAGCCGTCACTTGCGCACGCCAGCCGCCAACGCAGTTTTGTAGCTTGGCATCGTGATAATCCTGGCACAGTAACCTGCCGTCAGTGGTTCACTGTGTTTCTACATGGTGTAGCACTAAGTGGCATTTCCGCTACGGAGCACATGGCGAGAGGCAGCCATTTGTTGTTACACACCCAGGCAGAGGAGGCATTAATGCTCCCAGGTCAGTGAGTAACATCATCCTTTTGGCATTGATCCTTTGATCAACACGGTCTCTACGTCAGTCAATGGTCCACAGAATGCCTAGACTATTCCAACCTCGTCGAGAAGTGTCACCAACTCAGCGAAGCCACCGAACTATGGACCTGACTAGCCATGATTCGTTCAGACATTGAGCCGCGCTGCCAAAGTGACGCCTTCTAGGGGTTATCACTGCCTTTCACTCCAGCCATTCTCCGTCGGTCCTGGGATCGACGTGGCGTCTGCCCACTATTCACTTGTCTGCCGCCCAATTAAGACTTAAGGCTCGACGCACGCGAGCGACTAAGAGCCGCTCGTGCTCGAGTAGATTGTTGCGACAGAAATAGTTTCAGTGCAACACCAAGACACCACAAAAAGGCTTTTATCAAAGCCAGCGCTAAATATAATGTCCATAAACATTGAAGGGCTCTCCCATGAGAAAAAGTGCTACTTGCTGTAGCATGTAAAACTCACAACTGTGATCTCTTACTAATCCAAGAGACCCACATTGGCCCCACAAATAGAAGACCAAAGATCCACGGAATGAAGTTAGTAATTGAAAGACCACACGAGCAATATGGCAGCGCAATCTTCGCCAAAATGGGCTTAGGTATTATATCTGCAGTACTGACATCTCAAGAAGTCATCGAAATCTTGACTGTAGAGTCCTGCACTGTGACGTCATATATAAGCCACCGAGCAGGGAGTTCAGATTCAGTGAGCCAACCAACTTCAACTCAAAAAATGGTTCAAATGGCTCTGAGCACTATGGGACTCAACTGCTGAGGTTATTAGTCCCCTAGAACTTAGAACTAGTTAAACCTAACTAACCTAAGGACATCACAAACATCCATGCCCGAGGCAGGATTCGAACCTGCGACCGTAGCGGTCTTGCGGTTCCAGACTGCAGCGCCTTTAACCGCAACTTCAACTCACAACCAACGAAAATAGTAATGGGCGACTTCAACTGTCATGGATCAGCCTGGGGGTACAGGCACACAGACAAAAGTGGGGACGACCTAGAAACCTGGGCAGACTCAACTGGCCTTAAATTAATACACGACCCCAAACTTCCATATTCCTTCAACAGCAGCAGGTGGAACCGTGGATACAATCCAGATAACATCTTTGTCAGCGAAAATGTAGCAAATCAAACCAGGAAGGATGTGGGAGAACCCCTCCCACATACACAGCACCGAGCTATATTATGTCTGGTTGAAGCAGTTGTTAAACCAGCAACCACCCATTTCCAAAGACGTTTTAATTTTTAACGTGCCCTATGGGACAAATTCTCTGAAGAACTTGACAAAGAGGTGCAGAACCTTGATGCTAGCCCGGAAAATATGACACTTTCATTGAATTAGTTAAAACTGTCTCCCGAAGAAATATCACCCGAGGCTGCAGAACTAGTTATATCCCTGGACTTGACGGAAACTCAAAGGTTCTTCTGGAGCATTACCAACAGCTCTTCGAGGAAAACCCTTTTTCAGAGGAAACAACTATGGTGGGAGAAGAACTCCTCCAGGCCATATCAGCCTCAAGAACAATGAAATGGTGTAATCTAATCACAAACCTAGACATGAAACAGAATAGCCGAAAGGCCTGGCAACTTCTTAAAAACATCAATGATGACCCCTCATCTAATACACAAAATTTGTGTAAGGTCACACCAAATCAAATAGCAAACCAACTTCTACTTTATGGCAAAACCAACAGGAAGCACCCAAGAAAGAAACTACAGAGAGGCACTCAAGAAAAAGACCACCTAGGCACCCCCTTTACTCTGAAAGAATTAGAAGATTCCATTTCCATAATGAAAAGTAATAAAGCCGCTGGCCTAGATAATCTACGCCCAGAACAAATAAAAATGTTCGGACCTGTTACCAGACGGTGGTTACTAGATATGATGAACAAATGTGTTCTTGAAATGAAAATCCCCAAGACTTGGCGGAAGGCAAATATAGTAGCTATACCAAAACCTGGAAAAAAAACCCACAGACCCTAAAAATTTTCGGCCTATCTCTCTGCTTTGTCAGCTCTATAAAGTCTTAGAAAGAATTATCCTTAACCGCATCTCAGAACATGTAGACAAGAATATAATTAAAGAGCAAGCAGGATTCCGCCCAGGAAGGTCATGGTGTGGGCAAATCCTCAACCTTACACAGTACATAGGAGATGGATACAAGCGGAAACAAATTACAGGTGCAGCCTTTATCGACCTTACAGCAGCTTACGACACCATAAACCACAGTAAGTTAATATCAAAAATACATAACACCACAAAAGACTACCGACTGGCGCAATTCATCCAGTGCCTGTTGCAGAATAGACGGTATTATGTCACGCTGCAGTCGAAGAAGAGCCGATGGCGGACCCAGAAAAACGGCCTACCTCAAGGTAGCGTCCTCCCCCCATTGCTGTATAATATTTATACCAATGACCAACCGATCAGCATGGACGCTCGCTCCTTCATCTATGCAGACGATACAGTCGTTGCCACCCAGGGAAAAACCTTTGAAGAGGTAGAAAGTAAATTAACTTCAGCGATTGAAAAGCTGGGTGACTATTATGATAATAACCACCTCAAGCCAAACCCAGCAAAAACCCAGGTCTGTGCTTTTCACCTACGTAATAAGGAAGCAAGGAGGAAACTCAACATAAGCTGGAAGGGACAGCATCTATCTCACTGCGACACACCAAAATATCTTGGGATTAAACTTGACCGTGCTCTCACCTACAAGGAACACTGTTTGGCCACAAAGATGAAAGTGAGTGCCAGGAACAACATCATCCGCAAGCTAACAAATAGCAGATGGGGAGAGCAACCTACAGTTCTCCGCACGTCAGCTTTAGCTTTATGTTTCTCCACTGCGGAGTACTCGGCACCCGTTTGGCAAAATTCCACCCACGCTGAACAATTAAATATAGCATTGAATGAGACTGGACACATCGTGACAGGATGCCTCTGCCCAACTCCCACAAAGCAGCTGCACCACCTCATGGGCATAGCCCCGCCAGACATCAGAAGAAGGACTGCCGCAGAAATCGAGAAACATAAACAGGAGACAGATCCCAGGCATCCAATGTTCGGATACAATCTTCAACCTCGCCGACTTCAATCAAGGAAGAGTTTCCTACGAACAACTGAAGCAGCTCTTTTATCGCCTAGAGCACGACGAGAAGAGCTGTGGTACAATGTGGACCCAGGCAGACCAGGGAATAGCTCCAGGGAAGAACCCACAGCTGAACTCCCATATACGACCTGGAAAGCCCTGAATAGACTACGAACAGGCGTATCAAGATGCAGAGCAAACTTGGAAAAATGGGGCTACATCAGTGCAGACGAGCCCTGCGAGTGTGGAGAACAGCAAGACCCACAACACCTACTGGTCTGCAGGAAACTAAACAACCCGTGTTCGACTCAAGACCTATTTGAAGCAAATGACAAGGCTATTCAAGCTGCAGTGTATTGGGCTTCACGTGGGATATGAAAATCGCTCTGTTTCGCATCCTTAGCGCTTATCATTATATGTTACATGCTTTTCTATATCATTGTAGTTAATTTACCTTATAACCATGTATTATTGTATTATAACTGCTTCTCTTTCATTGTAATATAAATTTTTTTTGTAAAATGGTGATGTCTTGGATACGATAAATAAATAAGTGCGCACATGGTGGCATCGCAGTCATAACCACTCAGCGGCACTATACTGGAAGCCAACCAGTAAGCACGCGGGCAGGGTCTGTATATTTCGTTTAGGAACACATTAAGAAAAGCAGCAGGATATTTTGGACTCGGACAGCGGTTAGTTCACGGCTGCTGACAGGAGCAGTCGTGACTCTGTTTATGGAAGAGAAGATGGAAGTAAATTCCTTAGTTGCGAATGATTGTAGGGTCGTTGGATGAATTAACAGTAAAAATGCAGTTGTAACATCAACTTTTAAGCTTTTCCAGATACCTGCATATACGAGGCGTATTTTTAAGTAAGTACCGTTTTGAAATTAAAAAGAAGACGTGCTAAGATATCTCAATAATTTTATTTTTAAATGAAAGCCTGTACCTTAATCTACTTTTATACATAATTTCCGTCAATATTGGGGCACTTGTCATAACGTTGTATCAGTTTTTGAATACCCTCGTCATAGAAGTCTGCCGCCTGACTTGTTAACCGCCGCATCACCACTGTTTTGACTTCGTCATACAGACGCTGACCACCCAGGTGATTCTTCAAGTGCAGGAAGAGATGGGTGCAAGATCGGGGCTGTACTGAGGATGATCTAGAGTTTCCCATCGAAAAGATGTGATGAGATCTTTGGTCTGATTCGTCACATGCGGACGGGCATTGTCTTGCAGCAAAACGATACCCTTGCACAACTTGTCACTTCTTTTGTTCTGAATTGAACGGCGCAGATTGTGCAATGTCTTATAGTAAGCTGTGGCATTGATTGTCTCATTACGAGGCAGAAATTCCACAAACAATACTCTTTTTCTGTCCCAAGAAACTGTGCACATGATTTTCCGGGCAGATATTGTTTGCTTAAACTTCACTTTTCTGGGTGAATCTGAATGCCAACTTTCCGTGGACTGTTGCTTTGATTCTGGTGTGACGAAGGCCACCTGTTTCATCTTGAAGAAGCACCTGGGTGGTTGTATATAGCTGCACTATAATTCATCTCTATTACCAACACAGGATCGTCCACACAGCACTGTGTAAAACAGTAAGGAAAGTCAGTAAACCTTAGTGGGAAGTGTTCCAAAAAGAATTCATACTGAAATTCACAGAAGATAGGTGGTTAAAAAATGCCAGGGCATTTGAAAAGCATGGCACGTGAACTGGACAATGAAATATCACTAACTGAAGAAGAAAATTTGCTTACCAGTAGAAGAAAAATTTCGCGGATTAATTTACAGACAATGCTGGCATAGTACGAAAGACTCTACAATTTATGTCGCTACTGAAATGTGTGGAACTATATGTTTTGTGAGCCCGCTCGGTTAACTGTGCGGTCTAACGCATGGCTTTCCGGAGTGGGAAGGAGCGCCTGGTCCCTGGCACGAATCCGCCCGGTGGACTTGTGTCGAGGTCCGGTGAGCCGGCCAGTCTGTGGATGGTTTTTAGGCGATTTCCATCTGCCATTGCAAACGCGGGCTGGTTCCCCTTATTCCGCCTCACCTACACTACGTCGGTGATTGCTGCGCAAACAAGTTCTCAATGTACGCGTACACCACTATTACTCTACCACGCAAACATAGGGGCTACACTCGTCTGGTGTCAGAAGTTCCCTGGGGGGACTACCGGGGACCGAAGCGCACAATAACCCTGTGTTAGATGTGGGGCGGCGGAGGGGTAAAGTGGACTGCGGTAGTCGTCGTGGAGTTGTGGACCACTGCGGCTGCGGCGGGGACGGAGCCCCTCCGTCGTTTCTAGATCCCCGGTTGACACACAATAAAATGCAATACAATATATTTTGTGGCTGCATGAAAGTAAAGCATTGATTATCCAGCACCGGCTGAGGTAACAATTTATTTTAGAATATTAACTGAATATTTGTTCATTCAGATGAAATTTCTGTCGCCAGGTATCAAAGCGTTTACTGCTTAGTGCTAAATGAACTTTTAAAAGGTGACATTCGAGCGAAATCACCTCCTCTAGAGTACAAACACAGAATAGTTTAACAGTGATGTTTGCCTACAGCATTTATCTTCTGATACTGTTTCGCAGCAAAACACCAACAAAACTATACATATTAATGAAACCATGCTGTTTTCTTCTTAATTCTCTTTAATAATACTCCTTCTGATACGTGTCCCGTTTTCCATGGTATTTGGTCAGCCACACAATGAAATTTCATGTCCCAGCCGGCTGCGTCCATGCGGTTGAGACCGCTTGTGCACTGCCCTCGCTGCGTCCACGTGGCGGGTTCTTGCCGTGTCCAGCGCCTGGATTGCTACAATCGAAGTATACAGGGTGGTCCATTGATAGTGACCGGCCCAAATATCTCACAAAATAAGCACCAAACGAAAAAACTACAAGAACGAAACTCGGCTAGCTTGAAGGGGGAAAACAGGTGGTACTATGGTTAGCCCGCTAGATGGCGCTGCCATAGGCCAAACGGCTATCAACAGCGTTTTTTTTAAAATAGGAGCCGCAGCTCGTGGTCGTGCGGTAGCTTTCTCGCTTCCCACGTCCGAGTTCACGGGTTCGATTCCCGGCGGTGTCAGGGATTTTCTCTGCCTCGTGATGACTGGGTGTTGTGTGCTGTCCTTAGGTTAGTTAGGTTTAAGTAGTTCTAAGTTCCAGGGGACTGATGACCATAGATGTTAAGTCCCATAGTGCTCAGAGCCGTTTAAATAGGAACCCCCATTTAAAGAAATTTGAATGTTTTTTCGCTTTGTGATAGATGGCGCTGTAATAGTCACAAACGTATAAGTACCTGGTATAATGTAACATTACGCCAGTGCGGACGGTATTTGCTTCGTGATACATTACCCGTGTTAAAATGGACCGTTTACCAATTGCGGAAAAGGTCGATATTGTGTTGATGTAAGGCTATTGTGATCAAAATGCCAAACGGCCGTGTGCTATATATGCTGCTCGGTATCCTCGACGACATCATCCGAGTGTCCGGACCGTTCGCCGGATAATTAGGTTATCTAAGGAAACAGGAAGTGTTCAGCCACATGTGAAACGTCAACCACGACCTGCAACAATTGATGATGCCCAAGCAGGTGTTTTAGCTGCTGTCGCAGCTAATCCGCACATCAGTAACAGACAAACTGCGCGAGAATCGGGAATCTCAAAACGTCGATGTTGAGGATGCTACATCAACATCGATTGCACCCATACCATACTTCTATGCACCAGGAATTGCATGGCGACGACTTTGAACGTCGCGTACAGTACTGCTACTGGGCACAAGAGAAATTACGGGAAGATGACAGATTTTTTGCGTGTGTTCTATTTAGCGACGAAATGTCATTCACCAACAGCGGTAACGTAAACTGGCATAATATGCACTATTGGGCAACTGACCATAAACCAGGACGCGCAGGCCAGCACTGCTAGCTGTAACAAGTTAATGCAATAAAGAGTGTGTAACAAAATGTCGCGTCCCGTATTTGTTTTCGAAGACATTACGTGCCCTTGAACGCTGCCACTTTGCTGTAATAGCACAGAAGCGTGAGCGAAATTAGCTACTTTTGTGGTATGTACAGGTTTTATTTCACTTGCAACCAATTTCAGTGTTATATTACACCATCTTTAGCCAGCGAAATCGAATGTAAATATAACAAGATCAACAAATATAGCTGTTTGTGTCATTCCTGGTACGTGAAGGTATACTAACAACTGTAGTTCCATAATCTATGGTAAGATGGATATGCGGAGAATAGCCGCTATTGCCTGCTGCTGAGAAGATCGCGTGAGACAGGAATGTGGCACCCACAGATGATGAGATCTGGAGCGGATCTGTACGAGCCGTTCTGTAAACATTTCCATGGATGCAGTTACATCAACTCAACATTATAGAGTGGCTAACGTGCTTGATTCGAGCAGTGTGCATTTATTATATTGTCACATATTCCATCATACAGACATTTGCAGAATAATAGCGGACAAATTCTTAATTTGTGTATCGCTGTATCATTGTCTGCTGTATTAGCAGTTATTGTGGATAAGCAACTACTGAAACACGAGAACACGAACGGTGAACAACGAAATACGTCATACCAAGGCGGACAACGAGGTCGATTTAAAACTGTAAGGTAATGATTTGGGGATGGGCAATACCACAGCCCATTGTCAGCACTGCAACGGAAAGCCGTAAGCTGTTGGACAGCTTACTGAACCCAGCAGTACAGCATCGACACAAGCAAAGAAGGACAGAAGTTACGATGGCCGGTAGCAGCAGTCAAAATCATCAGTACACGAACTTGATTAACTGAATTTATTTTTTAGAAAATAAGAACCTTAACTTGATTCCTGTTCCGGCGACATGCAAGTACTTTCGTCTCTCTTTCCACTCGCAGAACGCAGGCTAAGTAACGTTTTCCTATAATTTGGTACTGAAGCTCTCGAAGACTGCGACCGAACTTTGGCCAGCTATAAGCGGCTGGTTAAAACACAGTTGACAGGGGCCAGTGAACTCTTGTCGTCCTGGAGGTATGGCACTGCTCGCTGTTTCCATTGGCGTGTGGGTTCAAATGGTTCAAGTGGTTCTAAGCACTATGGGACTTAACATCTGAGGTCATCAGTCCCCTAGAGTCGGAACTACTTAATCCTAAGTAACCTAAGGACATCACACACATCCATGCCCGAGGCAGGATTTGATCCTGCGACAGTAGCAGCAACGCGGATCCAGACTGAAGTGCCTGGAACCGCTCCGCCCCAGCGGCCGGCATTGGCGCGTGGGTCAGCGCATTCTTGATGATATTTCGCTGCGCTGTGCTGCTCGGTCTGCAGATGATCCTTTAGAACTGCATCCATTTTTAGATCTCTTTATAAGGATACTGGTTATGTTTTGGTATTACAGTTTAAGAACAACAAAATTGAAGGAATTGACTTTGGTGTGGAGCCACTGTCATATAAAACTTTTTGAAAGATATAACCGCCATTTATCAAGGTTTAGGCCATATGCCATTATCAAGTCTTACAGGTATTAATAATAACTGGATTTAAGTAGAACATTAATAATCGTCAAAATACGTGTCTTCGGTTAAAAAACCGGTTCTGTCAAAAGTAAATGCGAGAACGCTTGTGTAATAAGCTAATTTACAGGCAGTTAGTATGATTTCTTCACTTGATATGATTGTGGAATAAAATAGATGACCAAATCACAGATTTCAACTTCTCTACAGTGTCTAAGCTGACACAGCCGGCCACGGTGGTCTTGCGGTTGTAGGCGCTGGAGTCCGGAACCGCGGGACTGCTACGGTCGAAGGTTCGAATCCTGCCTCGGGCATGGATGTGTGTGATGTCCTTAGGTTACTTAGGTTTAAGTAGTTCTAAGTTCTAGAGGACTAATGACCTGAGATGTTAAGTCCCATAGTGCTCAGAGCCATTTGAACCAGACACAGACACAGTGTAGTGAAGTTTATCAAATGGTTATCAATTATATTCCAAGTATTGTGTGAAGTATTGTGCGAAGTAATTGCGACCATCTCATAGCGTAAATGGCATTGCTCAAGCTTGGGGGACGAAATTGTGAGTCAGACCCAGGTTGAAACAGTACGCTGGGTAAATAACTGTTGTCTGATAAAACGACCAGACTATGGTTTTAGGTGGTTTCGCACCCTCCTTTAGGCACATTCTGAGCTGGTCCCCCAATTCACCCTCAGTGAATACAGTACATAAGCAACTAAACTACTACAGCGTAGAGTGCAAAGTTTACACAGTTCACAGACAGCAGGTGCTCACGGGCTCCCCCCTAACCTCTCCCCCTATATGAATGTGGTGTCAGCAAGGACATCCGGCCTCATAAGTAACAAAGTAAGTTGTATCCTATACTAGGCGGGATAAACGCTAGGCAGAACAGTGTCCGCAGTCGCTGTTTCTGGACGTTGCCTCTGGGCTGGTATTTTGGGTACTTCTGGCGATTGTGCTGTTGCGGATTGCATTGTGTTACCGGTTTTCCAGTGGGTCCCTCTTGTCTATTTACATATATTACGAACCACGTGAACTGAGCTGGTATTTGGACCTGGGTGTAGTGGATGCTCTTGAGAGTCCCCTACATGATATCCTATTGTTGAGAAGCATATGTGCATACTGATTGATAGCGACAGGTTGACTGGCCTCGGGCATTGGCAGAGGGGATACTTACCTGGTGCCTACATGTGAATGCTTGGTGGCCCTTTACTGCGTAACACCATGTCACTGGTATTATAGCTAATTATCATTTATTAACACTAGAGCCCTAAAGGGGAAAAAGTTACGGTGCTGTTAAACCATCGTAAATTTTACTACTCCAAATTTTGGAAACTGGAAATCATTAATTATAGTCAATAACAATTATTATATCTCCAATGGGCTGTTACACAAGGTAAGTGTAAATTGTCCTGTCTTATACCTGTTTTACTGCTCAAAATGGTATTGGAAAACGAGTCATAAGTAATGTTCTGCATTATCTAAAAATTATAATGATTATTATAGCTCCAAGAGTATTTTAGACCCAAGATGATCAGAGAGCTTTCTCCTTTAGACCCTTTTATTACTATCTAAGCACTACCTAGCACAGTAATCTGTACAAATTGTTCTTGAGCAATGGTTACTAAATGTCGTTTCAAGTCTTCGTTGCTTGAAGGACATAATGAACATACTTTACTCCCTTGAGGTATTTGAGGGTTCTGCTTCTACTGCAGAGGTGCAATCTTTCAAGCAAATCAAAAGTATGATAGTTTAGAAATAAAACTCCATCGATATTCTGCCAATTTCCGTGGCAAAAGATGGGATTTGAACTTAAGAGGGCCTGTGTAATAAAAAGTAACCATCTTCTAACTGTAACTGCTTCATATTTCACCTATGATGCCACAATATGATATATTCTGACCGATAAATATGCCGACTATCAGAAAACTGGCACTGTATCACTAAACATTCTTAATATTTACCAAAAGGTCACCAGCGTCAACAAACCGCTGGAGTCAGTCAATATGTAATTCAGCCATTTTTAACAACAATATTTGCCATTAAGGTACTGAAGAGCATGTCTGCTCATGTGTCCAGATTGGTGACAAACGCCAAGGACGTAGCCAAAATGGCGTGAGGGTCCAGGGGATCCGAAGCCGCCACCCCTTCCCCCCTCCATCCCCTAAATGAAATTACACGCGACCTGTGTAACGAGATTAAAACATTTTTTATTTTCTTGGGGAAATATTTTCAATCGACAGGCTCGCCTAAACTACTTTTTATTGTTGACAAAACGTTTCGACAGTTGTAACTGTCACCTTCCAGTCTTCAAAAAATTTTTATTGTGAAACATGTTCCATTGTAGGTTAGTATTTCATGCCATAATGGCAACAGTTGTGTTTTAAAACGTGTTTTATTGTGAGCTGATGCCCCGTGCCATGATGACACGGCATGAGCTACAAACTCACAATATAAGACGTCTTACAACAAAAATTTTTTGAAGACCAGCCGATGACTATTACAACTGTCGAAACCGAGTGTCGACAATAAGGGCTAATTTATGCGACCTTCACGAACGAAAGCTTCTTCTCAAGTAAAATGTAGATTGTATCTTCTAAGTTCTCAATATGATGAATTTCTGTCATTCTTATTTGCAACCGGCCGGTGTGGCCGAACAGTTCTAGACACTTCAGTCCGGAACCGCGCGACCGCTACGGTCGCAGGTTCGAATCCTGCCTCGGGCATGGATGTGTGTGATGTCCTTAGGTTAGTTAGGTTTAAGTAGTTCTAAGTTCTAGGGAACTGCTGACCTCAGATGTTAAGTCCCATAGTGCTCAGAGCCATTTTAACCATTTTTATTTGCAGTCATGCGACGAAATAGGGTTACATACGCAGTATCGATAGTTAACAAGGCCATTCATAAACTCACTATATCGATAACACTATCGGGTATCACCCGTCCTTTAGCGATGACCAAGTACCTTGCCCTTATTTGAGCTCAGTTGCCGGCCAAAGTGGCCGTGCGGTTAAAGGCGCTGCAGTCTGGAACCGCAAGACCGCTGCGGTCGCAGGTTCGAATCCTGCCTCAGGCATGGATGTTTGTGATGTCCTTAGGTTAGTTAGGTTTAACTAGTTCTAAGTTCTAGGGGACTAATGACCTCAGCAAGTTGAGTCCCATAGTGCTCAGAGCCATTTGAACCATTTTTGAGCTCAGTTGTTGTTTTGCTACTCAGTTCATTTCTTACTTGCAGTAAAATTTAATGTAAATTGTGCCGTTTATTGCTTTTGTGCTGTTGAGATGGTTTCTAATTAAGGATAAGTACGTAACAAGAAAGAAGAGGAAGACCGATTTCGATTAATCCACTAGCGTTATAGTAAGTTAAATGTAGGCACTTGGATGGATGACCATCCAGTCTGCCGAGCGATGTTGGCAAGCGGGGTGCACTCATCCCTTGTGAGGCAAACTGAGGAGCAACTTGGGTGAGAAGTAGTGGCTCCGGTCTCGGAAACTGACGGGCGGGAGAGAGGTCTGCTGACCACATGCCCCCCATATCATCCACTGACGCCTATGGGCTGAGGATGACACGGCTGCCTGTTGGTACCGTTGGGCCTTCATTGCCTGTTCGGGAGGAGTTTAGTTTTGTATGTACGCACTACTATAATGGCCTAACTGCCTGTCCTTAGCAGTTTAATGTTTGCACTAGAGTCTGTGTTTTGAGCCTGGTAGAAATTTGGAGTTGCATTATTTCAGGATTTGACAAGGCAGCGGAACAGTAACCATCGTGACAAGTTGTGCCGTCTTAAAGCATTGAATCCACACCGAACAGCACACGGCCACAAAACGTCATTGAGAAGGCGCTGACGCGCTCGCCAGTTGGTAGAGCGTGCAGCGCCACACCTTCAGGAAGACAGAGTTACCGACCCCTGTCAACGCTGACTTAACCCGCCGGCCACCACTAGTCGGCCCCAGTTCGGTCGCAGACTTCGAGATAGGCAGTACTGAGAACTAGCAAGATGATAATTAGCGTGCGTTCTACGAGTGGTAATAGACTGTCAATGTAACTGTATGAATAAGGCACGTAAGCACAGAGATTGAAAGAAGTGTCTTTTCTTTTTAGAAATAACGTTTTCTGTTAATCTTAAAGTGGTTTGTACAGACAATTTTGGATTACTGCTACCGGCCATCACAATTTCTCTCTTCCTTGTTTGTGTCGGTGCTGACTTCCACAGTAGCCGACCCATCTCAAATGACATTAAATTAAATTCATTGTTTAATAATACGCTGGTATTTGCCTGTGTCGCCCAAAAATCACACTCGTTAACAAAAATGTCGCCTAAAGTGTGACGGTTGCATTTCTTTAAAAAATTGTTCAAAATTCTGTCGTTAGTGGTCCAAATGGCAAAACAGAGTCCAATCTAGTCACATGGGCTGTGAACAATTATCAAAACCAACTCCGATACGAAACGATGGGGAGGATCTGTGGAGAGCGGATGACCTGTATGATAATACAGCTCATAGATTAGTGTATTTCTAAAATATTGTTTCTTTTTTTATCAGTGAGCCGTATGATTCGTCCGAGCGGACTGTGTCTTGTACCCACATGCCTGCCACCTCCACATCAATCATACCCTTTCGTCAAGAATCTATTTACGTTTTTGTAATGCTGTTATAACTTCAGTTTCAGCAAATGTTTTCTGATTATCGTCAAACTTCATTGTTTTTAAGTTGCAGAAACATTTACACAATTTGTTTTCATTCCTCTTTGTGACAGTGCTTACCTTTATTTGGGGAATAATTACTTATTTCTCGGGCAGACAGTATCCAGTTTTAATGTTGGTTTGGCCGGCCGAAGTGGCCGTGCGGTTAAAGGCGCTGCAGTCTGGAACCGCAAGACCGCTACGGTCGCAGGTTCGAATCCTGCCTCGGGCATGGATGTTTGTGATGTCCTTAGGTTAGTTAGGTTTAACTAGTTCTAAGTTCTAGGGGACTAATGACCTCAGCAGTTGAGTCCCATAGTCCTCAGAGCCATTTTTTTTTGTTGGTTTGCAGAAGAATTTGCTGTCCTTCAGGAAAGTTCTCGCGCTCAAATTATTCTTGGGATCGAGAGCTGGTTGAAGCCTGAAGTGAGTTCTGAGGTATTTAGCGAGTCGTGGAACGTATATCGGAAAGACAGATTTGAGGCCATTGGAGGGGGAGTCTTCATTGTAGCTGACAAAAATATTGTGTCTATTGAGGTCGAAGATGTGTGTGACAGTGTAGTTATATGGTCGCGTATAACAGGTGTAGATGAAACCAAGTTAATTGTTGGAAGATTTTCCCGGCCACCCGATTCTGCTATGACAGTTCTATTCAAAGGAAGTCTTCGGTCAATAACATGTCCATACCAAGCTCATACAATACCGGTTGGAGGGGACTTTGACCTGTCGAGTATAGAGAAGTCTACGCATTGTCGGGGAGGGGGAGGGTGGGGGGTGGTGGGGAGCGGGACAGTCATGCGAAATGATTTTGAACACGTTTTGTGAAACTTATCTTGATTATCTAGTTCGGCTTGTAGCTATAAATAGGCCGGACCTTGTCAATATGGAAACGGGGATTAGCTGTCGTGACGTCATTATAGTAACTATGATTGCGAGAGTTAATAAGTCCATCAAGGCGGCTAGGAGAGGGTTTGTGCTAGATAGAGCAGATAACAGTTATTAACATCTCACTTAGACAGTGAAATGGCGTCAGTTAGTTCAAGTAAGGCGGACACAAAGGAATTATGGGCAAAGTTTAAACAGATTTTAAATCGTGAATTGGAGATTTATGTGCCTGGTAAGTGGATAAAGGATGGAAAAGATTCACCGTGGTTTAGTAACGAAATTCGGTGGATGCTCAGGAAGCAGAGGCTGTTTCACTCTCAGTTCAAAATAAATGACGACATAAATGACGACAAGCGACGGCTAGTAAAGATTCGTGCGTCTGTGAAAAGATCTATGCGCGAAGCATATAACTACCACCGTCACGCCTTAGCAAAAGATCTGGGAGAGGGCCCCTGAAAATTCTGCTCCTATGTCAAATCACTAAACGGGTCTAAGGCTTCCATTCAGTTCCTTTTCACCATTCTGGTGTGGAGCAAAACGAAAGCTGAAGTTTTGAATATCATGTTCAAGAAATCGTTCACACAGGGGGATCGCACAGAGGGAAATCGTGCAAACATACCGTCATTTGACCATCGGAGAGACTTCCGTATGGACGACATAGTAATAAGCATACCTGGCGTAGAGAACTAACCGAAAGCTTTGAAGCAAATAAATCGCCAGGTCTGAGTGGAATCCTAGTTCCATTTTACAAAGACTACTCTACGGCATTAGGCCCTTAACCAGCCTGCATTCATCGCGAATCTCTGCTCCAAGGCAAAGTCTCAAGCGACTGGAAAAAAGCGCAGGTGACTCCAGTTATTTTTTCTTCTTGGGGGAGGGGGAGGACATCAGTGTTCTGACTGGTGTGATGCGACCCGCCAAGAATTCCTCTCCTGTGGCAATCTCTTCATCTCAGAGAAGCATTTGCAACCTACGTTATCAATTATTTGCTGGATACATTCTAATTGTTTTCCTTAACAGATTTTGTCCTCTCAAGTACCATGGAAGTCAGTCCCTGATGTCTTAACAGATGTCACATCATCCTGTGCCTTGTCCTTGTCAGCGTTTTCCACACATTCCTCTCCTCTCTGATTCCGCGCGGAACCTCCTCATTTCTTACCTTATCAGTCCACCTAATTTTCCATATTCGCCTGTAGCACCACATCTCAAATGCTTCGATTCTCTTCTGTTCCGTTTCTCCTACAGTCCATGTTTCACTACCATACAACGCTGTCCTCCACACGTAAATTCTCAGAAATTTCTTCATCAAATTACTGCCTATATTTGATATTAGTAAACTTCTCTCGGTGAAGAATGCCCTTTTTGCCATTGCTGGTCTGCTTTTGATGTCTTCCTTGCTCTGTTTGGCACTGGTTATTTTACTGCCTAGGTATCAGAATTCCTAAACATCGTCTACGTCGTGACCATCAATTCTAAAGTTAAGTTTCTCGCTGTTCTCGTTTCTGCTACTTCTCGTTACTTTCGTCTTTCTTAGATTTACTCTCAGTCTCATTAGAGTGTTCATACCATTCAGAAGATCATGTTATTCTTCTTCACTTTTTCTCAGGATAGCAATGTCATCAGCGAATCGAATCTTTGATATCCTTTCGTTACTTTCGTCTTTCTTAGATTTACTCTCAGTCTCATTAGAGTGTTCATACCATTCAGAAGATCATGTTATTCTTCTTCACTTTTACTCAGGATAGCAATGTCATCAGCGAATCGAATCTTTGATATCCTTTCACCTTGAATTTTAATTCGGCTACTGAAACTTTCTTCTATTTCCATCATCGCTTCTTCGATCTAAGAAAAGTAAACGAACGGACACGCAAAATTACAGACAAGTATCCCTAACTTCTGTTTTCTGCGGAATCCTTGAACATATTCTCAGTTCGAGTGTAATAAACTTCCTTGAGACTGAGAAGCGAATGTGCACGAAGCAGCATGGTTTTAGAAAGTATCGCTCGTGCGACACTCAGCTTGCCCTATTCTCACCTAATATCCTGAGAACTATGGATGAAGGGCAACAGGCAGTTTTCATATTTATAGATTTCCGGTGCCACGTTGCAGGCTGTTAACGACCATATGGAATAAGTTCACAAATATGTGACTCGAAGAGCTCTTAAACAACAGAACTCAGTATGTTGTCCTCGACAGGGACTGTTCATCAGAGAAAACCGAATAGACGATACAAAAAGTCACCACCGCACACTATCCAAAACATTGCTCAAAACCATTTGCATGGGATTTATTCATTCCATCCTACACCCACGTATCATCTACAGTTCCTAATGGAGAAAGAAACAAGCATAGATCTCCGTTTCCACAGCGTTTAGTTTTCGTATTGTTTCCATTGTGCCGAATATTTTCTCGTCTCTGATGCCTGGCGGATTCCCACTGCGGAATCGCGCTACCCTCACTACGTAGCCGGAGTTTTTCCTACTGTATTGTACGACACACCCCCAGTCAGCATACGGCCGAACACTATGGGTTACCAGGAGCTCAGTTCAGACGCGTGTTCATGAAGAAACACTCTTTCAGACACCCGTCTCTTTATGTGCAACTCGTGCTTCCCCATTCACCGATCCCCTCCTCTGAAGCCAAGAGGAACCAATTAAATTATTTCGCACACTGACCTACCTAATTGAGACAGTAAGCTGGCCATTTAATCCAGCATCGGACTGGAATTTACTTTATACTGGCTACTGGCTGTCTGTAACACACCTTTGAAACAGAGAACTGATTGGATACCTCTTTATTTTAATAGTTGGTTGGCATTTTAAAGTGAAATGCTCCGCGAAATAGTATCCACTTTGACTCAGAAAGCTCTCAGTATTTCAGAATTTTTCTTTTTTTATTTTGCTATTTGAGTAGCTTATGTGCTTAGTTTTAAGCCAGCTTCTCTTTTTCTCGTTACAACAGGCAGTTTAATACACATATCCTACTTTCAGCTACCTCTTCTGAACTGCTGAGATGTTTCCTTCATTTCAGCCTCGTACTCTGGTGTTTGAGTAGTATTCAAGAATAGGTCGCATCAGCGTCCTTTATGTAGCCCCATTTACAAGGTGAACCACTCTTTCCTAAAACCAATAAACCGAAGTCGACCATTCGGCATCCCTGCCACAGTTTTCACATGCTCGTTCCACCTCATATCGCTTTATAACGTTATACTCTCAGATACCAGCAATATTGTATCCGAACAGTACAGGGATGATCTCCGTACTCATCCACATTAACATTTAGGGCTAGCTGCCATTTATCACACCAACTGGAAATTTTATCTACGTCGCCATGTACCTTCTTACAGTCACGCAGCTTCGACACCTTACCGTAAACCATGGCAACATCAGCAAACAATGGCAAGTTGCTGCCCCCCCCCACCCCCTGCCCTATCGGCCAAATCATTTATGTATATAGAAAACAACAGCGATCCCATCACACTCCCCTGGGGCAGTCCTGTCGTTACGCTTTTCTCTCGCCGAATTTCTAATCTGCTTGTACCGTAGTCTTGGCAGGGACGAATTGAGCTATATGCAGCACCCAGACTTCGCTCCTCATTTCAACATAAATGAACCCAAAGTAACTTACAACTATATGTACCAAACGCCAAGACTATTGCTGCAAATAATAAAAATTTAATACATGCTTACAGAAGTCACCACACACAAGTCATCAAAGAGAGAACGAGAATACTGTTGGCTCTATCCTGCGACATCTGTAACTGCAGGCAATTCTTTGAGAGGCAGTGTACTCAGCTTAACAATTACATTCATTGTGGAACCTCCTCGATAGGAAACGGTTCATTAACGTGATTTTCAAGCAACGATTTAAACAGAGTACTTAGAGGGGACGTTTTTATTTATCTGCTCTTCACGTGTGGTATAAAATGGATGATCTCACCACTCAAAAATTCTTCCAAGGCGTTTTTGTAACGATTATTATAACACATTTCAATAGTTCAGTGTTGTCCACCCACGGTCCCGGAGTGGACAGCGCGACAGAATGTCAATCCTAATGGCCCGGGTTTGATTCCCGACTGGGTCGGAGTTTTCCTCCGCTCAGGGACTGGACGTTGTGTTTTGCTAATCATCATCATTTCATCCCCATCGCCGCGCAAGTCGCCGAAGTGGCGTCAAATCAAAAGAATTGCACCCGGTGAACGGTCTACAAGAAGGGAGGCCCTAGTTACACGATATCCATATAGTTCAGTGTAGTCTCGTCCACGAAAATTACTTAAAGAACCAAAATTGCCACAAAACTGTTCCAACACCTTTTTCTTTTCTTTAGTTCAGATATCCATCTGTCTATAATAAATAGAAAAGCATTCACCCGAAAATCTTCGTTTCCTCCGAAAGTAGTGTCAAGCTCGGCTGTTTCATTCACTTTCAGTTTTCTTGAATTATAACTTTTTGTGGCTGTTTTGCATGTATTTATCTTATTCGTCTCATGGCAGCGTTTTCATACGTGTAGTGCACAGAAAGATTCTCTCAAACGAATTCAAGTAAGGAATCGTAAAACTTCACTACTATCCCAATATCAGTGTCAACCCTTTGCAGCAATTTATTTGTGCCATCAAATCTCTTGAATGCCGCTGAGAAAAGATCTGTCATTATCACACACTCAGCAGACTACTCAGCATTCCAGGCGTCTCGCAGCTTAATGAAGCCTTTTGAGTTTCATCATCTTGAGTAGCTTCCAAAGCTGATGTTGTTTCTATTGTTGAAATAGAGATTATACTAGACTTCGTAATGTACTGACTAGTGTGTTTCTGAAACTCGTTTTACGGAGACTGAACTGCAAAATATTTCAAAGGCTCGTCGAAACAGAGAGGAAAGATAAATTTGTTCCAAGAAAACTAAAAAAATGATGTCTCTGTAGGCCAACACTGCTGCAAACAGGCCTATTAAGTAAAAAAAGTGAGCTGCACAAGGATTACACACAGCAAAAATGTTGTTTGTTCAGTTATTCTAGTGTGGAAACCAAAGGAAGTACCAGCCATACTGTTTGCATCGTCATATGATTGACCCCTGTACAATTGAATGTCTGAATCATATTTACTTCGCAAATTTATTTATTAATTATAAAATTCTTGCGACTTGTGCCCTGAAATCGGGACAAAACAGAAAAACCTTTTGATAAATACCTTACAAAAAAAGACAGCTGATCCAGATTTGAAATACTTGCTATGGAGTGTAATATGGGGGAAAAAATTAGTTTCCTTCACTTCCTTTACAATGCTGCATCACTCTTTCTCTCACAACGGATGTAAACCGTTTATACATTTTAAAAGACATGTCTGATGTGCTCTATTTTCCTTTGTTTGCATATTCTAGGTGTTTAGGTACAACAGGATCGAATTCTTCTATTAGCTGTAGTGCCATCTCAGAATTTCCGCAGTGTGTTGACCCAAGTCCATAGTTCTGACCGCTAAAAGACAGACCTTATATCAGAAGGTTTCAATAAGTCCTTCCAACTCTAAATGCAAACATTTTAGGTTAGGATTTGCGGTGACTGCTATTGACAATAAAATGAAACGGCATAAGCATATCCTTTACCACAGACAACAAGATTGGACAGATGTTACCCCACAACATCAGCACGCGAAACCCTCTTCATCACACAGGTGTTTACAAAACTAAATGTTTGGACAGTGATTGCTTCTACATAGGCCAGACAGGCAGATCATTTGAGATTAGATTCAAAGAACACATGGCAGCACTAAAAAACAAAAAATACCATCCATCAGCAATAGCCACCCACCTGCATGAAGCAAAATAACATGTTAACAACGCAAGTATCAGCATCCTACTCATCCAACCAAAAGGCAAAAAATTCGACATCTTGAAACACTCCAAATATGCAAACACCAAACCAAACAACCTAAATCCATCTTTAAAGACAAAAATGACAACAATACTCGCAATAGTATCATCTCTTTTTGCAGACACTGCCTACGTCTTTAAAAATTGCAAAACACACACACACACACACAGACCCTAATATTTACAATAATATTTAGTTATGTCACCACAACAGCCCCCGAGTGTACAAGAGATTCATCTCATTTACTGATACATCATCACACCAACAGCTTGTACTCCTTGTCGACTTGAAACTATGTGTACAACTACTGGCACAAATTGCTCATCCAACTGCATATTTTTAAGCATTAACCAATGTATTACCGTAACCTTTAGGCAGTTGTTACATGTAACAGATACAATCTTAAGATCCCTTACCTTGTAAAATTTGCACTCATACAATTTCCACCCTTTCCCTCCCTCTCAGTTTCTCTTCTTCTTCCTCCCCCTCTTGTGGTGTCACCGCCAGACACCACACTTGCTAGGTGGTAGCCTTGAAATCGGCAGCGGTCCATTAGCATACGCCGGACCCGCGTGTCGCCACTGTCAGTAATTGCAGACCGAGCGCCACCACACGGCAGGTCTAGAGAGACGTCCTGGCACTCGCCCCAGTTGTACAGCCGACTTTGCTAGCGAAGCTACACTGACCGATACGCTCTCATTTGCCGAGACGATAGTTAGCATAGCCTTCAGCTACATTTGCTACGACCTAGCAAGGCGCCGTATTCAATTGATAATTAATATTATGAAGCATGTACCGTAACGAGAGATGTTCTACAATTGTGGATTAAAGTTAAGTATTATATCAACTACGTACTTTATTTGCAATTCTCAAGATATTGTCCTGTTCCAGACCTCACGCCAGTCAGCGTGTAATTAAACGCGTGCATTTCGGCCTCCTCTAGAAAAACAGTGTTGGCTCTTCTGCCAACACTACACCTCTGATTCCAGCCTTTCGTATCTATGAATCCCAACCAAAATTGTTATTTGTGTATAATTTTACCACTGTAGCCAATATGATTATTTTACTTAAAGTTTGTAAAATTTCACCTGATAGTATAAATAACTATGTGCTATTTAAGCTATTTTAACTTGTCAAAATCGGATTCCAACGAATGTATTCAACACCTCAAACAACACCTCCAAATCCTTCAAAAATTTATTCTGTAATAATGTTGTTAGTACGTATATTCCTTGGACTTTGTGACAATATTTTCTCTTTTGCTATACGATCCAAGTTCCAAATGGATTCCGAAGCCATATATTTTTACAAAATATGACAGTATACATGTGATGTGTTAAGACTGTGAAAGGAACCTGTGACCACTCGAGGTACTCTAATTTACTTATTTTATGTTTACCGTTAGATACACGTATATTTTTTTGTCAAAAGAAACCCAAAACCACCTTCTGAAATAGTGTTTTGTTTCTCCACTAGACAGTGCCACAAGTTCCTCCAAACAATCGTAGCACAGCACATGCACAAATGTCACATTAACAAATCGAAATCCACCTGATGATGGAGGTTTACACCTTTGAAACGCGTCGTGGAGATAAATAAACAGTGACTGGTAACAGTAAACTTGTTGATTCATTTAAAGTCCTTATATTTTACTTCTGTCTTATGCTCAGACGTTAGTTTCTTATCCATTCTCCCCGTGATTTGTCCTCTAGTTTTTAATGTTGATACACATTTCCTACATTTTCATTGGCAGTTAATCGCGACAGACCCTCTTCCCGGCTCTTAAATCCCCCACTACGTTTTGCAAACTGCGATGTTCCATCAAATAACAAACGTGTGACATAAAATACACTACCGTTGCTCTGAGAGAATAGTACGAGGATCTGCCGAAAAGTGATGCCTCCGAATTGTTTATATGGATACTCTTAAGGCATTTCAATAAAACCGTTTTTACTAACATTTTACACCTTTATTCTTCATGCCTACATATTTATTTCATGACATAATCACCCTGGTAAGGAACAGATTTCTCTCAAAGAGAGACCAGTTTTCTGATGTCATCACTGTAGAATACTTCCTTTTATTGACGGAGCCACTATCTCGCCTCTTCTTGCACCGCTTCATCCGTAACAAAGAGAAGATGTCGAAGGTAGTCTTTAAATTTCACACACAAATCAAAATCGGATAGGGCCAACTCGGGGTAGTATGGAGGATGATCGTTGACAAGACCTCGGGTTGTTGCAGATGTCGCAGCGCTCGTATGAGGTTTGGTGCTGTCATCCTGAAGGAGAGGGTGTTCCGTGTGCGGATGAACTCTCCGAACGTGAAACCTGATTACAGCATGCTATTACTCAGGCATCGACGTAGCTACGTCACAAAAAATGGTTCGAATGGCTGTGAGCACTATGGGACTTAACATCTGAGGTCATAAGTCCCCTAGAACTTAGAACTACTTAAACCTAACTAACCTAAGGACAGCACACACATCCATGCCCGAGGCAGGATTCGAACCTGCGACCGTAGCAGTCGCGCGGTTCCGGACTGAAGTGCCTAGAATAGCTCGGCCACCGCGGCCGGCAGCTACGTTACACACCGCCACGTCACACTCTACAATTATAAATAAGTCCTCTAGTAACAGAGGTCTACAAATGAGTAGGCATGAGAAATAACCATACAAAATGTTAATAACGTTTGATTTTTAGAAAGATTTCATAGGTTCCAAATAAAAAGTTGGGAAACATTACTCCTGGGCATGCTTCTGTAACAATAGTTTTTAGTGTTTCTCGCTATTCCCCGTACTCCTGAAAATCAAATCTTTGAGTTACTCGGAAATTCAGTATAGTGTCTGATTGTATTACTGCAATCGCAGTCAATATCATTTGCCACATAACCTTGCTTAGCGATACGATCGCGAAGAAGTTCATTTATTACCCACTTCTTAGGGTCGTCAGAAACTGAATCACTATCGTCATTCGCTTTCCTTGCGTCATTTTAGTCAACTGAAATGATTGTCTCCGCTCCATCGTTGTCGTTGCTGATAATGGAAACAACTGACTCGCATAAACCACAAGCTGATCTATCTTACATACTGAGTGGCAACACTGGTTACTGTGTGACAACGTTCTGTGCAAAAAAATGGTTCAAATGGCTCTGAGCACTATGGGACTTAACATCTATGGTCATCAGTCCCCTAGAACTTAGAACTACTTAAACCTAACTAACCTAAGGATATCACACAACACCCAGCCATCACGAGGCAGAGAAAATCCCTGACCCCGCCGGGAATCGAACCCGGGAACCCGGGCGTGGGAAGCGAGAACGCTACCGCACGACCACGAGATGCGGGCCGTTTTGTGCAATGCTAAATTTCAATTGCGAGTAACATGATTTGTCTTCCTAACGTATAGCACAATGGGAGGCACCATGCTGAGTAAAGTGAATAATGGTTAGATAGTACTGATGTAAGGACGTGACTAGAACAAAACCCGTCCATATTTTTGTACCTGCCCAGACCGTTCATGACTTTTGAGCTGATAGTTACCAATGTTATTTGTATGCATTTCTTTGTGAGTTGAGCTCGCATTCTCTTTCCAAGAGTTATGAGTAAAAGGTACAAAATAACAGTAACAAGGTATAAGGCACATCTTAAAATCCGCATCTTAGCATAGGGTTGCCGAGACCATGTGGTCTGTTAATCTTCAATGCGTGCAACATGGCGCTCAGCAGTAGAACGCGCTGTGCTCCTGTCGGTGGCTACGGCCCTATCTGGCTGAGATAATGAATAATCGCTCGCATCATTTGCTACTGATTGGTCTGCCTATTCGATCAAGATACTTTTTGTCACCTCTCAGCGTACGTGACGTGGCGAAATCAGAAGAAATATGAAAGCGAGGTCTGTCCAGCAGGCTCTTGTACCGTTAGGAAACAACGCTTTCCATGCGAATGAACTATTCCTTTGGAAGCCATTGATTAGCTAAAAGGTTACAATTCGGATTGTACTTCTGCACATCACTGTACAGGAAGGTGAAGTCAGGCAAATGGGCGTCAGCGCAAGAGGGGGCCTTAAGTACACTACTGGCCATCAAAATTTATACACCAAGGAGAAATGCAGGTGATAAACGGGTATTCATTGGAAAAATATATTAAACTGACATGTAATTTCATTTTCAAGCAATTTGGGTGCATAGATCCTGAGAAATCAGTACCCAGAACAACCAACTCTGGCCGTAATAACGGCCTTGATACGCCTGGCCATTGAGTCAAAAACAGCTAGGATGGCGTGTACAGGTACAGCTGCCCATGCAGCTTCAACACGATACCACAGTTCATCAAGAGTAGTGACTGGCGTATTGTGACGAGCCAGTTGCTCGGCCACCATTGACCAGACGTTTTCAGTTGGTGAGAGATCTGGAGAATGTGTTGGCCAGGGCAGCAGTCGAACATTTTCTGCTTCCAGAAAGACCCGTACAGGACTTGCAACATGCGGTCGTGCATTATCCTGGTGAAATGTAGGGTTCCGCAGGGATCGAATGAAGGATGCAGCCACGTGTCGTAACACATCTGAAATTTAACGTCCACTGTTCAAATTGCCATCAATGCGAACAAGAGGTGACCGAGCCGTGTAACCAATGGCACCCCATACCATCACGCTGGGTGATACGCCAGCATGGCGATGACGAATACACGTTTCCAATGTGCGTTCACCACGATGTCACCAGACACCGATGCGACCATCATGATGCTGTAAACAGAACCTGGATTCGTCCGAAAAAAATGATGTTTTGCCATTCTTGCACCCAGGTTCGCCGTTGAGTACACCATCGCCGGCGCTGCTGTCTGTGATGCAGCGTCAAGGGTAACCACAGCCATGGTCTCCGAGCTGATAGTCCATGCTGCTGCAAACGTCGTCGAACTGTTCGTGCAGATGGTTGTTGTCTTGTAAACTTCACCATCCGTTGACTCAGGGATCGAGACGTGGCTGCACAATGCGTTACAACCATGCGGATGAGATTCCTGTCATCTCGACTGCTAGTGATACGAGGCCGTTGGGATCCAGCACGGCGTTCCGTATTACCCTCCTGAAACCACCAATTTCATATTCTGCTAACAGTCATCAATGTCGCGATACGGTAAACCGCAATCGCGATAGGCTACAATCCGACGTTTAATAAAATCGGAAACGTGATGGTACGCATCTCTGCCCCTTACACGAGGCATCATAACAACGTTTCACCAGGCAACGCCGGTCAACTGGTGTTTGTGTATGAGAAATCGGTTGGAAACTTTCCTCAAGTCAGAACGTTGTAGGTGTCGCCACCGGCGCCAAACTTGTGTGAATGCACTGAAAAGCTAATCATTCGCATATCACAACATCTTCTTCCTGTCGGTTAAACTTTGCGTCTGTAGCACATCTTCGAGGTGTAGCAATTTCAATGGCCAGTAGTGTACTTTTATCATTTTAGATAGCCCTGTAGAAATATAGTCGTGGCCGTCGATTTGCTTCGGAAAAGGGGTGCTCGCCAGGACACAACTATGCTTCTGTAAGCAACCGGAAACATTTTTCCATGAAGGCATTGACTTTCGTATCTCACAGTAGGATGAATATATTAACAGTTACGGCGATTACTTTTTAATAATAAACAATTTACAAATTTTTGTCCCATCTGTCTCGTTTTCATTTGACTAGCCTATGTAGCACAAAATATGTCCCGCATTTCAAATGAGAAGAAGAAAGACTGCGAACTGTTGTGGCACACATCATCTGCTAAATACAGCAATAGGGATGTAAGAAGAATTTGGCAACTTTTGGTTGGTTCAAATGGCTCTGAGCACAACGGGACTTAACTTCTGAGGTCATCAGTCCCCTTGAACTTAGAACTACTTAATCCTAACGAACCTAAGTAAAAAACACACATCCATGCCCGAGGTAGGATTCGAACCTGCGACCGTAGCGACACTTTTGGAATGTAAAATGTTCTACACTATACTCTTCATAGCAGAAAGCGTGGTGATAGGCTGGATGTTTTTATAAAGATATCTAAACTGATGAAAGTATATTTCTTTAAGAAAAATACTGCGAATGCCAATATTTCGATTTTAGTTTTTGTTTTCGATGGGCAACGGAAAAGAACAATAATTCTAAACTCTTTCTTTTTTGGTTCTTTTTTTTCGATAAATCTAAAATCTAATCTGTCTCTATTTCGGCCGTTAGATTTCATTACCGAAAAGTATCGGAAATAAATCCTAGAAACTGAAATATAGAATTTACATGGAGTTTTGAGTATAAAATGTCCACCTTTACTGACTGTGAGTGCTTCAAGAAACTATAATGGCTCAATATTCAGGGAAATTCTTCCGACGGCGACCATGTTAGGGCACTGAAATTCATGATGCGAGTTGAAAATTCGAACCCGGATACTCCGCTTCTCTAGGACGGCTATCCAGACACACTTGTCTGCCACCGAAACTCCTCACTTGCCATACGACACTGCGGTTTGTCCTGTCCACGTTCCCCTCGCTTGCAAGGCGACCTGATTCCCGCTAGAAAAGCAACCGCACTGGACAAATCATGTTTGGCCATCAAGCCTGGCAGTAGGTCCCCCTAGGGTTAGCAACTCAGATTATGAAAATCAGGACGGTACTCTGGAAAAAGCGTAAGATTTTTCAGATAAGCCTAACATTTCATTTTAGAATTAATAAATTGGTTATATTTTATACAGTGGAGTAATAAACACGCTCTAATCTCAGCGTGAGCGGAAAATAATAATCTGAAAATCGGCTGTAATATTAAACAATGATATTCAATTGTTACAAATACAATACAATCACTTTAAAGTAATTTTCAGTATTTCTCAGTGGTGTATCCTTCGAAAGCGTATTTTTCAATGCAGTCTACTGCTGAGAGAAGAGCTAAATTATTACCCAGAAGAATATACCTGTAAATTTCCTCATAAGGTGTATCCTTGAAGTTTTACGTGACCAGTAAAATTCTTTTGACCGAATCTGTCAACAAATGCTTCCTCTCTTTCTTCCACTGAGCAACAATGAGAGGAAACATACTTTTAGTAAATGTATTGTGACCTGGAATCGCAAAGAAAGAGTGGCAAACTTTTACAAAATTTCAGAAAATGTTTCGACACGTTGACACTTTTTAAAGGTTGAACACTAATCTTGATCTACTTCAGAATCTTCATCCAGGATTGAATACTTTATACAATTCTTGATGTTGTAGAACAGATTAAAAATTTCGAATTATCTGATTTCACACCTATGGTTTGTAAGTACTGTACACATGGAAGAATGTCCTCATAGCAAAGGTGCAATAAGTCTGAGTTTAAGGCATTAGAAACACTCGAATTCCTCCAGTGGCTCCATTCATTGCTCTAGGTATTCAGCGGAAGTTTCATAGAAACTAGATACAGTTTCCATGTATGCCTGGCACTCTTTCTCCAAGCCAACCACAGAAAAGCAATTCAAAGCTTGCCATACGTTGGGAGGATTGATATAATTCTCAAGTCTGTTTCTCAGAGGATTTAATATATTTTCTAATAATTCACTCACTTCTATAATTTAACTGCTTTCCTTGTCAATAGACGTCACTTTGCAGTGCAAAATGTGCGCGGTCGAGGAGAGGAGCAGACGAAATTAGTCCGAAAAGTTGTTTCTAATGATTGGAGGCACTGATTTCAAGTGCCGAGAGAGAAAGTTAGATTTAAGGGCTGGGTACAGTCCTTTCTGTTGCTGGGTACTATGACAACCGAAGGTCCTGGATTGGTTCTGGAGCTTTTGCTAATATACGTGAACAAATTAACGGAAATATTTCAGTTCTGCACACATGAGAAGGAAGTTGAAGACTTTAGTAGAAAAGATTTTATATCTAAAGGGATAGTATCTTTATTATGTAATGTATGCGCAGGGCCCCTAGATTCTGTTATGGTTTTGTTTATCTGCCATTTGAGAGAAGACAAACACTTTCTTTCTTTCCCCTGCGTGTAACAAGCCGATGTTAACATTCGCATTGTTACGAACAAAAGCAGTGCATTGAGAAGTAGCACGGTTATACACTCTGAAAGTATTTGTAGTATAGCTGGCAGTATTTTTTGAAGTTTCTTGTGGACAACTTTTCAGTCAATAGCCGTTGATTGAATACCACTACTTTCCTCAACGAAATACTGAATTAAAATTGGGAACAGTTTCAGCGCACCATGATTACTTGCATCTGTGTCCAGGTCTGAATATGTAACTTTGTCATTCAAAGTGTTAACAAAAAATCTACAGTGTCAGCTGCAAAGACATTATTTATAATGATTTCTGTCACGGCTCTTCCATAAGATAAAATTTGAAGAACCGGAGATTTTGAAAACAGTTTTTTATTTAATTTATCTTGTACAGCCCATCCATTTGTACTAATGATGTTGGAAAACCGTGTGGTATGCCATTGTGGCTTCTACAGCTGGAACGTTTCTAACCATAAGCGAGCAATTTTTATTTAGCCGGATGTGGAGCTGGTTTGTGCCATCACTTTTTTATTTTATTTTATTTTATTTATTTATTTTTTTAGCGCTAAGATGTATTCCGAAGTCGATAGCACCCTCATACGGCGTGTTAACGTTACTATGACACACTGCATATTTAGCTTTTCTTTCAAACACAGTGCATTTTAATTTTGCTTTTGATTTGTCTGGCAACCTGCCTTCTGCTTTCACTACTATTTAACTTAGAAGACGACATACTTCAAATCAGACATTAACTAATAAACTTTTGGTTCAGAGCGCGGAAATATAAAGATAGTACGACACAAACTACAATATCTCGAATCGAAATATCGTTTACGTCATCTATGAATGCAACGTTTCTCCGACAGCTACACCCCTGGTAGCGAACTTAATAAAAAATGTATAGCCAAGTGCGTGCAGCTTTTAGTTCAGTCCAATGACGCTACACCGAAATTTGTCAAATGATGAAAAGTAACTTCCTTAGCAAGAAGTGGGATACTTTCTTAAAAGAACATTCCGTCCTGACTTTAAAAAAAGCATCGAAAAGCCGGATGGTTGGTAACAGTATGACCGACAGAACATACATATATACCCTGATCATCCAGAACATTGTGACTACCTACCTAATAGCTGGTATGTCCACCTTGGTACGGATAACAGCGGGGACGTGTAATGGCACGGAAGTAATGAGGCTTTAACAGGTTGCTGGAGGGAGCTGGCACCACATCTACACACACAAGTTACTCAATTAACGTAAATTCCGGGGAGGGTGGCGATTAGCTCTGACGCCACGTTCAGTCACATCCATGACCGATATGGTTCAGATCTGGTGAGATAAGAGGCCAGCACATCAAATGGAACTGGCCACTGTAATCCTCGAAGCACTGTCTCACTCCTGGCCTTGTAACATGACGCATTATATTGTTGAAAAATGCCACAGCTGTCCGGAGACATGATTGTCATGAAGGGGTGTACGTGGTCTGCAAGCAGTGTACAAGACTCCTTGGCCGTCATGGTGCCTTGCACGAGCTCCACTGGTCCTACGTACGCCCACGTGAATGTTCGCCAGAGTGTAATGGAGACGTCAGTTTGTCTCCGTCCCGCAGTAGAGGTGTCAAGGAGTAACCCTGGAAGAAGACGGATTCACACCCTCCCACCTACATGAAGGAGTTATCGGAATTCATCAGATCTTGTAACGCTATGCCACTGTGCCAGCGTCCAGTGCCGATTGTCACGCCCCGTTTCAATCGTAGTTGCCGATGTCGTAATTTTAAGCACATGCACGGGTCGTAGGCTACACAGGACCATCGTTAGGTATGCGTGGTGCACTGTGTGTTCGGGTACACTTATACTAGCCGGCCGATGTGGCCGTGCGGTTAAAGGCGCTGCAGTCTGGAACCGCAAGACCGCTACGGTCGCAGGTTCGAATCCTGCCTCGGGCATGGATGTTTGTGATGTCCTTAGGTTAGTTAGGTTTAACTAGTTCTAAGTTCTAGGGGACTAATGACCTCAGCAGTTGAGTCCCATAGTGCTCAGAGCCATTTGAACCATTTCAACACTTATACTACGCCCAACATTAAAGTCTGATGTTAACTCCACCACAGTTCCCCGTCTGTCCTGTTTTATGTCTGCACAGCCTACAACGGCCGACGTCTGAATGAGGGCTGATTGCCCAGTCACAGGACGCCCTTAATTTCTTTCACTTTGGTTTCGCCGTGTGTTGAAGACAATCACCACAGCACTCCTTGAACACCTGGTAAGTAGTGCAGGTTCCGAAATGCTCTTGCTGAGCCTCCGGGTCACCACGATATGCCCTGGGTCAAACTCAGATACATCGCGCGCCTTCCCTATGCTACACACAAGGAGCAAGCTCACGGATACTACATGTATCGTGCATGTGTCTGACTAGGAGTCACTCGTCGCCAGGCGACACTGCTACCCCCTGAATGGGTTGATATCAATAGTAGGTTGGTGGTCATTATGTTCTGTCTGGTCAGTGAATATGTAACATATCACGAGTTCGTTAAAATATGAAACAAGTACTTAATCTCATGAATATGTTTTGCTATCCTCCTCCCGCAAACATCTGCGATCAAAGTTGCGTTCTCCTCGCACTTGGTCATGTTCGCCCTAACTGAATCCTGTTTAATCCTGCACGCAGTAATATAAAATGTACTTTTGTCGGTCTGTTCGTACGACAGCGCTACATACGGGACAATGTTTTGGGTGAATTGTTTGCTGAGAGAGAGGGGGGCGTCGTTCTGTACAAATGGGTCTAAGCACTATGCGACAACATCGGAGGTCATCAGTCCCCTAGACTTAGAACTACTTAAGCCTAACTAGCCTAAGGATATGACACACATGCATGCCCGAGACAGGATTCGAACCTGCGACCTTACCAGCAGCGAGGTCATATATAACCTATCACCCGACAAGAAAAATTGCTCCGTCGGTGGGTCAAAGTGCCTGCACAACTCCTGTTTATCGGTCCGTCGGCTAGTGGGTGTGTAGACCCCTTCAATGGTAACGCACTCGTCACCTATTTTGTATGCACCAAACGAGGAGTCGCAGTAGTTAGCACGATGGACTTGCATGAAGGAGGACGACACTTCCAATACCCGTCTAGTCCCCTAGACTTAGAACTACTTAAACTTAACTAGCCTAAGGACATGACACACATGCATGTCCAAGGCAGGATTCGAACCTGCGACCTTACCAGCAGCGAGGTCATATATAACCTATCACCCGACAAGAAAAATTGCTCCGTCGGTGGGTTAAAGTGCCTGCACAACTCCAGTTTATCGGTCCGTCGGCTAGTGGGTGTGTAGACCCCTACAATGGTAACGCACTCGTCACCTATTTTGTATGCACCAAACGAGGAGTCGCATTGGTTAGCACGTTGGACTTGCATGAAGGAGGACGACACTTCCAATACCCGTCTAGCCCTCGAGACTTAGGTCTTCCGTGATTTCCTTGATTTGCTTGAGATAAACGCCGGGAGGGTTTCTTTGAAAGGGCATGGTCGATTTCCTCCACATCTTTCCCCAATCCGAGCTGTAGCTCCGATGTAGTGACCTGGCTGACTACGGGAAGTTAATTACTACTCTCCCTTCCTTCTCTTGTAGGCTGCGCCATCTGTTATATCAACACTCGCTGGAAGGTTATTGTACTTTATGGCCATCTTTTTCTTCTTGTGTAATCCAATAGCCCATGACTAGTACGAAATTAAATAATATAATCACAGGAAATTCTCGATAATCGTAGTGTTGCTACGGTTACTGCTGAACCTTTCCGTTTTCTTCAACTTTTTGCTGTACTATCGTAGAGTATATTGGTACAATATGACTTTGATTATTTTTCAGAAGTCAAAAGTATCCGTCAAGTGTTATCCAGCAGGAGACGTCGCCGTCAGATTTCCCATATAGGCCAACGCATGTGGTCTCATTTTCCTTACAACCAAAATACTGTCATAGATGTGGAAAATTACTATCATCGCAAACGAGAGAGGTTTTTCACGTAATGAAGTAACATTCTGATTTGGTAAAATACCTGTAAACCATCTAACAGGTCTGTGTATATGGGATTAACGTGCGCGAATTACATTCGAGGTTAGAAAGTCCACAGAGGTGGAATACACTTTCTGAAGTGACCTATGTGGTGGTGTAGGTTACCATCCCAGGTATCATACGCTGCAACTGTTCATCCTGAGGGGTCCTCGTTTGTGAGTAATCGACGAGAAACGAATCTGTGATGTTTTGAAAACAGTAAAGGCTTTCCAGACGGTACCGTCACCTAGCCGTTTAATTGTTTACATTGTGGCTGATGGTTGTGTTTAGGAGACCCGTTGGTTATCGTCTATCTTTTTCAATCTGTACTGAAGCGACTCTTACCACAAGTTTAATTCAATGGTATATCTCCTAAGAGTCGTCAGGCGCTTCTTCTCTGGTATTATGTCAGATGTCTGAAATTTCATTTTTCACTGTGTAGCTTGAGTCAGTCCTAACAAATAACTGCTCATCACGTCATTCCATTCGACACCCGCAGTCGACGAAAACCATTGGTTTATTTCCAATTAGTAACAATATGGTTTTTAAAGCGGAGTATTACGTGCCCATTTGATAGAATTGTCACAGATTAGTATGATGTGACATTCGTTTTGTCGATATCTATTAACGGGAGCGCCAAAACGCGAAGAATAAATATTACTCCAGCAGCAACTGAGCAGCGCTTCTGCATGGCAGTAACAGTCCGTGCGATCCAGAGAGGTGCTTTCGCTGCTGGAATACTGGTTATAATCCCTATTTTTAACGTCCCTGTCAATTCATACCGATGAAACGATTGTCGCATCAAACTAACATGGGACTCCTCTTTCGAATAGGCATGTAACATTCCGCTTCAAACATCTTACAGACCGACAATTTATGTAGACTCTCATGAGAGACACGGTGAGTAAGTTTGCACCGACTCCAGCTCCGCATTATAAAAGTGAAATTATCTACCAAAACACATGAAAAATGCACCTGACGTTTCGTAGGAGGCACACCCCTTTACGCTCCATTAGCCTTTTGATTTCTAATCATCTGATTTTAAAAATCGCATTAACTATTTTTACTTGATCTCATATTATCGTTCCTTTTATTCTTTGTTCATTTGAAATTTTCACATGTGTGATTTTAATTCTAAGACTAACGTGTGAAGATGAAGCTATGTGTCTGAAATTCGTCCTGAATAAAAAAAGAAGCAGTCATTGTTTAAATGAACGACTTCCGTTTTAGGCCGTATCTGGGAGTGGCTTTCATTGCATTGCGAACATTTTTCAGCGCTCTTTGCATCAAGCCCGTAGTTTAAATTTTCATTCATCAGCCGGTACTTGAATTTCTTGTAAAATAATTACACTGAAACTTTTCCTGATCTATTCATAACGTAGCTCCCTTTACTGCTGTAGAATGTAGTTTCATAGCGTATATTATGGTATGTTTTATATAAAAACGAGTCATTTATTTGAGTATTAATAGTGGCATCTTGCACAAACAACCGTTCACATCAAAAAGAGCCAAGCTGCACTAATACAATTGTTTTTCGGGATATGTGCGCCTGACGAAGTTTTAACACCGTCTCTTGTTGGTCACGCAAAATGCCGAAAATATGTGAAATACATTTTCATTTTTAGTATCTTTACACTCATACTGTGTTTGATACTAATGGTATAATGGTGACTCATATAATTAGAAAACCTCTTAAAAAAGAGCAATGAACTTACCAGAGATAAGAACGTTAAAAAAATAACGTAAGATTATGCAGTTCTATGAAGTGCAAAAATAATAGTGGCTTTTAGTGCGAAACATTTGTGAAACCTGAATTCGTTAAATCGTGCCACATTAATACAAAAAAGAACAAATCCACTTCTTTTGGTGAAATTAAACCATTTTTGCTCACGAATTTCATGGGAAACATTTTTAGTAAATGTTTAAAGAGAAATAGGACCACTCCTCCTCTTTGTTATATTTTAACCTTCCATTTATTAACTGAATTGATGTAGGCGATGTACACGCTAGCTCAAAAAAACTCTCGCCCTAGCTATCTGAAACTCGATAATAGCTTAAATTTTTTGTTATACTAGTTGTATAAGGGTACCTTTTCAGCTATTTCACACGCGAAATTAACATTAGCAGATTGGCCAGCATTAAACAGGTATCCTTGTAATATATATCTTAACACTGCATAAGGATTGGTTCTAATAAGTGCTATAACGACCTGAATATCAAGAAGTTCTGCCTTAAAAAGGAAACTCAATGATTCACAAATCTGAATTAAAAACATCGTCAACGTATTTCCTGTAACTAAATTATTCTGACAACTCCGCAGATAACTGAAAGTAAAGTCACGGTATTAATGGAACTACCGCACTTAAGAATCGAACCTCTATAATCGATGTCTTGAATATATCGCATTTGTTTAAAAATTCTGCGAGTTCCATGCTAAATAAATGAATGTGCCTGCCAGTACTGGTTCATAAAATACAGCTTTCGTTTAATCCGTTAATCTCATTTCATTGCCTGTCTCGCACCGCGCATTGTTTTGCCAAAATGTACCGAAAATTTTGTTGGAAATGCAAATCGGCTTTTCAGCTGCTGTTGTTATGAAATATTTGCTGATCCTCGAATATTAATATATTTAGTACTGCAAATAGCCTACGGAACTCAATGAAGAAATAGGACTACAATTTAGTTTACTAAGATGAAACTCTATACTGAATGATGTTTCAAGTGTTACCAAAAATAAATGCGTAACATATAAAGTTGTTTGTTTGGATGAGAGGGTACACTGTTAATAACAAATTTTGATAAATTCCCCAATGGTATACTGTGAAACATTCAAGTAATCTCTTTTTCCGTTTCTTACAAAAATGGTTCAAATGGCTCTGAGCACTGTGGGACTTAACTTCTGAGGTCATCAGTCCCCTAGAACTTAGAACTACTTAAACCTAACTAACCTAAGGACATCACACACATCCATGCCCGAGGCAGGATTCGAACCTGCTACCGCAGTGGGCGCGCGGTTCTACACTGTAGCGCCTAGAACCGCTCGGCCACCCCGGCCGGCCTGTTTCTTACATTTCTCGCCGGATGCCAATTACTGTTTGGGGCTCTTCCGATATCGTCATTCAACAGGTTTCGTTGTCAGGTGATTGTCTGCTGTTGTCTAACGCCTGTAAAATCTGCCGTGTAATCGTTTTTCAGATTCCTACAGTTTGTCCATTCCGCTCTCCTTCATCCTCCCGTCAATGTTCCATGATGTGCCACAGCGTTTGCACCAGACGAAGATTATTTTAACATAAATCCTTGAATGTGAATCGTTCACCAAAACACCGTAGTAACTAACAAAAACAAATTTACAGGAAAAAAATGATCCTTGCCTACTTGGGTGTTATTGATAAAGGGACTATACAGGGTATAAACAAATGTAATATATAATGCTTTAGAGTTGTAGGAGGAGATAAAAATACTTTTGCTATTTGACATAAATGTCACAGGTATGCATCTTTCCTGCTTGAAGGGTTTGACACTGTACTTCTCTTAAGCCAACATTTAATGCTGTCGCGATTGCTCCCTATAAACACGTAAGCGCTGAAACGTGATTTCCTACACAGTTTCATCTTAATGTTAGAGAGTGTAAGTTTCTAGTTTTTATTACTGTTAACAATGTCCACGTCCCCGAGTAAACAATATTTTACTGTTTATAGAGTATTTGCAGGAAAGTTTCTACTAATGATTCCGGGTTCTTGGTGGATAATTACACTCTCACCTAGCCAATTGACATGTATTTCATTTAACGGGACGCACGATGCAACAGTCGAGCTGTCAGGCACATGTACACCATACGATTTCCAGAGAGGACGTTACCGAATTACATCACGTTTCAGAGGCTTTATGGGCGCCTTCGTTAAACAGGATCTATTACATTGGAATGATGGGAAACTGTGTGACCTCAGAATGTGCGAATTGTTCAGTTTCAGGGTCCTGTTTTATACCAAACTGAGGACAAAGGCAGATTACTACCGGTAGCCGAGCAACTACATATATCTAAAGCCAACATGTAGATCATCCTGCATGAGACGGGCATGTTACCATTCAAGATACAGAAGGTACGAAACCTATCAGCTAATGGCTTTTCCCAGAACGAGAAATTCTGCCAAGTACAATCAACACCAAACTCTAAACATCCCTGACTTACAAAATGTATTATATTTACTCACGAACCTAGCCTAGGATTAATCAACATGGACAATAGCCAAGACTGCGCGTTAGAAAATCCTGATGCAGCTCGTGTGTTCCACCATCATCGGAATTTTCACATACTTGTATGGGCAAGTACTGTTCACAAGCTCGATGGTCGAAATTATATTACTTTACACAGAAAACTACTATAGGAAATACTGGATAATATGCCGCGATAACGGAGCCTTACAGTTCTTTGCCGCAGATATCATTTCGTGTCTTCAGTCTTGTGACTGGTTTGATGTGGCACCATGAGTTCCTCTCCTGCGCAGAGTCTCTTCGTGACTCGTTCTAAAGACAAACTTAACCCTTTTGACTTAAAAGTTAAATTCAAGTATATACTAAGAACAGTTAATTTTTCGTCCAGCCATTCATTCCAGCCACAATTTTAGAGAGTACTCTGCGTCCTCCATTAATTGCTGGATGTATCCCCATGTTATTCAATCTGTATATTGAGCAATCAGTAAAGAAAAGAAAAGAAAAGATAAATTTGGAGCGGGAATTAAAATTCATGGAGAAAAAATAAAAACTTTCAGTTTTACCGACGGCAATTTGAATCTGTGAGAGACGGCAAAAGACCGGGAAGAGTTGAACGGTATGGACAGTGTGTTGAAAGGAGGATGTAAGATGAACATCAACAAAAGCAAAACGAGGATAACAGATTGTAGTCGAATGAAGTCAGGTAATGCTGAGGGGATTAGATTAGGAAATGAGACACGTAAAGTAGTAGACGATTTTTGCTATTTGGGGAACAAGATAACTGATAACGGTCGAAGCAGCTATGGCAAGGAAAGTGTTTCTGAAGAAGAGAGATTTGTTAACCTCGAGTATAGATTTAAGTATCTGGAAGTATTTTTGGAAAGTATTTGTCTGGCGCGTAGCCATGCATGGAAGTGGAACATGGATGATAAATAGTTTAGACAAGAAGAGAATAGAAACTTTAGAAATGTGGGGCTACGGAAGAATGCTGAAGATTAGATGGGTAGATCACGTAAGTAACGAGGAGGTACTGAATGTAATTGGGGAGAAGAGGAATTTGTAGCACAACCTGACTTAAAGAAGAGACTGGTTGGTAGGACACTTACTAAGGCATCAATGGATCACCAATTTAGTATTGGATGGTATCGTGGAGGGTAAAAATAGTAGAGGTAGACCAAGAGATGAATACACTAAACAGATTCAGAAGGATGTAGGTTCCAGTAATTACTCAGAGATGAAGAAGCTTGCACAGGATAGAGTAGCATGGAAAGATGCCTCAGACCAGTGTGTGGATTTAAGACCACAACAACAACATCCCAATCTCTGTGTTCTTCTACAGATTTAACCACGTAGAACACGGTGGAAGATATTACCTGATATTGTAACGAGTGTCCTGTCATCCTGTCCCTTCTCCTCGTCAGTGTCATCAATATACTCGTTCCTTCGACAATTCGGCGGAAAACTTACTCATTCCCTAATTTATCAGTCCGCCTAAAAATATCCCAAATGCTTCGATTCTCATCTGTTCCGATTTTTTTGCAGCCCTTGGTTCACTACCATAATGTGCTCCAAACGTGCATTCTCTGAAATCTGTTCCTCAAATTAATGTCTATAATATCAATAGACTTACGATAGTCAGTAATGACCTCCTTGCTTCAGTAGTCTTCTTTTTATGTCCTTCTTGATTTGACCGTCATGGTTTACTTTTCTTCCAAGTAAGCAGAATCTTCCAACTTCGCCTACTTCGTGTTCACCAGTTTCTGATGTTGAGTTGTTCATATTTAGCATTTATGTTTCTGTACCAATGCTTGTCTCTTCAACGACTGTGACTACACATCTTAGAGAAGTCCACTTCTCCTCAACTGAAGTGCCTACTGTAGTATTCCTTACGGCAGTAACCCACATTCTTAGCGAACTTCAAAAGCGTCCATTTATTCCTCAGTACTTCACTGTCCCACTCCTGCTTATCCTCTACGATTATGTTTTTAACTTCAGTGTACTTTTCATCATCACTTAATTTTGATCTGAATATATATCTGCTCTTGAATACCCAGTACACACCAGCATCTGATTTCGGAACATCTGTCTAGCCACGATGTAATCCAGGTGGAATCTTCCTATGTCCCAGGATCTTTTCCAACTATACCTCCTCCTCTTCTGATTCTTGAAAATCGTATTAGTTGCATAAAATCACTGCCGAACTCTCTCATTCCTAGTACCAAGCCCAAATTCTTCCGTAAAACTTTCTCGTATTCCTTACCTTACAAGCGCTTCCCCATCCCCACTGATTATTAGATATTCATCTCCGTTCACGTACTGAATTACTTGTTCAATACGATCTACCGGTTCATTTTCCCATATATTTTTTCTGTCTCTTCATCTGGCCTACCCTCCTATTTATAACCGATCCTACTCCCAGTACACCATTTTCTGCTGCTGTTGATATACTAAGATTTGGCAGACGAGAAATCCCACTTTCCATTTCACTTCACTGACCTCAACTATACCAAGTTCAAGCCTTAATATTTCCCTTTGCATGTTTTCTTTCATACGATGTTCAGACTTCTGAAATTCCGGCCTCGGCTGTAGAATGTTGGCATTTAATTGGTTATTCAGTTTCTTTTCTCACTCCAGTAGATTTATTTTTGTGAACGAAGATGAGAAGTTTGGTGTGCGAGACACATACAGACATTCCACAAGGAATGGTAGACCATTTCGCTCAATATGCATCCATTATTCATGAAACACCTGACTGACTCTATCTTGTAAGGGTATCATCCGGAATGCAGATGCAATTTGTGCTTTTATGAAAATGGACGACATTCAACATCTCGAAACATATACCTAGAGGACTTGTCAAGTGTACCGTGACGTTTGCACATTGTCGTGGTTCCTGCGCTGGAAGAGCGCAGCTGTGAGTAAACCGCTGTTTCATGCAAGATGGGGGCAACACCTGACGTCGCTCTCCCAGTGAAGATCTCCTCAACGCAAGCTTCCACGAACGTTCTACCTGTAGGCGCCGGCCACTCCTGATGTATGGCCTGCAAGATCACCAGTTCAGAACTCGTGCCGCTTTTGAGTCTTGGGATATCTAAAGGACCGTGTTTAGCAGGGCACGTTCGGTCTATTGAACGAATGGTGTACGTGGAAGGGTAGTTTATAATGCCTTTCTCACTTTTTCGACTGTTTCTGCCCACGTCGCGTTCCTAATCCATTGCATATGGATTCATTTCTATACATCTTCAGATTTACTCCCGGTGGCCAAAACTGGAAATAATTTGTTTTCGGTGTAAATCGGTTCTACTTTAACGCATTAGCATATCATCTAAGTTTCGCTGCCATTCAATGGTTTCATCCCACACTGGACCTCTGTGAGTAGCTGTAAATTTATTATAACCACTACTTTAACTAGACACATTGTTGACCAAGTGTAGCCTTTGAAACAGAAGAGTAACTAACCACTGAAGAAAATTATTTCTGCACTAAAATCAACAAATATTCTAAACAGTATTGATTAGAATCGGAAACACTGAGAGTATTTCATTAAAAGGCATAGGAACCTATCCACTAAAGATTAAGTATACTCGTATATCACCACAAAACTAAAACAAATACACTTACTATTAGTAACTTTGCCAAATTTGTAGCCTTGCATTAAATTTAAAGTTAACAGCTACAATACCTGTGGTGTCACCACCAGACACCACACTTGCTAGGTGGTAGCTTTAAATCGGCCGCGGTCCATTAGTACATGTCGGACCCGCGTGTCGCCACTGTGTGATCGCAGACCGAGCGCCACCACAAGGCAGGTCTCGAGATACGGACTAGCACTCGCCCCAGTTGTACGGACGACGTAGCTAGCGATGCACACTGTCGAAGCCTCGCTCATTTGCAGAGCAGATAGTTAGAATAGCCTTCAGCTAAGTCAATGGCTATGACCTAGCAAGGCGCCATTAGTAACATTGCGTGTATCTACAGAGTCTCACTTGTATCGTCAAGAGCGATGTACCACAAGTATGGATTAAAGTTAAGTATTCCAGAAGCATTCATTACGTATCCTGTTTCAGACCTCACGCCCATCTGCGTGAGCTTAGCGCGTGCCTTTCTGCTACTTCCGTGGCGTGGCTGTCTTGCTACGCCACAACAATACCTTAAGGCGTTTCCAATGGCGCCTTTCTGTCGCACTTGTAAAAAGACGTATTACGCAGCCATAGCCCTGTAATATATCTTCTTTTCATCAAAATTGCCTGTTTCAGAGCGAACCAATAATTGCCATGATATAATCACCAATACAGATCCCCATCCGAGGCATAATTATTTCAGTCTTACTACAATTCTTATCTCGCTAAGCACTCGGGATGTTAGCTTGTTGGATGCTGGCCACTGACTGTGTTTGCCACAAATACTTCTAGCGCTTCTTCGCGCCTAACCACCTTTTACATTCCCGTGCAACTTTTTTCGTTTAGGGGGACTAGCCTCCAGTTTTTACGTTTAATACAATCCTACAGCCGTATGCATGAATCAGTTTTACATAAAATGATTTAGTACATCCATAAATATTACAAAAATGGATTTATGTAGGTATGCATGTTGGTATGTCTGTAGGTATGCATGTAGGTATGTCTCCTCCAATACCACTGCACCGATTTCCGTCAATCTTTGTACGCATATCACTGTCTGGAAGGAATCGCTGTGGGAGTAACAACCACATTTCTATCGAAAGACTGTGGCTGGAGGTTGAAAAAGTATTGTAGCCCAAGACGCCCAGGTACAGACTTTTTCATTCTGTACTTGACAGTGAGAGCACTTAGAGACTTGCAACAAATTTTACACATAAAATCAAACCATTAAGAAGTTTCTTCTAGCTGGCACACCCACAAAACGATGAAAGGAAAACTTTAATCGCTTGTAACATTTTCGCTGCCTATGCAGTAAAACTATGCTTCAGGCATGACATTTTAACTTATTATTTCTTTACTACAAATTTCATTCGAGACACACGTTGTCAACGGTATTCGGATGTATTACTGAATGTACCTGCAAAATTTTATATTATATACGGTTCATAAATGAGCCGTGGCACTGTTGTGCTACCTTTGGATCCCCTGGTTGACTGGCGTCCCGTTAGGAGGCGCGAGTGCCGCACTGATGCACTCGACTTACGAGTGAGGAGAAGGCGGTTTCCGCGTTGTGGCTACAAGGCGTCAGCAGGTATGGAAAGACGGGCCGGTCTATTGGGATGGTGGTTGTTGGGATCCCTTGCTGTATTCGGAGCCGTATTCACGATAGCATCCATTGTGGCTGATTTCTGGGGTTTGGAAAGAGAGTGCTCCAGCAGTTTGCATCTGGAATGTTCTCGCCGTGTGCAGTTTGGATGTTGGCGGTACGAATATTGCTTTGAATGACGGCAAATAGTACTAAAGAAGTTATGGTGGGTATTAAGGGGCTCCGGAAAGGCTCAAAATCATGAAAAGTTCAATTTTTACTTTTTTGCGTTTTCTGAATCTGCAGACTATTACCTTTTAATAGATATATAATTTATTCAATTCCGAAGACTACAACTATTTTTAAATTTTTTTTGAAATGTGTTCTACGTGGGCGTGACCCACTGTGGCGCTGTTAAACTGCTGTCAAATGGTATTATTATTAACGTCCGTGTTCATCAGGTACATTTTAGTGATGTGAGATAAAGTATGTGTTGTGGCTAACCTGTGATGGTTCAATATATATCGTTGGTGTGATTGTCGATTGTTTCATGTTTATTTACTCTGTCGTTATCTCGAAAATATTCGTAATTAATTCTGTTTCTTGAGTCTCTGATTTGTTGAAGTATAATAATGAGTAAAAGTAAAGTTATTAGAAATCCTCTGAAGGCTTTTAAGAAAAGGAGAAATGTTGGAAAGCCAAAGGTATGTGTTATTACTGTAAACAATAAAGACGATAACCAAGTGAGTGAACCTAACCTCTCAAGTACACCTGCCCATAGCAGTGAAAGTGGGAAAGAAAATACTTCACAGAAGAAGCTTGGTTCAATGAGTGAAAACTATGAATGTTTTATGGGCGAATCGGATGTGAATGAAATATTTGATATGTCGGTTTTCAAAGGAATTTTTTCAAACTGTGTAAGATGTATTCATTGTAGTGAAGTTGGTCTGGAACTCTCCATAATAAAGCACGTAGGACTTGCTAGTGAAATTCAACTGAAATGTGATAAGTGTTCATACATGACCGCCTTTTGGAACAGTGTTGCAGTAACTGCAACTGAAGAAAATGGTAGCAAAATCTACGAACACAACAACGAGCGATGCTTGCTTTAGACAAGGAACGCCTTCGGGCTGCAGACAGGGCTGTAAAGAGTCTAGAAATACAAGCAAGAGTAAACAGGAGGAGGAACAAGAGGAAGCTGGAGGAGAAGTTTGCAGAGGATGAAGATAATCCATCCTATGGACCTGGAATGCACTAAAAAGTTAACCCAATCTTTGTCGCTCGATTCCCAATACTTTTATTTTCTCATACTAATTACATGTTTTCTAAGGATCTTCCAAACATACTTGTTTCAGACTTTCAGTAAATGTTACACAGTACCTTCTGCATAATTTAACACAGCCTTTTTCCAAAAAACTGTATATTTTTGAATATATAAATAAAAAATTGCAAAAAATGTTGTGAATTTTCATTACAATTGAAAAAAAAATCATCTTTAATAACTGAACTAAAATTTTGTAAAATCCCTGTGTTAAGTTGTAGCTCATATTCCAATAAATAATCTGTAATAAGTTCAACTTACTACCTCAAGTACTTTGTGAGGAAAGATGTAATTTATAAGCGTTATTTTAACATTGCAAGTATAGGGCGTTCCGGAGCCCCTTAAGTTGTCCCTCAGTGAAGCTCGCCTGTGTAGTTTGAATAATGACGTTCTTTTTCTTCTATAACTGGAATATATTTGAAACCGATAGTGTAAATTTGCTGCTGCGGTTAGTGACATCTATTTATGTGTGTGTAAGAAGTGTTGTACGGGCATCTGGTCTGTTACAACCTCCGAGTTAGTCTGAAGTTACATGAATGTTTAACTAGATGGGCCACTGACTGAAGTGGTAAATTTGTCCCTCAACTGCTCCGTTCAGAGTCTGCCGGCTACGCTTAAAGCTCACTTGTGTTTCCATTTGTTATTCTTTGGCTTTAAGTAACTCCTCGTCTGTTGTAAGTTTTGAGCAATTTAGAATCAGTTTTTGATATTTTAAACTAATGGTCTTCTAAATTTACTACGGTTTCAGTCTTGAGGGTTTGCAACAGTCTTATCTGCAAGTCTTAAACCTAAATTCCGTGCCAGGCGACTGAGGTTGTATCTACACTCCTGGAAATGGAAAAAAGAACACATTGACACCGGTGTGTCAGACCCACCATACTTGCTCCGGACACTGCGAGAGGGCTGTACAAGCAATGATCACACGCACGGCACAGCGGACACACCAGAAACCGCGGTGTTGGCCGTCGAATGGCGCTAGCTGCGCAGCATTTGTGCACCGCCGCCGTCAGTGTCAGCCAGTTTGCCGTGGCGTACGGAGCTCCATCGCAGTCTTTAACACTGGTAGCATACCGCGACAGCGTGGACGTGAACCGTATGTGCAGTTGACGGACTTTGAGCGAGGGCGTATAGTGGGCATGCGGGAGGCCGGGTGGACGTACCGCCGAATTGCTCAACACGTGGGGCGTGAGGTCTCCACAGTACATCGATGTTGTCGCCAGTGGTCGGCGGAAGGTGCACGTGCCCGTCGACCTGGGACCGGACCGCAGCGACGCACGGATGCACGCCAAGACCGTAGGATCCTACGCAGTGCCGTAGGGGACCGCACCGCCATTTCCCAGCAAATTAGGGACACTGTTGCTCCTGGGATATCGGCGAGGACCATTCGCAACCGTCTCCATGAAGCTGGGCTACGGTCCCGCACACCGTTAGGCAGTCTTCCGCTCACGCCCCAACATCGTGCAGCCTGCCTCCAGTGGTGTCGCGACAGGCGTGAATGGAGGGACGAATGGAGACGTGTCGTCTTCAGCGATGAGAGTCGTTTCTGCCTTGGTGCCAATGATGGTCGTATGCGTGTTTGGCGCCGTGCAGGTGAGCGCCACAATCAGGACTGCATACGACCGAGGCACACAGGGCCAACACCCGGCATCATGGTGTGGGGAGCGATCTCCTACACTGGCCGTACACCACTGGTGATCGTCGAGGGGACACTGAATAGTGCACGGTACATCCAAACCGTCATCGAACCCATCGTTCTACCATTCCTAGACCGGGAAGGGAACTTGCTGTTCCAACAGGACAATGCACGTCCGCATGTATCCCGTGCCACCCAACGTGCTCTAGAAGGTGTAAGTCAACTACCCTGGCCAGCAAGATCTCCGGATCTGTCCCCCATTGAGCATGTTTGGGACTGGATGAAGCGTCGTCTCACGCGGTCTGCACGTCCAGCACGAACGCTGGTCCAACTGAGGCGCCAGGTGGAAATGGCATGGCAAGCCGTTCCACAGGACTACATCCAGCATCTCTACGATCGTCTCCATGGGAGAATAGCAGCCTGCATTGCTGCGAAAGGTGGATATACACTGTACTAGTGCCGACATTGTGCATGCTCTGTTGCCTGTGTCTATGTGCCTGTGGTTCTGTCAGTGTGATCATGTGATGTATCTGACCCCAGGAATGTGTCAATAAAGTTTCCCCTTCCTGGGACAATGAATTCACGGTGTTCTTATTTCAATTTCCAGGAGTGTATTATTCCGTAGTTTCCAAAGAGCATTCGATGTTCATTGATAAATCTACTATTCGTTATCACAAGTGTCTTAACCTTGTATTAGCAGTTTTAGTACAGTAATTCAAATTTCTGGTGATAATTAAAAGCTTTGCGCCACATTCATTTTAGTTACAGTTAAGTAATCTCTTAGAGAACTTTGTGTTACTTTAAGGGCTTTATTAAGTATTGAAAGACCTGGACATCTTATTGCCGGAGCTCTTGTCTTTAGTGTCGTAATGAGTATGCTATTTGTTGACAACCTTAGCTCCTGAGCCGTGACATTGTGTTCGACGCAGCGCTTGACCGCGTGTACCTACTCCAGGATTTCGGCCTGTGCCTGTACCCGGACTGCGTCTCCGGTGACTTAACTCCCGCTGGAGTTTCGATTCCAGCTGCAGCTCCTAAACAGATTAGTTAAGTTTTCCAGTAGTTCTGTTTCACGTTTGTTTTTAAGTAGCTGCCTTTTTGGAGCTAGCCCTGTGTTATGAACTAACGTAACGAAGCTAACACTATTGTCTGTACTTGAATTAACGAATATTTACTGTATTTAAGTTCTTGAAGGTTGAAATTTCATCTGTAATTCACTGCAATTAAGAGTCAGCTTGGTATAACTTGGTTGCACATTTCTGGTAAGTCATTCCAAGATTTCCAGACTTAGCTATGAATCTGCCCCCTTTCTCCGAGGATTGATTCGTGTTCTTGGTTGTTGTGTAATTTAATTCAGGAACCTTTACTTAATTCCACTATTATACTTGTCTGAGTTTTATTTAAGTGCCTTATGACCGCTTAAAATTTTGTGTGAATTTAAATTATTGTGTGCTGAGTTATAAAAGTGACCCATGTGGGGGAAATGGCGACTTCAGCCTACTTATTTTTATAAACAGTAGTAATTTCAATGGATGTTTCTCCGTTTTAAATTTGCTTGTGTTTAAATTGACATTTCTTTGGTCTAAGGACTGCTAACGTAAGAGAAACGTGTTCATTATTATAGAGAAGATTGTGGTATCAACTATCATTCTGATTGCTGACATATTTGAAATAAATTTGTAATTTCTTGAGGAACAATGATGTGCTCCGACTGGGTTCGCCCTTCTCCTTCTCCTACCCTTTGTTCATCCTATACATGGACATTTCAGTAATGTGTAGGAAACAACCGCATGACGCATGGTGTTTAAATTTATTACTTCTTAGCAACTAACTGTAATCACAACATATTTCCCAGACAGTATCCACGTATGCCGCTATATGTACCTACAAAATTGGTAAAATTAGTAGTTAGGGAGACATCATCAACACCGAGTAGCGTGAAAAAAGGCTACATCACTCCTCAAATTTAAATTTATTACTTCTTTGCTTCCAACTCCATTCACGGCTAATTTCACAGACAGTTTACAGTTATGTACCTACAAAATTATATCATTGTTCGACTTATATATCAGGACGTATGACGACATAAACAATGAGCTACTTGAATACGAAACTACACGGTAAAATTAGCTAGAGATGTAGCTGAAATTTGTGTACAAATGTGTGTGAATTACGTTAAGTATGTGAGATATGTGTGACATGTGTGTATGTGGTCAAAGCTGTGGATGAGAAACTGGTTATGAACCCTTGAATCGATTTCAACCAAACTTGTTCCACATATTGCGGTGGTGCTGATAAAATGAAGAGGGAACGGGGGTAGAACAAATAGAACAGAGCGAAATGGGGGACGAAGAGAGGGATACAGATACGGATGGACAGGGCGAGGGGGAAATTGATAGAAAAAGGGAATAGGGAGAGATGGGCGAAAATAGGGGAGGAGGAGATGGACTAAGTAAGGACGAGGAGCAGGAAGAAGAGGAGGAGGAGACTGATTGAGATGAGGATGTTGTCATACAGATGAGGAAGAGGAGACTGAGTGACTGAATAGGAGACAGAGGAAACAAGAGGAGATGGGGAGATGAACATAAAGGGGAGAGTAGTAGATCGGCAGATGGGAATGAATAATATTAGAATGATTTCAAAATATCACTTTGTGTAAATTAATGTAATTAGGAAGAGAGACAGACTAATACATTATAAACAGTTAAATGGTTATAATATTTGTGTATGCATTTACGAGTAAATCACCAGTTCTTCGCTGGAGTCCATATCTACGTATCCCACTTTATCTGCATTTGTATCCATGCTCCGCAAAGCAAAATCCATTACTAACTCCATCTTGACCAAATACATACCTAAATTAATTAAATGAAGAGTGTAAAAACTTCACCAAAAACTGCCTCAAAAGGACTGCACCTCACCGCAGCCCAACTTCTCCTTCAGAAATGGATTAAAGAAATAGTGTTAAGTATATGGTACGGGATACTTCTGCTTTGCACGATATTTTAGGGCTCCATCCGGGGCCATTCACAAATGAAGCACGGAGGAATGACTGTTTCAATGCCTCTGTGCGCAATGCGATTAAACTAATCTCGCTCTCACGACCCCTAGAGGAGAAATATGTAGGGAGTTCTAGTATATTCCTAGAGCCATCATTTAAAGCCTGTACATAAAATTCTGTAAATAGGCGGAACTAGGATTTCTTGGCACAATCGAGTAGTAGCTTGTAACGAGGCCTCTGTAAGACTCTGACGTAGAAAGTAATAGTTGTGACATCAGAATTAGCGAATTGAAATGATGGATGAATGCCGTTGCAGCTCGACCCACGTATGAGAGCCTGAGTTAGATGACGCGATGTCTAACTGCAGTATCTGAACATGATCGATAACGCATCACTAACTGTTTTGGAATGACATTTAGATAAAATCCGTAGTATTTGCTTCCTGATTTGGAATCACTTTCGTTGTAGAATGTTTCTAACTAATCAGTTTAATAATTTTGATATCCTAATCAATTTAATAATTTTGATACTGTGCGCATAATTGAAATTTTGTAATATCTATCCCTAAATGCTGGCAATAATGGCATAGTGTTAAGTAACTTATCTTTTAAAAAAATAAGTTATGCCAACATATGGATGAATTTATTCCATTCCACTGCATTTATTAATTTACTGAAACTACCATACTTCTTAATTTTCCATCTATCAATGGAATGTTGAACAGTAAGCCGTATTGAACTGCAGTGATACTACGAAAGGAACGCTAATTTCTCTTGTAATGAGGTACCATATGGAGATATTTGCAAAATTTGTAACGTGAGTAAAATTGTATGAATTTTTTCTTTTATCCTTTTACGTAGATATGATCTCCTAATCGGTTGAATAGTAACGAATTCATGTGTCGTAATAACCTCTCAGTACTACCCACGATTTAATGGTTAGTGTAGTAAAAGTTTAGTGCAAAAGTTACTCGGAATTCACATTCCTATTCTTTATTCCTTTTGTATGTCACGTTCCCGCACTATCCAGGCTGTGGTAGTGCCTAGTGTGTCAGCGAATTAAACCCTTTGATTTTTTATTAGAACAAATAAGCCCTCGGTCACAAATATTAAGTTGACCAGGTTTCGACGCTACTATGAGCGTCGTCTTAAGATTTTTCGCTAGATTGGTTACCATGTTCTAAAGCCATAATATTCCACCAAACAACAGAATTCGCTAATACACGTGACTCTGTATGTGTTGTAATTACTGATAGTCACATATATGACATTTTGATAGACGTACACATACGTACAAAGAATCTGACGACATTTTGTACTCACGTTATTTTGCAGACTTCATGAAGTTGATAGACATTATACAGTGCAAGTCACCTAAAACTTTCACCGCAAATATTGCGATAAATGGAAAGTGCTACTGACGTCAGTTTTCACGGAATGGATTGGTAGTCAGGGGCTCGTATTGTTAGCCAACTAACAGCTCGTAATAATACTTAGAAATTTTATGTTTTGAGCTAACATAACCTTTTTTTTAAAATGGAATAATGTCTGAAATGCCAGTGGTATTTCTTGTAGGACTGTAGTGCGAGTCGTTTGCAAGGAATCGTACTTTGAAAAGTTTCCACACCGACATTAGTACAATACCTGCGGTAGCACACACTAAAGAACAACGCAAGTGCATACACTGGTTATGAGAGTTCTGACCAGTAAGGATACAATTGGACATCACAGGGTGTGTACAAAATGATAACCAGCTGCGGAAACACACGCAACTAATCTGGTATGGAACGATTGCTGCACACATGTGCTAGCATTTGAGCGGACACGTCCAAGCGGGCTGCAGTAATACGCAGTTGCGCTACATAGGATGTAGTGGACATGTCCTTGTAGACAGCGTCTTTCAGCTTTCTCCACATAAAGTGTACAGGCGTCAAATACGGAGAACGGGCTGGCAAAGGTGCAGGTCATCTGCGTCCATCCCAACGATTTGGAAACAATTCGTGACATTGTGTTTCCGCGATTTACTTGTGGCTTCACCACTAAACGGGATACGTAATACATCTGGAGCATCGTGTCTTAATTTCCAAGTACAGAAGTTAACGCCCGTCGGTGTGACCGTGCGGTTCTAGGCGCTTCAGTCGGGAACCACGTGACCGCTACAGTCACAGATTCGAATCCTGCCTCGGGCATGGATGTATGTGATGTCCTTAGGTTAGTTAGGTTTAAGCAGTTCTAAGTTCTAGGGGACTGATGACCTCAAAGCCATTCCCATAACCCTTTTCATGCAACTGTTAATGGAGAGAGATGTTAGAGATGGAACTTACATCGATGGAGAATGCGTAGAACACTAGGCTGATACGTGCCACTTCCTCACGCGATTGTGCGGATCAAATGTAGCAGGTCTAGGTGATACACTACCACTTTCACGTAACAGGCTGAAGAGGTTGATAAATGATTTCCGAGATGATTGACGCCTATTGGGATATCTTGCCACATATAGCAAACAAAATCGAACTGCATTCTTCATACAGTTTCCATACATCACCAACATGTCGGCTTTTTCTGTATTGGTAAACCCAGTTATCCACACACGACCTGCTTCTTAGACCGTCACACGCTAACTGACCAGCAAGTTACATTGCACTCAAGGAAGGCACGAGCACACTGTAAGCAGACGTAACATCAAACCCACTAAGTACTCAGGTTGAGTGGCACAAACAAGTGTCGGTTTGGAAACTTTTGGCAAAACGAAAGCTCGTAAATGACTCGTACTATATGTCTGCAACACACACATCTGACATTGAAACTTCCTGGCAGATTAAAACTGTTTGCTGGGTCGAGACTCGAACTTGGGACCTTTGCATATACCGGACAAGTGCTCTACCAACTTTTTTTTTTAAGTCTCATTTTGTTCATTTGTGGTCCTTGTATTTGTTCGGGGCGGACGTCCTATGACGCTAGTTCAAGTTCATCGCTGATCCATTCACTCAGTTTTTTATTACAGAGGGCAGCGAACCCTCTGACCGAACACGCTGAGCTACCGTGCTGGCGCCGAACTGAGCTACCCAAGTACGACTCACGACTCGTCCTCACAGCTTTACTTCCGCCAGTACCTAGTCTCCTACCCTTCATTCTGGAACCACTGACATAGTAATTTACCTGATTTTTATTGTTTTACTTTTTTTTTGTCATCAGTGTACTGACTGGTTTGATGCGGCCCGCCACGAATTCCTTTCCTGTGCTAACCTCTTCATCTCAGAGTAGCACTTGCAACCTACGTCCTCAATTATTTGCTTGACGTATTCCAATCTCTGTCTTCCTTTACAGTTTTTGCCCTTTACAGCTCCCTCTAGTACCATGGAAGTCATTCCCTCATGTCTTAGCAGATGTCGCATCATCCTGTCCCTTCTCCTTATCAGTGTTTTCCACATATTCCTTTCCTCTCCGATTCTGCGTAGAACCTCCTCATTCCTTACCTTATCAGTCCACCTAATTTTCCACATTCGTCTATAGCGCCACATCTCAAATGCTTCGATTCTCTTCTGTTCCGGTTTTCTCACAGTCCATGTTTCACCACCATACAATGCTGTACTCCAGACGTACATCTTCAGAAATTTCTTCCTCAAATTAAGGCCGGTATTTGATATTAGTAGATTTCTCTTGGGCAGAAATGCTTTTTTTGTCATAGCGAGTCTGCTTTTGATGTCCTCCTTGCTCCGTCCGTCATTTGTTATTTTACTGCCTAGGTAGCAGAATTCCTTAACTTCATTGACTTCGTGACCATCAATCCTGATAAGTTTCTCGCTGTTCTCATTTCTACTACTTCTCATTACCTTCGTCTTTCTCCGATTTACTATCAAACCATACTGTGTACTCATTAGACTGTTCATTTCGTTCAGCAGATCATTTAATTCTTCTTCACTTTCACTCAGGATAGCAATGTCATCAGGGAATCGTATCATTGATATCCTTTCACCTTGTATTTTAATTCCACTCCTGAATCTTCCTTTTATATCCATCATTGCTTCCTCGATCTACATATTGAAGAGTAGGGGCGAAAGGCTACAGCCTTGTCTTACACCTTTCTTAATACGAGCACTTCGTTCTTGATCGTCCACTCTTATTATTCCCTCTAGGTTGTTGTACATATTGTATATGACCCGTCTCTCCCTATACCCCTACTTTTTCAGAATCTCGAACAGCTTGCACCATTTTATATTGTCGAACGCTTTTTCCAGGTCGACAAATCCTATGAAAGTGTCTTGATTTTTCTTTAGCCTTGCTTCCATTATTAGCCGTAACGTCAGAATTGCCTCTCTCGTCCCTTTACTTTTCCTAAAGCCAAACTGATCATCACCTAGCGCATTCTCAATTTTCTTTTCCATTCTTCTGTATATTATTCTTGTAAGTAGCTTCGATGCATGAGCTGTTAAGCTGATTGTGCGATAATTCTCGCTCTTGTCAGCTCTTGCCGTCTTCGGAATTGTGTAGATGATGCTTTTCCGAAAGTCAGATGGTATATCGCCAGACTCATATATTCTACACACCAACGTGAATAGTCGTTTTGTTGCCACTTCCCCCAATGATTTTAGAAATTCTCATGGAATGTTATCTATCCCTTCTGCCTTATTTGACCGTAAGTCCTCCAAAGCTCTTTTAAATTCCGATTCTATTACTGTATCCTCTATCTCTTCTAAATCGACTCCTGTTTCTTCTTCTATCACATCAGACAAATCTTCACCCTCATAGAGGCTTTCAATGTATTCTTTCCACCTACCTGCTCTCTGCTCTGCATTTAACAGTGGAATTCCCGTTGCACTCTTAATGTTACCACCGTTGCTTTTAATGTCACCTAAGGTTGTTTTGACTTTCCTGTATGCTGAGTCTGTCCTTCCGACAATCATATCTTTTTCGATGTCTTCACATTTTTCCTGCAGCCATTTCGTCTTAGCTTCCCTGCACTTCCTATTTATTTCATTCCTCAGCGACTTGTATTTCTGTATTCCTGATTTTCCCGGAACATGTTTGTACTTCCTCCTTTCATCAATCAACTGAAGTATTTCTTCTGTTACCCATAGATTCTTCGCAGCTACCTTCCTTGTACCTATGTTTTCCTTCCCAACTTCTGTGATGGCCCTTTTTAGAGATGTTCATTCCTCTTCAACTGTACTGCCTACTGCGCTATTCCTTATTGCTGTACTTATAGCGTTAGAGAACTTCAAACGTATCTCGTCATTCCTTAGTACTTCCGTATCCCACTTCTTTGCGTATTGATTCTTCCTGACTAATGTCTTGAACTTCAGCCTACTCTTGATCACTACTATATTGTGATCTGAGTCTATATCTGCTCCTGGGTACGCCTTACAATCCAGTTGTCGGTGTTGGTCTGCTGTCGACTCTGATTAGAACAACCCAGTCACTGAACAGTTCACAGTAACCCACCCTCTGCCCTACCTTCCTATTCATAACGAATCCTACACCTGTTATACCATTTTCTGCTGCTGTTGATATTACCCGATACTCATCTGACCAGAAATCCTTGTATTCCTTCCACTTCACTTCACTGACCCCTACTATATCTAGATTGAGCCTTTCCATTTCCCTTTTCAGATTTTCTAGTTTCCCTACCACGTTCAAGCTTCTGACATTCCACGCCCCGACTCGTAGAACGTTATCCTTTCGTTGATTATTCAATCTTTTTCTCGTGGTAACCTCCACCTTGGCAGTCCCCTCCCGGAGATCCGAATGGGGGACTATTCCGGAATCTTTTGCCAATGGAGAGATCATCATGACACTTCTTCAATTACAGGCCCCATGTCCTGTGGATACACGTTGCATTTTGAAAAACGTGCATGTTCACAAAAAGTACACTTTCTAATTACTATTACGATCTGTTGGTCAGCTAACAGTATGAGTCCCTGACAATCAATCCCTTCTATGAACATCACTGGCTCTACCAATTTCAGCAATGTTTGATGTGCTCGGTTAATTTGATCACACTGTATACAAGGCTGCTTGTCACCCTTTTTATTTACTGCTATCGGGCTACATACCCATATTCAACGTTCCCTTGTAGAAATCTTGTAGTTATATTAGGAGATCGATGTCACAGATGAAAAAGCTTTTCCAAAGTTCGCCGTGGGTCCGAGAGATTACGTTGAAAAAAGTAGAATAAATTGTCTCATCCGCTTTCTCATTTGACATTTCGTCGGACTTTTGAGGCACCTGTTCAACGTCTCACTACATTCACCATTATTAATGAACATTACAGGATGCGTTGTTCGTTGGAACTCTTATCACTACTTTTTAGCTCCAACATAATAGCCTTTTTATCCCATTATTGTTATTTCATCGCCGCGATGTTAGACGCGCCATATGTCACTGATTGCGCGTCCCTTGCGCCGGAGGTTCGAGTCCTCCCTCGGGCATGAGATTGTGTGTTGTTCTTAGCACGAGATAGTTTAAGTAGTGTGTAAGTCTAGGGACTGATACCCTCAGCAGTTTGGTCCTTAGGAATTCACACGCATTGGAACATTTTGTTATTTCATCCTCCTCGTCCTGCAGCGGGTGGTGACACATACATCTGCCCTTCAGGTAAAGAGATTTACATCAGAAAACGATGTGATTTAAAAATCTTGTCAAATGTGGTTATACTTATAGTTGGGAGTATGGACAAATATTAAATGTGATGTTAAGAAAGAAGTGGGTAATTTGGGTTGAGTTTCTATATGGATGGGTGTTAACTAATGGATATCGAATGGAATTTGTGGACAAGTATACCGTGAAATAAACTGTTGAAAGAGAACAGGGGACGACGGTAGGGGTGTAGCGACAAGAACGAGACTGTTTATATCATTACAAGTAAAAGTATGATGTAATGTCCCTAGATAATGTGATATAATCGCAATATTACGGCTGCAGGTACCAGCTATGATGCGCTTCCTAAATTTGAGACGACAGTGCTCTTTGCTGTGACGGCAACGCGCTGTTTGCTGAAAAAAAGTTGTTGGAAATAAGTAACGCCGATTGACATTATGTTTTTGGGGTCAGGTAAGTTTGCAAAAAGAAGTAATTTGAAGTGCAAAACTCAACATGTAATGGTGGTTGTTGTTGTTGTGGTCTTCAGTCCTGAGACTGGTTTGATGCAGCTCTCCATGCTACTTTATCCTGTGCAAGCTTCTTCATCTCCCAGTACGTACTGCAACCTACATCCTTCTGAATCTGCTTAGTGTATTCATCTTTTGGTCTCCCTCTACGATTTTTACCCCCCCACGCTGCCCTCCAATGCTAAATTTGTGATCCCTTGATGCCTCTAAACATGTCCTACCAACCGATCCCTTCTTCTAGTCAAGTTGTGCCACAAACTTCTCTTCTCCCCAATCCTATTCAATACCTCCTCATTAGTTACGTGATCTACCCACCTTAGCTTCAGCATTGTTCTGTAGCACCACATTTCGAAAGCTTCTATTCTCTTCTTGTCCATACTAGTTATCGCCCATGTTTCACTTCCATACATGGCTACACTTCATACAAATACTTTCAGAAACGACTTCCTGACACTTAAATCTACACTCGATGTTAACAAATATCTCTTCTTCAGAAACGATTTCCTTGCCATTGCCAGTCTACATTTTATATCCTCTCTACTTCGACCATCATCAGTTATTTTGCTCCCCAAATAGCAAAACTCCTTTACTGCTTTAAGTGTCTCATTTCCTAATCTAATTCCCTCAGCATCACCCGATTTAATTTGACTACATTCCATTATCCTCGTTTTGCTTTTGTTGATGTTCATCTTATATCCTCCTTTCAAGACACTGTCCATTCCGTTCAACTGCTCTTCCAAGTCCTTTGCTGTCTCTGACAGAATTACAATGTCATCGGCGAACCTCAAAGTTTTTACTTCTTCTCCATGAATATTAATACATACTCCGAATTTTTCTTTTGTTTCCTTTACTGCTTGCTCAATATACAGATTGAATAACATCGGGGAGAGGCTACAACCCTGCCTCACTCCTTACCCAACCACTGCTTCCCTTTCATGCCCCTCGACTCTTATAACTGCCATCTGGTTTCTGTACAAATTGTAAATAGCCTTTCGCCCCCTGTATTTTACCCCTGCCACCTTTAGAATGTGCAATAGAGTATTCCAGTCAACATTGTCAAAAGCTTTCTCTAAGTCTACAAATGCTAGAAACGTAGGTTTGCCTTTTCTTAATCTTTCTTCTAAGATAAGTCGTAAGGTTGGTATTGCCTCAAGTGTTCCAACATTTCTACGGAATCCAAACTGATCTTCTCCGAGGTCCACTTCTACCAGTTTTTCCATTCGTCTGTAAAGAATTCGCGTTAGTATTTTGCAGCTGTGACTTATGAAACTGATAGTTCTGTAATTTTCACATCTGTCAACACCTGCTTTCTTTGGGATTGGAATTATTATATTCTTCTTGAAGTCTGAGGGTATTTCACCTGTCTCATACATCTTGCTCACCAGATGTTAGAGTTTTGTCAGGACTGACTCTCCCAAGGCCGTCAGTAGATCTAATGGAATGTTGTCTACTCCCGGGGCCTTGTTTCGACTCAGGTCTTTCAGTGCTCTGTCAAACTCTTCACGCAGTATTGTATCTCCCGTTTCATCTTCATCTACATCCTCTTCCATTTCCATAATATTGTCCTCAAGTACATCGCCCTTGTATAAACCCTCTATATACTCCTCCCACCTTTCTGCCTTCCCTTCTTTGCTTAGAACTGTGTTTCCATCTGAGCTCTTGATATTCATACAAGTGGTTGTCTTTTCTCCAAAGGTCTCTTTAATTTTCCTGTAGGCAGTATCTGCCTTATCCCTAGTGAGACAAGCCTCTACATCCTTACATTTGTCCTCTAGCCATCCCTGCTTAGCCATTTTGCACTTCCTGTCGATCCCATTTTTGAGACGTTTAAATTCCTTTTTGCCTGCTTCATTTACTGCATTTTCATATTTTCTCCTTTCATCAATTAAATTCAATTACAATTTAAAACCTGGTTCCTACATCTCTGTCTTACCATTATATAATCTATCTGATACCTTTTAGTATCTCCAGGATTCTTCCAGGTATACAACCTTCTTTTATGGTTCTTGAACCAAGTGTTAGCTATGATTTCATTTCTTCCCCCCAATCCATATTCACCTATGTTTCCTTCTCTCCCTTTTCCTACTGACGAATTCCAGTCACCCATGACTATTAAATTTTGGTCTCCCTTCACTACCTGAATAATTTCTTTTATCTCGTCATACATTTCATCAAGTTCTTCATCATCTGCAGAGCTAGTTGGCATATAAACTTGTACTACTGTAGTAGGCATGGGCTTCGTGTCTATCTTGGCCACAATAACGCGTTCACTATGCTGTTTGTAGTAGCTAACCCGCACTCCTATTTTTTTATTCATTATAAAACCTACTCCTGCATTACCTCTATTTGATTTTGTGTTTATAACCCTGTAATCACCTAACCAAAAGTCTTGTTCCTCCTGCCACCGAACTTCACTAATACCCACTATATCTAACTTTAAGCTATCCATTTCCCTTTTTAAATTTTCTCACCTACCTGCCCGATTAAGGGATCTGACATTCCACGTTCCGATCCGTAGAACGCCACTTTTCTCCTGATAACGACGTCCTCTTGAGTAGTCCCCTCCCGGAGATCCGAATGGGGGACTATTTTACCTCCGGAATATTTTACCCAAGAGGACGCCATCATCATTTAATCATACAGTAAAGCTGCATGTCCTCGGAAAAAATTACGGCTGTAGTTTCCCCTTGCTTTCAGCCGTTCGCAGTACCAGCACAACAAGGCCGTTTTGGTTAATGTTACAAGGCCAGATCAGTCAATCATCCAGACTGTTGCCCCTGCAACTACTGAAAAGGCTGCTGCCCCTATTCAGGAACCACACGTTTGTCTTGCCTCTCAACAGATACCCCTCCGTTGTGGTTGCAACTACGGTACGGCCATCTGTATCGCTGAGGCACGCAAGCCTCCCCACCAACGGCAAGGTCCATGGTTCATGGGGGGGAATCGTGGTTATGAAGAATAAAAAAAAATGAATTTGTGAAAGAAAAGAAAGTAAGTAGCATTTACGAATCTTTATTCGATGTTGTATCCTCGGACCTCCATATAAACTATTAGTGTGCGTAGCAGTACCGTGCCGGTCGGAGTGGCCGAGCGGTTCTAGGCGCTACAGTCTGGAACCGCGCGACTGGAACGGTCGCAGATCCCCATGCTGCCTCGGGCATGGATGTGTGTGGTGTCCTTAGGTGAGTTAGGTTTAGCTAGTTCCAAGTTCTAGGGGACTGATGACCACAGCAATTAAGTCCCACAGTGCTCAAAGCCATTTGAACCATTTTTAGCAGTACAGTGCAAAGTTTTCTTCGCGACTTAACAATACCGGGCGAGTCTGCTATTATCACGGTCCGAGGGACGGCAATATTTCGCCGTCAGCTTGTATGTTCAAGATGTTCCATAAGCGACCAGATTTTGAGAGTTTGAGATGCGAAGTGGATCATTTTAGCCTCTAGCAAAGTGATCTTGCTACGGAAATGCCAAATCTTAAGCTGTCCTAGGAGAAAGTTCCTGAGGAAATCTCCAAAATCCAAACCGAAGTAAAAGATGTTACCGCAATCGTAGATTCTCTTGTGTCCAATTTGGAATTTGTTAAATCAGATTGTGTCGCAGTTATAGAAGAGTGGGTATCACAATGTGTAAACGAGCAACGGCAGCAAGCTGTGCAAAACGTTCAGTTGGTTAATGTGTCAGCTTCCACAACGATCCAGAGTGATAGTGATGTGATAAGCCAACAATTTGGTCAAGAGTTCTCGAAGTGCAAAGACAGTATAACCAAGTCGGTTGAAGAATGTTCTAAGTCAGTAAAGGAAATAAGAGCGAGTGGTTCTAACAAACGTCACATTTTCCGGCGAACCGAAGCAAAATGTGATTAATTCGGCGTCAGTGACGAGTAGCCCGACACCTACAACAAAAGTGCACATGTGGTGTCTGATTCTATTTATGGCAATGAACCATCCAACATTTTAGATGCCCAAATGTTAATGGAGGAGAAGCTCCTAAAGCACCGGCAGTTCCAAGCCCTCTGCCGGGAGAAGAAAACTGTTAATCACGCCGTTTTCATTCGCGGGTTCAGAGGTGTTTTACCCCGTACATGGACTGATGCGCAAAAGATTTCTTCTGATGCTTGCTACGTACAAGGGTAAGGTAGTTTATGATGTACGGATATTGTGGAAACCTGTAGCATTTACGAGGATTTTGAGCGAACAATCTTGAGTAGGTATTGGTCTAAGGGAATTGAAGAACGACTGAAAGAAGAGGTTTATAATCCAGAACCAGTTTCAGTCAAAAGTGGGGACTTGCGTCCGTATTTTGAGAAGTGCCTGTGTGAAAGTAGATTTTAGAATACTCCACTCCAACAGGTAGATATTTTGAAGATTACTGAGGCAAAGTTACCGGTAGAAATACGTGAAAAACTCATGTATGCTACCGAAGACGATGTCGAAGACTTTCTCTCTGTCCTCGACACCATTGACCTATTAAACGTAGACTTACGAGCTACAAATCGTGGGAATGGGTCGTCGACTAGCGTAAACAAGAACTTTGCATATCACCCAAGTCCGAGCGGCAATAATAACAGTAGAGCGCAGCAGAGCTCAGGCTTCCAAGTTCGACATAACAAGCAACAGCTGAACGGCGGCCAAAGACTGAATGCCAATGCGGTGCATTTCCAACCTCGCTGGGCAAAAAAGAAACCAAACGACCTAAGATTCAACCCGATGCAAACAACTAACCGAAATAACCACAACCTACGTAGAATAAGCAGCAATTCCACGTGAATAATCCGAATTGGCAGACTCAAAATATTAACCAACAATCTTCAAATATAAATGACTGGAAAGAGCAAACGCTCGTGATTACGGATGTCACTGACGAACCCAGATCCTGTCCATTAAACTAAAGAAGACTGAATCGTGCCGCGGATAATCTGTTGGGGGTGTATGTTCTAATGTAATGACGGACACTGACTAGTAGATGAACTTACGCATGACGTCCAGCATTGTACAACCAAGCGTATGACCGTTCCTATAACGGCGATATATGCAGACCATACCATTAAAGTAATCCTTGATACAGGCGCAAATTTAAATGCCACATCCACAGCACTGTTTGAGAGGTTGACACGCCACCGGAAACTACCAGCCTTTCCTGTGACTAATTACGAAGTTATAGGTGCCATTGGTGCCAGGGCACAGAAGATAAAGATACAGACTCTTATTGAATTAAGAATAGGAAATGTATCGACTTTATGCACGTTCCTAGTAATAAATAAATTAGTAGAAGATTGTATTTTTGGTATTGAGAATATTCGGGAGAAGGACGTAAGATTCGACTTTTCTGCGAGCTGCGCCTCTTTTAAGATTCATGATGAGAATGGGTGTGGGGAGCAGATCAGGGAAGACTGTAGCCACGAGAGATATTGTCGAGGTTATTAAGCTTGTAAGGTGTTTCAAGAAGAGTCGGAGATTAAATGCAGAAGGGGTTTATCAAGTATGCGCATTAACTGACGTCTGAATCTGTTTGGACGATCGGCAGCGAAAACAACTGGCGGACTTATTGCAGCAGAATATAGATGTCTTTAGTGAACAACCGGGGATATTGAAAGGCTATGTGTGTAATTTAGAAGTGTACCCACATAGTACATATTGCCAAAGATTTCATACCGTACCTTGGCGACTTCGACGATCTGCCGATGAAGAATTGGACTGAAAGCTGATTGAGCCATTCACAAGCCCAAATTGTAGTACTTTATTGATTGTCCCTAAACCAGAGGGAAAAGTTAGTCTACTTTTGGACGCAATACAGATAAATAAGATTGTAGTTACTATCTTCACTCATCCAGAAAATATCGATGAGCTGATACAGAAGTTTCATGGCACGAAATTCTTTTTAGCTTGTTGTCTAAGAAGTTCTTACTGGCAGATCATGCTAAGCCCGAATCGAGGAAGTACAAAGCATTTGTTTATGCAGGGGGAAGCTATCATTTCAAGGGTTTTCCATTTGGCCCAGATGTGTGTTTATCCAGGCACTGGATGCTGTTTTAGGACCTGAACTGCGTAGTCAACTTACTCTTTTTGTCGATGATATTCTCTTTGATACATCTTCTTGGGAAGAGCACATTAACCTCTTCGCCAGAGTCATAAATGCATTTAGTAAAGCAGGCGTGACATTTAACCTGCAAAAATTTAGTTTTTCGCTAGTACGTATGTTTCCTTGGGCATATAACAGAGAATAAGCGAATAATGCCGGACTCAGCGAAGGTGAGCGCCATCAAGAATTTACCCACATCATCAAACAAGAAGCAGTTAAAATATTTCATAAGACTGACTACCTTCTATAGGCGATTTTTAGACAAACAGGTGATAAATACACAGCCCTTACACCAGCTTCTCCAAAAAAACGTTCCGTGGAGGTGGACAAATGACTGTAGTTGCATTCCAACTTATCAAGGACGGTCTTGCGGATGCAAAATTTTTACACCACCCAGATATGACTTTGGAGTTTGGCTTGATGACCGATTCATAGAGCTTTGGTTTAGGTTGCTGTTTCTTTTAGTCCAAGGCTATCGATAATCAGCCAACGTTCTGTACCATAGCTGACGCAAGTCGCGTGTTATCGTGTTGTGAGTTCTGCTACACAACAACAGAATTAGAAGCTTTGGCGATTGTGTGGGCGTTTCGAAAATTCCACTACTACATGTTTGGAGCCCGCACTACCGCGCACTGTGATCATCAAGTTCTCACATTCTTCCAACAATGAAAACTGCTTCACACTCGTCTATCACACTGGACCTTGGCTTGACAAGAATATAATTTCAGAGTTGTATACATAACGGGACAACATAACCAGATCGCAGACGCTTTATCTAGACTGCCTGAAGGTTTGGAGAACATTATCACTGTGGAAGATGAGGATAAATAACATCTTGATGATGAAAGTTTGGAATCCAGGAGATATTATTTATATATGCGCAGTAACCTATCTGCCCTCTAGCAACGAGATGGTAGTTGGCCCATAATTTTGAATAAACTGAGTCACCCAGATCAAGAGCTGTTCCGAAAATTCTTGAAAGTAGTTGATAATGTTTTGTTCTACAGAAGGTCTGATACTTCAGGTAAGTGGTGTGTATGTATACCAGAAGATTACGTGGAAAAGCTCATACTGTACACTCACTATGTTTGGAGATGTTTTGGCGTAATTAAATGTGCAAGCAAGATAGGTAGCTCCTTTTACTTTCCGAATATCAGGAGAAGAATTCAGCAGGTTTTGAAGAAATGCAAAGTTTGTCAGCTGACTAAGCCTTGTAACAAAGGGTACACAAGATCAGATTCACTCAATCATTCCACATAAACCCTTAGATGTAATCCCTGCAGACATCTGTCAGCCAGTTCCGAGGGCACGAGTAGGTTGTAAATACATAGTTGGATTTTTGGATAGGTTTTCTAAGTATGTAATGTACCCAATTCGACCAGCCACTAGCGAATCTGTTACCAAGAAAGTGTTTTCCGATTTTATTCAATCTGTTGGGAAGCCAAGAAGGATTCTGAGAGAATGGAACAATTTTCACGCGTTATAATTGGAAGAAGACTTTATTGGAAGCAAATATTACACATGTCAAAACGTCATGTTATAATTCCGGAGCGATTCCCATCGAACGTGTATTTATCGTTTTATGAGAACCTACTGCTCGACGAAGCAAAGCAAGTGGATTGATCTGTTGCAAGACTTCGCTACAATCGTAAATAACCTACTGCATACAACTACTGGTTGTATTCCGGAAGAATTGCTTCTAAATACCGAAGAAAATGAGTGGGTGCAACCATTACCGAAGATACCCCGAAATAAGATCTCGGGGGAAGAAAAAATTCTTTATGCTTACCTCAACATGAAAGAGAGATCTCTGATGAGACAGAAGAGACTCGACGAGGAATTAAAGAGAAGACGATATTATAATGTTGGAGATTTGGTACTACTGAGATCTCATTCAAGATGGTCACTTTTGGAGAAGAGGACTAAGAAGTGGCAAAAAATATACCATGGACTATATCTTATTATAAAACTGTCACATGTTGGTGTATATCTGTTGGCTTATCCAAAGACTGAAAATAAAGGGTGTATACCCTCATGAGGATTCTAAAATATTCTATAAATAATTGTGTATCTTTTTATGTATTCATGATTTGTGTAACTATGTGATCTGTAAACAGTAGTTATTTAAGTTACGTGAATTGTTTCGTATGATATGTTTTGGTAACATGTCATCATTGTGTGCCATGAACTGGTGTTCTAAAATGAGTGAACTTTCAATTCAGATGTAGGGATATAACTATGTGCTTGATTTTCTTGTCGGTTGTTAGTACTTGTAGGATAATCTGCATATAGCTTTTTTTCTTTTTGATGTAGTAGGTTATGCTATTTTCTGATTTTGTGTCTTAGCGTTAAGTGAGTTTCGTGGACTCTTTCATCTGAATAAGATATCCTATCCCTTTCCTGTTCTTTTCTCCTCTATTGGTCTAGTGTTTTTTGAACCTTCAGATCATTACACAGTTCCTTTTTTTTACGTGCTGCTCAGGTTTGGTCCATTGATCGTGACCGGGCCAAATATCTCACTAAATAAGCGTCAAACGAAAAAACTACAAAGAACAAAACTTGTGGAGCTTGAAGGGGGAAACCAGATGGCGCTATGGTTGGCCTGCTAGATGGCGCTGCCATAGGTTAAGCGAATATCAACTGCGTATTTTTTTAAATAGGGAGCCCCATTTTTTATTACATATTGGTGTAGTACGCAAAGAAATATGAGCGAAAGCGAAAAAAGTGGTCCAACTAAAACATTCATATTTCTTTACGTACTCCTCGAATATGTAATAAAAAATGGGGGTTCCTATTTTAAAAAAACGTAGTTGACATTTATTTGACCTATGGCAGCGTCATCTAGCGGGCCAACCATAGCGCCATCTGGTTTCCCCCTTCAAGCTAGACGAGTTTCGCTCTTTGTAGTTTTTTCGTTTGATGTTTCCTGCGTGAGATATTTGGAAACTTGAAAATATTATTTCTCATATGTAATTGTGCTGTAACATCATATGTTGTTTTGTCGCGATTACTGTGTTTCATGCTAACTAGTGACTGTTCTGGACAGTATTTTTCGGAAATGTGTGAAATCGCCTTCAGCGATATAAAGACAGTGAACCTTAGCCGGCCGAGGGGCTCTAGACACTACAGTCTGAAACCGCGCGACCGCTATGGTGGCAGGTTCGAATCCAGCCTGGGCATAGATGTGTGTGATGTCCTTAGGTTAGTTAGGTTTAAGTAGTTCTAAGTTCTAGGGGACTGATGACTTCAGAAGTTAAGTCCCATAGTGCTCAGAGCCATTTGGAAGTGTTGTAGATTGGCAGTGATGTGGTTTTTGAGGTGTTAGGCAGACTAGTGTTATTATGCAAAGACAGTGATCCATCCTGCACAGTCGCTAGTACACATGTGACTGTTTGCACCAATCTTCTTTGGAGAATTCTAGTATCATGTTTGAATGTAACCGTGGATACTCTGGACAACGCATCTGGCGTTTAGAAGATATCTCAGTGTATATTGTTTTTACCGTGCTGTGAATTTTTTTTCTTTTTTTATTGTTTGCTGGACACTCTGGAGTGCTAGTACAAACACGAACCGAAGAGCGGGTTGGGTAGAGTTGAACGCTAACCCGTCTTATTTCAGATAGGCGCGGTAGTTCGCCTCTTTTTCTTGCTCATTCTTTTCTACCTACTTGCCCATCGCGAGAACATCTGTCTTGGCGCTGTGAGGCCTTAGCAATTCCATGCCAGCCTCCACTAACAGTTTCGCATCTAACCACCGCACCAATCATCACCACCGACCACCACTCCATCCAGATGTCTTGCAGCTTCTCACCATCCTGGTGTACCATCGGCGTCGAACCGTACCAATATCACCGCATCGTCGACCTAATATCCAGAACATGATCGTCTATTAAATGAATTTTGAGTTGTACATGTAAACGATTTTCTGTTTTATTTTTGTTCCCTGTGTACCATTTTGTTTTCAATACTGATGCTCAAAACCATCATGTTTGATTTAAAATTTTCGCTGTTTTGCTAACTATGATTACTACATCCAATACAGCGAGACCCATTGGGTACTTACGATCTCCGGTTTCCTCTTCCAATCGCGCCCAGATCGGTGGGCCTCCTTTCTATCGTCAAATTCATTCCCCAGGGCATTACTATAACTGATAATTATACTGGTTAGTAATGACTCACGTAAATCTTCATCAATTCATGTCCATAAGAATACAACTAGTGTTTCCTGCAATTAGATAATTACTTTGACGAACTGAAGTCATTTTTTTTTTTTTTTTTTTTTTTTTTTTTGTAAATGGACTTGTAGTCCGGGGTGATATGTTACAATACAGCATCACCGGTCTATTGCGGTCTAACTCTGTTGGTGAGGCAGTACATTTCCACAGGGCATTGACTCAAGTCATTTTTTTTTTTTTTTTTTTTTTTTTTTTTGTAAATGGACTTGTAGTCCGGGGTGATATGTTACAATACAGCATCACCGGTCTATTGCGGTCTAACTCTGTTGGTGAGGCAGTACATTTCCACAGGGCATTGACTCCGTCACTGCAATTCACTTTGAGGGTGTGGCGGTGGGACTTGTAGTCCCTTACCACCCTCTGACGGTGATACTACTACATGAGTCAGGCAGAAGAATTTTTGGGTGGGGGTGGCGGTGTGGCGGTGGGGCTTGTAGTCCCGTACGCCAGGGCAGGGGTGATGCATGTTGAGAAAATTTAGTACTGTCCCTACTTAATGTAATATGATTGTAATAATCCAGCTGCGAGTACCAGCGATGATGCGCTACCGTAATTCGAGACAACGCTCTTTGTTGGGACGCCAACGCTATTTGCTGTGAAAAAAACAAATAAGTAATGCCGATTGGACATTGTGTGTTTTTTTTTAGATCAGATCAGTTTGAAAAAGAATTAATTTGAATTACAGAGGTCAACTTGTAATCGCAGTTATGAAGAATAAAAAAAATAATTTTGGAAAAAGGTAGGTAAATGTCGTTTAGGAACCTTTATTCGATGTTCGATCCTCGTACCTTCATATAAACTATTAACGTGTTTAGCATTACAGTGCGTAGTGACTTCTTCGCGAATTAACAATACTGGGCGAATCTGCTACTATCACAGGCCGAACGACACGCTGTACTTCGACGTCAGCTTGTATGTTCAAGACGTTTCCTAAGCGACCAGTCTGTTAGTCATAAGACATCATACTGCCACTGTTGTTCTACCTTATCATTCTGAAAGTGTTTCCAGAAAAGAAACTCTTACGGCGACTGTCAATGTTGTAGCTGCTGAGAGAGACTGCGCCTTTATCGCGAGATGTAGCAGTTCTCTTCGACTTTGCCTGGCGTTCTCCGAGAACCGGAGAAGCAGAATCCTCTGTTCACCAACTCATCCTCTACCTAACCCGTTCTCTCCTTACAGCAGCCACGAATAAAAAGGATCAATCTATAGTCAAATTTTTTCACTGACTGTATTAGGCAGATAAAAAATTTCATGATTTATGCACCTGGGTAAAAAAATCAAGAGTTCATTTAATGCAGTACATGTCTTTACTTTGACAGTAACAAAAGTCAAAGAGGTAGTTAATTAATTAATAATTTTTCCTTACGACATAGCAGTCTCATTTTAGTGAGTATATTTATGAGTGGCTTTCATTATTTGTATGGCTAGGGAATGTGTTGGCTCAGTCGTAGCAGTGTACAGGGAGGAAAAGATCTTCAGTTTTGCCGAAGGTGTAGGAAACGCTAAGTTGAGGTAGAGGAAGGAGGTAAGTTGGAAAGTTATTGTAAGACATGTGTGGAGACTGATGGACGATACAGGAGACTGAGAGGATCTAATGGCGTTCGACGTTGTGAAGAGTGAATAGAATTTTGACGGAGACATCATCAGCACATTCATCTCAAAAAATTGAAGGCATAGCGAAATTTATGTTGAAGTTCAACACGAGTGCGAACACTAAAGGGCAGCTACCGTGAGTAATAGTGTATTTGGGGCAAGAAAAAATATAGAGAAGCAGCCGTTCTAGTTGTTCACATTTTCTGCTTCTGGAGGAAAACAAAATCGGTCCTTAGTAAAAGCTCTTCGTGGAGCGGAAGCTGGAGCCATAGCGTTCAGCGGGCCTCGAGCTTGGGCGGAACCCTTTCCTTTTCGCCGCGGAATTGAAATCAGAGAGCGCTACAATGGCTCTGGAAGCCTTTCAGATCCGACAGTCTCTCGAGTTTCCCAACTCGTGAAAAAGACGACCGAGTTTTTCCTCTGCTCTCCTCGGCCGCCGAACGGGCTTCACAGCGCGTTTCCTCTCCCTGCTGTCGCCGCTCCTGATTCCGTACAAAAGTTACGATATTTGCTACGAGTTCTGGGAGCAACTCACAACGGAGTTCTTGCTGTGTTGCACGCGTTCACGTTTATGTGCTCGTAGTAGTTTATCGATGGCGGTCATTAACCACAACCGTGATTTCATTTAAGTGTAAACTATGTCAGTTGTTGTTTGTGTAAAAAAAGTGCTCATAGAAAATTCCACTGTAGAGCAATGCAATAAATTCGTACATCGTACGTTTCGGTATGCAGTGCCTTTATCAGATATTGTGTCAATTCGAGAAATTAACCGGGCGGGGCGGCGTATTGGTTAGCACACCTCATTAGCAGCCGGGAGGGCGACGGTTCAAATCCCCATACGGACATCCAGATTTACGTTTTCCGAGGTTTCCCTAAATAGCATACGGCAAGTGGCGGAATGCTTCCTTCGGAAAAGCACGCCTGATTTCCCCTCCCACCACTCCCTAATCCGAGTTTGTGCTTCGTCTCTAATCATCTCATTGTCGACGGGGCGTCCAACTACTCTTCCTTCCTTCGAAAAGTAAGGACCATTACACGTCAGAAACAAATATTCGTTAAAGAAAGCTTTGAGCGACAGTTTTATTTTCCAGTGAAATTTTATGGAGTAGTAGTTAAGTTTTAAATTTCACCATGAAAAAATTAAGATGTGACTTCGAAACTCGATGATGCTTTTAGGATTTCCTTGCATTTTCATCCTTTAACGCGATACGTTCTTCCCAACGATGGCTGACGTGTAGGAGAGGAAGGTACCGGGTGAAAGACGTAGAGAGCCATGATGGGAGATTATGGCGCTCATAGTGCGCCATACAAGGCATCATTTCAGCTAAATAGAGCAGTGGGTCCTGCAAAAGCGTTTCGTTAGAAGTGGAGAGTCTGTTACAGCTACACATCGAATGTGTCGTACAAAATCAACTGATAAGAGTACAGGCCAAAGACGCAGCGTAATGACGCCAGGAAACGTAACCGTAAGGGAAGCGATAATCAGAAGCTCAGGACTTTCAGACATCATGCAAGTGAGTTAGCAATCAATCGTAAATTGGTTAGACGGATTTTGCATACATTCAACTTCCACCAGCACGAACTTCATTTCGTGTAGTAACGGAACTGATTTTTCTGTAAGCGATGACTTTGCTTGTAGAATGCAAGCAATTTTGTGTGATATGTGAGTTTATTGATCAGAGGTGAAGCTCATTTTCATATAAATGAGGTCAGTAAACAAATCCAGCGTTGGTGGGCTCGTGAGCACCCACACCATATTCATGAGTGTCGTCCATACCCTGGAAAAGTTACAATCCCGTGTGCCCTTGGCTCCTTCCGCATTACTGTGCCGAATTTTTTCGAAGAAAATGTGGTCGCAGTTACTGTTAATTCGGGTCGATACCCTCATACGCTTGTAGCCTTCTTCAAACAAGAACTGGGAAAAGAAAAGAATCTTTAAAAGATGTTTGGTTCCCACAAGATGGAGGTACATCACACACCGCAATTGCCTAAGTGGCAGTTCTTCCACCATGATCCCTGGACAGATTATCTGACACTTTGGCAATGTTCCTTGGTCACTCGAATCTCCAGATATCAGAGCTTGACGTTTTTGTTTGGGGTACCTCAAGAGTCGCGAAATTCGGACCAATTGAAGAACGCAATCATTGAACAAATTGCTGCCATCCCTGCAGAGATATTGGAGAAGAGACTCGAATCATGTATTCCAAATTATAGCCATCATCTCGACGACATTATTTTTTACAAGTAACTCTGGTCTGCATTAAATGACAAGCAATGAGTTATCATATAATGTCAATAAACATACATCAATCTTAAAATTAAGTATTCTTTATTTAAAAACCGTCCGTCTCCGGTGTTTCACCCTGTAGTTGAAGTCCGTTTTGGTAGCTCACGAAAGGCCCCACTTCAAGAACAATTCTGTTGCCATTCTCAAAAGCCTGTCACAAATAACCTTCCATGTTAGGAAAGAGGAAGGCCACTGGTGCCACGTCAGGAGAATGTTGGATACGAGGCTGAATCTGACAGCCAAAGATGCAGAACGTGTTACTGCGTCCTTTGCTGAGCGAGCGAGATGTTGTAGCAGAGTAGACCACAACCTTGGAAAGTTTCCCGCGAAGCTTCGTATTCACAGAACTCTGTATCATCTTGAGGGTATTCCTGTAGTACCCTTCTGTCAGTGTTTCCTCTTAACAAGACTTATCGATCAGCACTGAGACATGGCAGTACGAAAAAGAACGCAGCATAGCCTTGCTAGATGGTGGAGTCTTCGCCTTTTTCTGTGTTTCTGAATCCACAGTGTTCCAGTACTTGATCTGCTGCATTTTCTCTTGGCCGTAGTGATGCGTCTGTAGTGAATAGGTGGTTAAAGGAAGTCATCTGGATTGGCCTAACATCATTGCAACTTCTGCGCTGCTGTGTAGGATTGGCAAGCTTTTTGAAGGACTGTCATCATTCCCGTAACCAGACAGGTGGCTACAGTTATCATTTTCAAAATGTCATAAAATATGTTGAAAACTGATCTATTAATTTCACTTTCTCCACTATAGCATCGAGCGTGACACGCCAGGATGGCAACATAGTGAAAGAACTGGAAGCGAGGTGCAGCAATGCTAATGCAGTCAGCGCTCAGCTACGATCTACTCTCTTCTGCAAGAAGGAAGTCAGTACCAAGACTAAGTTATCTGTGCACCGTTCAATCTTTCGACCAACTTTGTTGTATGGGAGCGAAAGCTGGGTGGATTCAGGTTACCTTATCAATAAGGTTGAGGTTACGGATATGAAAGTAGCTAGGATGATTGCAGGTACTAGTAGATGGGAACAATGGCAGGAGGGTGTCCACAATGAGGAAATCAAAGAAAAACTGGGAATTAACTCTATAGATGTAGCAGTCATGGCGAACAGGCTTAGATGGTGGGGGCATGTTACACGCATGGGAGAAGCAAGGTTCCCCAAGAGACTCATGGGTTCAGCAGTAGAGGGTAGGGGGAGTTGGGGTAGACCAAGGAGAATGTACCTAGATTCGGCTAAGAATGATTTTGAAGTAATAGGCGTAACATCAGAAGAGGCACCAATGTTAGCGCTGAATAAGGGATCATGGAGGAATTTTATAAGGGGACTATGCTCCAGACTGAACGCTGAAAGCCATAATCAGTCTTAAATGATGATGATGATGCGTTTATTAAGTAGACATGCTGTCGCATTCATGCCGATAAGTAGATGACTCGGTAGAGTTGCCCATCTGAAATGCTAACGGTTATTTTCTCAGCATCCATTACTATATAGGTGAGTGACAACTCTGGAGCATATTACTTTCTCAAAAATTTTAGAAAATACTATAAATATTGACACTGGGCATTAGTTAGTGCCGTCTGTGGGGTGATCCTCCTTATAGAGAGGCCTAAGGAAGACATATTTCTATCTGAGAAAACACTCTGAATATACGGTGCAGTATGTAAGTGCACAAAAAATTCTCGTAATATAAGTCCACAAATTTTTAGTTTGAAGATATTATCCACCACACATTTTCATTTTTTGGAGTCATGGTGATTAGTTAACCTGATTTATGATGGAGATGTGAGACGGATTTTAAAAAAATAAATGTCCTCACTAACGGCTCTTCAGTGTACTGTTTTCGTTTATCTTTTGAATTATCCATACCAACTTCCATACCTATTTTTAAAAAGTAGCTGTTGGAATTATTTGGTACACTTCAAATGCCTTTTACAATGCTGCTGTTCTCTTTGACAGAAATCAAATATCAGTGTGAAATCTCGAAACATCTTACTGACACTGTTTGGCTTCGGTACTGAATCGTGGACTGTAGGATGCACGAGAAGTGAGAAAGCTGCTAAGAATGCCACAGAAGACGGATGTAACAAGACATCCATGCTATGAAACAGAGTAGCACGAAGTATATTCTACAAAACTCGTCTATGCCAAACGTTTACCAGAAAACGGCGATTTACTAGAACTCCAGAATAAATTACCTAACAAAGACCGACCAAAATATTAGTGCAGCTAGTACTACCATTTAGAATATACAGAATGAATGAGCAAAGTTATGAGCTTCCTAACTGAGTACTAAAAATTTTTCTGGTCGATAATCCACACAATTTCTTCGTCTCTTCCATTTCGGAGACCTCAGATGAAACTACCTCAAATACAGTTTAAACTGTGTTTACGGCGTCCCCTTGTCTAATTAGGAACGATTATCTGAGTCATCAAGGTAATCCATCTTGGCAAACATCAAAACTGTGACTAGTGAAATCTAAGCAAGACGAAAACAAATGTCAGTTTTATTCATGGCAGACGACGAACAACTACTACGGTAATATGCTAACAAAACCATAAACTCTCACGAAGTGAACGTAGTGTGCTCTTGAGAGACTATCAAACTGGGGACATTCATTTGAGGACGTCGTAAAATCTGTTCATTACTAATTTTTGTCATAGTTTTGATCATTTCCTTACTGGACGGTTTTTGCTTATTTTACAGTATTTCAAGATTCTACAGGTATCTTCCAATAATATTTCTGCAAAAAACGTCTGCTAACAGAGGAGCACTTTAACAGTCTTTTGCTAGTAGAGTTTCATATTGTTCATTGGCAGAAAAGAGGTGAGTGGGAAAAGAGTCAACTTACAAGAAATCCTCCTACAGCTATTAACACTCGGGTGCCTATCTGCTCGAAATGATTGATTACAAGGCCGCGAACAGGGGACGACATGAAAGAGCGTCAGGCAGGTTGTACGTGAAGCGATTTTTCTGCAGAGATGCGCATCTGACGCGGGATTGTGGCTCAGAAACGTTACGGTAGAGTATGATGCTAGGACTGACGGACAGAAACGAAGCTGATATGACGTCAGTGGCTTACTGTATTTGCGGTGCCAAAAAATTCTACGGTGAATTTACCTCTATCGCAGAATAACGCTTTAGTCTGTTATTGTGCACTCTGCTGATATTGTACTCCAGGTGTTCTGCGGTATTTTTCCTAACTTCACTGAATAAGCTACGTTTTAATGCATTCTTTTTTCATGTGTTTCAGGTAGGGAAAGTGAGAAAGATTCCCAAGCCGTAAGCTGAAATTTAAAATTTTCGTATCACTATGACGCGAAGTTTTAGATTGCACGCTCCATTCGGTACTCTGTTTTAAAAACGACCTGAAAGCCTCCTGCTGCCAGTGGCCTACATATAGTTAATTTTTTTACTTTATTAATTCGTTATCTGTCCGTTTCCGCAACTCAGTTGTCAGCGAATTTGTCTGCCATGTGGAAGACATGGGTGTAAACTACGGTACTATCACGCAATTATTCTTGGTCAGAGGACTAGAACGTGTATCTCATGTTCGTGAAAATAAATTTCATTTATTTACCGAATGGCGACGACAACAAATATTGAGGAACATATTCAGTTTACAATCATACGAGGGTTGTCCAGATCGGTCGCGAAATGGAAACCACAGTGAAAACCAGAAACGTCTTACTTGCAATATTAGGTACAGCTTCCACCTACTTCTCTACATAATCGCCGCTCCAACTTCGAGTGTTGTCGAAGCATTGTATCAACTTTCCAATATCCTCGTCATAGAAAGCATCCGCATGTGCTTTCGGCCAGTTATCTGCACTGATCTGCATCTCGTTGTCTGTGGAAAAATTTTCTCTTCATTGTCAGCGGTTCTTGTGAGCACAGATGAGACTCCGGGGGAAGCCAATTACGGACTGTATTGTGGGTGATCAAACACTTCTCATCGGAAACGTTGCAGGAGCGTCTTCATTGCTCCTGCAGTGTGCGGCCGAGAATTGGCATGAAGAAGGAACTGCTCGATAGTTGTGTTATGTGGGCTGCATGACACAGGCGAAACCTCTAACCAGGCCCTCATATTTGGCGGGAGAAGCTTTTCCCTACGCATCTTTATGTGCTCACTGTTCACTCAAAACTGAAAAGAGCGACCCGACATGATCAGTGGGCATACTAGAGACACTGCTCAACACATCTGTGAATAGCTTTACCGGATTTTCCCAGCGGTTTCCATTTCGCGACCGATCGGAACTTACTTTCACGACTTCCCTCGTGAATTCAAGTAGAATAGGCACACAGTTAAGATGTTAAAATTTTGAAAGCATAACACTTCAACTATAAATTAGGACTGTTAATTAAGACATTTCCAGGGGCAGATGTGGACTCTGACCACAATCTATTGGTTATGACCTGTAGATTAAAACTGAAGAAACTGCAAAAAGGTGGGAATTTAAGGAGATGGGACCTGGATAAACTGAAAGAACCAGAGGTTGTACAGAGTTTCAGGGAGAGCATAAGGGAACAATTGACAGGAATGGGGGAAAGAAATACAGTAGAAGAAGAATGGGTAGCTTTGAGGGATGGAGTAGTGAAGGCAGCAGCAGATCAAGTAGGTAAAAAGACGAGGGCTAGTAGAAACCCTTGGGTAACAGAAGAAATATTGAATTTAATTGATGAAAGGAGAAAATATAAAAATGCTGTAAATGAAGTAGGCAAAAAGGAATACAAACGTCTCAAAAATGAGATCGACAGGAAGTGCAAAATGGCTAAGCAGGGATGACTAGAGGACAAATGTAAGGATGTAGAGGCTTATGTCACTAGGGGTAAGATAGATAGATACTGCTCACAGGAAAATTAGAGACCTTTGGAGATAAGAGAACGACTTGTATGAATACCAAGAGCTCAGATGGAAACCCAGTTCTAAGCAAAGAAGGGAAAGCAGAAAGATGGAAGGAGTATATAGAGGGTTTATACAAGGGCGATGTGCTTGAGGACAATATTATGGAAATGGAAGAGGATGTAGATGAGGATGAAATGGGAGATACGATACTGCGTGAAGAGTTTGACAGAGCACTGAAAGCCCTGAGTCGATACAAGGCCCCCGGAGTAGACAACATTCCATTGGAACTACTGACGGCCTTGGGAGAGTCAGTCCTGACAAAACTCTACCATCTGGTGAGCAAGATGAATGAAACAGGCGAAATACCCTCAGACTTCAAGAAGAATATAATAATTCCAATCCCAAAGAAAGCAGATGTTGACGGATGTGAGATTTACCGAACAATCAGTTTAATAAGTCACACCTACAAAATACTAACACTAATTCTTTACAGACGAATGGAAAAACTAGTAGAAGCCAGCCTCGGGGAAGATCAGTTTGGATTCCGTAGAAACACTGGAACACGTGAGGCAATACTGAACCTACGACTTATCTTAGAAGAAAGATTAAGGAAAGGCAAACCTACGTTTCTAGCATTTATAGACTTAGAGAAAGCTTTTGACAATGTTCACTGGAATACTCTCTTTAAAATTCTAAAGGTGGCAGGGGTAAAATACAGGGAGCGAAAGGCTATTTACAATTTGTACAGAAACCAGATGGCAGTTATAAGAGTCGAGGGACATGAAAGGGAAGCAGTGGTTGGGAAGGGAGTAAGACAGGGTTGTAGCCTCTCCCCGATGTTGTTCAATTTGTATATTCAGCAAGCAGTAAAGGAAACAAATGAAAAATTCGGAGTAGGTATTAAAATCCATGGAGATGAAATAAAAACTTTGAGGTTCGAAGATGACATTGTAATTCTGTCAGAGACAGCAAAGGACTTGGAAGAGCAGTTGAATGGAATGGACAGTGTCTTGAAAGGAGGATATAAGATGAACATCAACAAAAGCAAAACGAGGATAATGGAATGTAGTCAAATTAAGTCGGGCGATGCTGAGGGAAGTAGGTCAGGAAATGAGACACTTAAAGTAGTAAAGGAGTTTTGCTATTTGGGGAGCAAAATAACTGATGATCGTCGAAGTAGAGAGGATATAAAATGTAGACTGGCAATGGCATGGAAAGGTTTTCTGAAGAAGAGAAATTTGTTAACATCGAGTATAGATTTAAGTGTCAGGAAGTCATTTCTGAAAGTATTTGTATGGAGTGTAGCCATGTATGGAAGTGAAACATGGACGATAAATAATTTGGACAAGAAGAGAATAGAAGCATTCGAAATGTGGTGCTACAGAAGAATGCTGAAGATTAGATGGGTAGATCACACAACTAATGAGGAAGTATTGAACAGGATTGGGGAGAATAGAAGTTTGTGGCACAACTTGACCACAAGACGGGATCGGTTGGTAGGACATGTTCTGAGGCATCAAGGGATCACCAATTTAGTATTGGAGTGCAGCGTGGAGGGTAAAAATCGTAGAGGGAGACCAAGAGGTGAATACACTAAGCAGATTCAGAAGGATGTAGATTGCAGCAGGTACTGGGAGATGAAGAAGCTTGCACAGGATAGAGTAGCATGGAGAGCTGCATCAAACCAGTCTCAGGACTGAAGACAACAACAACAACAAATTAAGACAGATACATTTTATCAGAGATCAACATTTGTTGAATGACGCCAACTGATAGCACAAGGAGAAACATTGAAAAAGTCACTCAGTGGTCCTGTGTACTTTCTCAGAGAGCAGTCTCTGACATTACACTGAACGGTTTGTTTTCTGGCCACATAATCATAGCTGGACTGTGTGGCCGAGCGGTTGAAGGCGATTCAGTAAAGTATTTCTAGAGAAGAGTTTGCTAAGTATTCCATAAAGTGATAATTTAATAGTCAACGGAACTTGTGAAGTATCAAGCACTCATGTGGCAAAGAATTTTATCAAACTAACTAAATCTTTTTGTTCATTGATGTAATAAAGTAAACTAATAATTAGTGTGCTGAAGTGCCAACGAGCCTTCTCGCAGGGTGATCAAACAACCCATGTTTATGGCTGGCCGATTGTATTTTCATCTGGTCATAACGTACACGATTAACAGGACACCCACAAAAGATAATTTTTAGCACCCACAGATGCCTGGCTTGGATCCACGTGAAGAATGCGAAGAAAACGTAACTCACTACGAAAGTGCTACACATACTTCGCAGATTCTAGAGTGTTGCTCGGTTGCCTGCTACCTTTTCGAGTGGGTTACATATAGGAGAGGTCCAGTCGCAAACCATACATGAGTGGCGTTTTGTGCAACACTCAGGTTTATTGCTAAAATTCAGATACTACATATACGAATAATTGTCAAGTAACCTATTATTTACTCCAAAACCCATTTTCCCGGATGGCCATGATATCAAAATCGAAAAAGCACAACACAGGACTGAGGCCAATTGGCACTCGATTTTCCTGCTACTTGCCTCGCGAGCAGTACAGAAAACTAGGTAAATAAAGTGAATCACGAAAAGTCTTGTGCTACACATCATACAGTACCTTAAGTATATATTGTGATTTAATGAAAGCAATTCTCCCAAAACTTTTTACAAACTTATTAGACGTTAGTTTAACTTCTCATGGTTGGGATTCACAGTCATATAATTCTTAAAAGACATCATAGTCGCCGTTGACTGTATAAAATATTTATTGTAACTATTGCCAGTTCGGCCTTATGGCCATTTTCAAGTTACATTGCAAAGTTACCTAAACACAAAAATACGAAATTCAAGCACAGGGCGTATATACATAACTAAGCAAACATTTCATTAAGAAATTACCTCAGTTATAAAAATTGGAAATAAATGTACATTGCTTACATTCTATCAGACTTTGGTACATGTCGTCGTCAAAATGCAGCCTTTTGACCATGAGAGTCCCACAAGATCTGATGAGTACGACACTTACTACATCGTAATATGTTGTTAAATACACACTGAAATGCCAAAGTTACCATCGTTCTAATAATCTATCACACATACAAGTTCAGGTGCACTGACAACATGTGGAGCTAGGTAAGTTGGCGTGAAAAATACATTCACTAAATATCCTGCCTGTGCACGTAGCGAAGATGGTGCACACCAAGGATACAACTTGTAAGCTTTACATCATGAAGTCTTTCCATCTGTCGTCATCATACAGCTTACTAAATAGTGCTATGATTGTAATGGGCAGTAGGATAGTATGGGGATATTTATTTATAACATAATAGGGGATAATACATATGATGTCTGTTAATAAGCTCTCACATGTGCTCATAAATGAGATGACGTCAGAGCTCTGATATATAATACTTTGTATGCCTATAATTTTCACCTTACCTGGATCGCTCATCTCCGCTCCATCCAATCCAAAGCCCACAACCGTCTCTGACTCCTCAAACTCCTCTCTGGCCGGACATGGGGGTTGCACCCCCCTACCATCCTCCACACCTACAAATCCTTAATCCGTCCCATCCTCTGTTATGCCAGTCCTGCCTGGATATCTGCCCCCCCCCCCCCCCAAATTCTATAAGTCCCTCCAGATCCTCGAGCGTCATGTACTCCACCTCACCTTCTGTATATGCTTCCTGTCCCTCACGCGGATCCTCTATGATCTGATTTCTTTCCCCCATCTGCTCCTATTCCTCGAACATATCCGCATCCTCTACATCTGCTGCTGCCTTGATCCCCCTCACCCTCTGGTTGCTCCTCTCCTCTCCCATCCCCGCCCCCTGCCACGTCTTCACTGTTGTGTCCCCCCTACCCTCCATCTCTACACCCTTCAAGTCCTTTCCCAAGGTGGCTTCCATGAACTCCCCCTCCCGGATGATACCCTCTCTCTCCCTCCATTATCTCTCCTATAAACTCTGATCCTCACTCCCCCTCCTTTCCTCTGTCCTTTCCCCGGGATCCCTCTCCCCCCTTCCATCCTCTTTTTACCCACCTCCCCTCTCTCTCCCCCTTCTCTCCCCCGAGTCCTTTTGCATTTCCCTCCTCTGCATCCTCTCATTCCCTCTCGCGTCTGCCCTGCCCATCTCCCCATTTATTCGTCTTCTCCCTCCTTGGTCCCCCCCTTTTCGTTTCTTTCCCTCCTCGTTCTTCCCCCTCCTCCAGGTCCCCCCTCCCCCCCATCTGTCTTTGGCTCGGGAGTGTCATCTTTGTGCCGCCCTTTTCGTGCAGTGTTTCACAGTGAGTGTTTTACAGTGAGTGTTCCGTGTTGCGTTTTTTTTGGGAAGTGTTGCGAACGGCCATCATACTGTCACTGGGTGCTTCTTATCTCCTGCGAACAGAAACCAGACTGTCGCCGTGTTTTTTTAATTGTGTGTGTACTATGTTACTTGTCTGATTCCTATGTCTTTTATTAACATTGCCAACCCCTTTTGCTTTCTGTTTCCACATTCCGCATTTTTCCGCCATTTTACACTTTCGTCATCATTTTATCGCCTGTTTTTTCTTGTTGCTTTTCTTCTTCCATTTTTAAAATAAAAGTCTGTAGGCTGTAGAGCAGCGTACTAAGCTGCTGCCAGCCTGCCCCCCTTTGGGGGGAATTGAAAATCAATAAAGTAAAAAAAAAAGTATAATTTATGCGTACAATTTACACTCTTTTTCTTGGTGACACCTTCAACCGTCGCCTCTCCTGGACACCCCACCTCCGGACAATCCAAGCCGAGGCACGCTCCCGACTCCGGCTCCTCAAGCTCCTTTCTGGCTGCACATGCGGTCTGGACGCCTCCACCATCCTCCATACCTATAAAACCCTCATTCGCCCTATCCTCGGCTACGCCCACCCTGCCTGGATCTCCCTCTACCTTTTACAAATCCCTTCAGATCCTAGAAGGCCACGCTCTTCGCCCCACCTATCGCATCCGTCTCCCCTCCTCAATGTGGATCCTGTACGACCTTATTCCATTCCCCCTCCTCCCCCTTTTCCACGAACAGATATGGATCCTCTACACCTCCCATAAACTCAATCCTCCTCACCCGCTGGTCTCTCCCATCCTCTCCCGCCCCCGTCCGCTGCCACGCCTGTATTTCCACATCCCACCTGCTCTCCATCTCCACTCCCCAAACGGTCTTCCATGCTGGCTTCCGCCAGCTCCCCTTCCCTGATGATGCCCTTTTCCCCTCCATCTCCCCCTCCTACCAACGTTGATCCTCCCTCCCTCTTCCTGTGATTGTTCCTATGGGCACCCTCTCTCCCCCTTCCCTCCCTACTCCCTTTCACCCCACTCCTCCCCCAGGCTTCCCCTACCCTCATACCTCCATTCCTCCTACCATCTCCTTTGCCACTGGCATCTTTGCTCTCCCCTCTCCCTCCCCCAACCCCCTTCTTTCCCTCTTGGCAGGTCCCCAGACTCGCACGCCGTAGATCATCGCCTAGTGTTTGTGTGTGGTGTCTTGTTCGTGCCCAAGTGTTCCAGTGTTTATCCGTCTGTGCTCCAACGTTCGCGTGTGCCATCTATCGTCTCTGTACGTGTCCACGTGCCTGAACATTCTTACCTTGGACTCTGCACCTGTGAAAGGCTCCGTGTGTTTTAATTATGTCTACGTCTGTATATCCACCCTGTCTTTTCTATGATTGCCTTCATTTGTATCTTTAGTTTTATCTGTGGCCAAAGAGCGGCGTAATATGCCGCTGCTGGCCTACCTGTATCAGGTGTGAATATAACAATAAAGAAAAAAAATGTACAACTTTTTTTCTTCTTCATTGTTATTTGAACACCTTACATTAATAAGGTGGGCCGGCAGCGGCAATAGTACGCCGCTCTTCGGCCACAGATAGTACCAATAGAAACAAGGAAGACATAGAAACACAAAACATAACAGTGGACAAAATCGGTAGACACAAGAGCAATAAACACGAAGCTTTTTGCAGGTGTAGAAAAATAAAAAACTGTCAGCACTGTATAAGAACACTGACGATTGGGATGACACACGTGAACGATGGAGCGTGGGCACCGAAATATGGAAGCACTAACACGACGACACACACAGAACCGATGGCGATGATCTCCAGTGTGCGAATGTTCATGTGAGGTGTGCGAGTCTGGGGACCTGCCAAAAGGGAACGGTGGGTGATTTGGGAGAGGGGAGAGTGTAGATGCCAGTGGCAGAGGAGATGGGGGGGAGGAGAGAAGGTATTGGGGAAGCCTGGGGGTGGAGTGGGGAGGAAGGGAGGAGGGAGAGAAGGGAGAGAGGGTGCCCTAAGGAAAAAACATAGGTTGTGGAGGAGGAGGATCAAAGTTGATAGGAGGGGTAGATGGAGGGGATGAGGGCATCATCAGGGAGGGGGAGCTGGTGCAAGCCAGCTTGGGAGAAGGTATGGAGAGTGGAGATATGCAGAGCAGGTGGGACGTGGGAATATAGGTGCAGCAGCAGACGGGCGTTGGAGAGGATGGGAGAGAAAAGCGGGCGACGGGGATCAAGTTTAAGGGAGATTTATGGGAGGTGTAGAGGATCTGTATCACTTAGAGGAAGAGGAGGAGGTGGAGGAATGGAATAAGGTTGTACAGGATCTTTGTGGGGCAGGGGAGACAGATGCCATAAGTGTGGCAGAGAGCATGGCGTTCTAGGATTTGAAGGATTTGTAAAAGGTAAGAGGGGCAGAGATCCAGCGGGGTAGGCATAGCAGAGGATAAGGTGGATGAGGGACTTATAGGTGTGGAGGATAGTACAGAAGTCCAGACCCCATGTGCGGCCAGAAAGCAGGCCAGGTGGGAGAGTGCCTTGGCTTGGATTGTCTGGAGATGGGGGGGGGGGGGTCCAGGAGAGGCGACGGTCAATGGTGACGCCAAGGTACTTAAGGGTGGGGGTGAGGGCGATAGGACGCCCTAAAAAGGTGATAGAGAAATCGAGGTGGCGGAAGGAAGGGGTTGTTTTGCCTACAATGATCACCTGGGTCTTAGTAGGATTGACCTTGAGCAACCACTAGTTGCATCAAGTGGTGAACCGGTCAAGATGGGATTGTTGAAGGTGTTGGGTGCGTTGCAGAGTGGAGGCGAGAGCAAGGAAGGTGGTGTCATCAGCGCACTGGAGAAGGTGGACGGGGGGTGAAGGCGGCAGCATGTCCACCGTATACGGAAGGGGGAAAAGAGGGGAGAGGACAGAACCTTGGAGCTCACCACCAGAGGGGTAGAAGGTGTAGGAATCCTTGTTATGGATGGTGATGTAGGTAGGACGTTCGGAAAGAAAGGACGCAATCAGACGGACATAGTTGATAGGAAGGGCGAAGGTTTGGAGCTTGAAGAGGAGACCGGAATGCCATACTTGGCCACAACCACACTCAAGGTCGAGGGAGAGGAAGATGGCGGATCGACGGGAGTTCAGCTGTTTGGAGAGCAAATTAGTGAGGTGAAGGAGAAGGTCATCGACAGAGAAGGATGGTCGAAAGCCACACTGGGTAGTGGGAAGGAGGTGGTGTTGGTGGTTATGCAGGTGGATGCATCGAGTAAGGATGGATTCCAGGACCTTGCTGAAGACCGCCGTAAGACTGATGGGATGGTAGGAGGAGACAGCAGATGCTGGTTTGTTGGGTTTAAGGAACATCAGGATATGGGATGTTTTCCACAGGTCGGGGTAGTAGCCGGTGGACAGGACCCCATTGTATAGCCTGGTCAGGATGGAGAGGAAGGAGAAGGGAGCTTTACGAAGGTGGCGATAGGTAACACAATTGTGACCGGGAGTGGTGTTGCCTTTTGTGCAGAGTGTAGCGATGATATCCTGAGTAGCGATGGGGGCATTAAGTTCGTTGTGTGCAATGTTGTCCAAGTACTGGAAACCAGGTGCGAGGGGAGGGACAGAGGTGTCAGTTCGATCGCGGACATCTGGGAAGAGGGAGTAATCGAACTGGGGATCGTCAGGGAGGGTGAAGATGTCAGAGAGGTGGGAGCCAGGTTGTCAGGGAAGGGTTGTTCATCATGGAGGAGAGGGTTTAGATCTGGTAAGGTGGTGGAAGGCTGACCAGTAGTTGGATGAGTTGATAGGAAGTATAGAATTAAGACGGGTGCATGTGTGTCGCCAGTCCCGGTATTTCTTAGCTGCGAGTAAGTTTCTGACATGTCATTGTAGTTGCCAGTGGCGTCATAGTGTGTCCGGGTCATGCATGTGGAAGAAGACACAGTAGAGACGGCAGGATACATGGAGAAGGAGGATGGCCTGTGGGGGTAAAGTGGGACGGTGTGGGTTGATGGCGATGGAACATTTGTGGGCCTCCACGGCCTCAGAAAGGTCTGCCGGAAAAAGGAGGCATCGGGGGTAACATCATCAGGGTGGTGCTAAGTGCGGGGTGGGGGCGTCCAGAGGGTGGACGGGGATGGTGAGCTCAGGAGTGATGGGGGGGGTGGTCGGGCCTTGCATTTCTCGTAGTAAGTGGGATGCGGGAAGTTGCAGGTGTTGTAGGAAGGAAGGGACTGTAGATTGGGACACTGCCAGGGGAAGTGCACCTGTTTACAGTGCATGCAGATGGGGGACTCATGGCACTCAGATGTTGGATGTGTGCTGTAGCACAAGCACCTCTGCCAGCAGAAGGATTGAGGACAGGAACAGGAGGGATCGACTTTGTACCGTCTATGGAGTAGGAGGGCACCCTACTCCAGGAGACGGTCGATAGACAGGGCATGTTCGGAGAACGCCTGGATAAGGCAGGTGGGGCTGGCAGGGCTGAAGATCTGGCGTACTGCCCGTATTTTTTAGTATGGGTGTGCTTTAAGCTCCGCCAACACCTTCTCCTCCATGATCGCAGCAGTGGGGGTTGGGGTTTGGCGAGAGCGGAATGGGAAAGTAACAGGGTTGAGGGAGGCATTGGGGCCAAAGCGGGTAATGGGGATTCTGGAGAGGATGTCTGTGTGAAGGGTGGGGCTGCGGGAGGTGATGAGAACGGAGTCTCAGTGGGGAGTGAGGAGGGAGATGAGGGCTCTGGGAAAGTGCTGGCGGTAGAGCAGGGCGAGGTTCCGGACTTCGAGGAGCGTGGGATCCTGATGGGACGGGAGATATTAGTAGGAGGAGGGGGAGGAAGAAGAGGATGCGGTAGAAGGGACAGGTGGGGAGACATCCATGGTATCTACAGGGGTGGGAGGAGGAAGAGGTTGGAACTTTTTGGGAGCGTAAGAGGCAGGGGTAACCCTGGGATGTTTAACTGCTGCAGTAGGATGAGGGTGGGTTCAAATGGCTCTGAGCACTGTGGGACTTAACTTCTAAGGTCATCAGTCGCCTAGAACTTAAACCTAACTAACCTAAGGACATCACACACATCCATGCTCGAGGCAGGATTCGAACCTGTGACTGTAGCGGTCGCGCGGTTCCAGACTATAGCACCTAGAACTGCTCGGCCTCCCCAGCCAGCCTTACAGGATGCGTAGGGGCTGGGAGCAACGGAGATGGTGGGAGGTGGCAGGTCCCATTACGGGATAGTGAAGGCGAAGGCGATGGAGACAGTTGCGCATGGGTCATGGCCCTCCAGGCCACCATCCTGACAGTTGCCGGTGGGACAATGACAACAGCGTGAAGGAGGGGAGGGAAGGGATCAGAGGAGGAGGCTAAGGGGGTAGGGGCCAAGGACGGGGCGAAGAAGAGTGCAGGAGAGGGAAAGGTGAGAAGCGGGGGGATAGAATGAGGGGGTGCTGTCTGGGCACACCACGTAATCGTGGTTGCGGCCACGGACGCTGATGTATAGATGACAGCGATGGTGGTGGATGTGGTGGTGGGGGTAGTTATGATAACAAGTGGCTATGCCGCTATCGAAGGGCAGTACTCCTGTGAGGGGTGAGATGAAATTTATATATAGTTTTTTTTCTTTATTGTGATTTCATTCCCCAGCCCCAGATGGGCAGGGGAGGGCTGTCAGCGGCACAATCCGCCATTCTTCAGCCAAGTGACATGACAACTTAAAATAAAAATAAAATGTTACATACAAAAGGCGATAAAGGGGAGGTAAAACAGGAAAATGGGAGAATATGGAGGTAAAAAATACACTAACACAGAGATGTTCATGGAGGACAGTTAAAAAAAAGTCACCAGAAAGTTAAAAACACACATTCGGCGATTCTTCAAAACTCAGAGAAGACACTGAATGGACATGCATACGTTAAAAGTCGGCCACAGTAGTAAAAACGCTCCGGAACAACACACTTAAAATCCACTTGGAGCACACATGACGAAGAATAAAACTGCCAGGTGGGACCTGCCGATGGAAAGGGCAGAGGGGATGGAAAAGGAAGGGAGAGCAAGGGGCAGGAGGGCAAGTGGCGGGATGAAGAGAGGAGGGGCATCAGTGGGTACACGAAGAAGCAGGAAACACATGGGATGGGAGATGAAGAGGGAAGACAGGGCAGGAGGGAGTGCAGAGACACTGAAAGGAGGCACAAAAGATGGAGGGGGAGTAGGAGGGGGAAGCCGCTCAGGACGAGGGAGGGGGAGGAGAGGGAGCCCTGAGGAGGAGGCAGGAAGATGGAGTTAGAGTTGGTAGGAAGGGTAGATGTCAGGGCAAAGCTCATCATCCGGGACGGGTAGACTGTGGAAGTTGCATTGGGAAAGGAGGAGGAGGAGGGTGTGGAGATGGAGAGAGGGTGGGACACAACGGTAAAGGTGCGGCAACTGTTTGGTGGTGGAGAGGAAGGGAGACACCAGTGGGTGAGGGGGATCAAGGCGGCGGACAATATATAGAATGCAGATGTGTTCCAGGAAAAGGAGAAGGTGGGGGAGGGGGATGAGGTCGTAGAAGATGCATGTGGGGGAGGGAAGGCGGATGCGGAAGTCGAGTCGGAGGGCATGGCGTTCGAGGATTTGGAGGGCTTTATAGAACCGGGGAGGGGCGGAAATCCAAGCTACGCTGGCATAACAGAGGATGGGGCGAATCAAGGATCTGTAGATGTGAAGGATGGTGGAAGGATGCAGACCCCATGTCTGGCCGGACAGGAGTTTCAGGTGGCGGAGGCGGTCGTGAGCTTTGTTTTGGATGGTAAGGAGATGGGGAGTCCAGGTGAGGTGGCAGTCAAGTGTGAGGCTAAGGTATTTGAGGGTAGGAGTGAGGTGGATAGGACGGCCATAAATGGTGAGGTAGAAATCATGGAGGTCGAAGGAGCAGGTGGTGTGGCCTATGATGATTGCCTGGAACTTGGAGGGATTAACACAGAGGAACCACTGGTTGCACCAAGCAGTGAATTGGTCAAGGTGGGTTTGGAGGGTACGTTGGGACTGTTGAAGTGTAGGATAAAGGGGTAGGAAGGCGGTGTCATCAGCGAACTGGAGAAGATGAACCGGAGGGGGAGGTTTGGGCATATCAGCAGTGTACAGGAGATAGAGGAGAGGGGAAAGGACAAAACCTTGGGGCACGCCGTCAGAGGGATAGAAAGTACAGGAGTTGGAATTGTGGATAGTCACATAGGAGGGACAATGGGAGAAGAAGGAAGCAACAAGACAGACAAAGTTGATGGGGAGAGCATAGGTCTGGAGTTTGGAGAGGAGCCCAGGATGCCAGACACGGTCATAGGCGTTCTGGAGATCAAGGGAAACAAAGATAGCGGAGCAACGGGAGTTAAGTTGGAGGGATAGAAGATTGGTAAGGTTAAGAAGCTGGTCGTCGGCGGAGAAGGAAGGCCGGAAGCCAAATTGGGTAGGAGCAGGGAGGCAGTGCTGGTTAAGGTGGCGGTGAACACTGAACACGGAGGTGAGGCAGATTGGACGATAAGAAGAGGATCAGAGGGGGATTTGTTAGGTTTAGGGAACAGCAGGACAGTGGAAGTCTTCCACAGGTCGGGTAAAATCCAGTGGAGAGGATGACATTGTACAGGGAAGCCAGGAAGGATGGAGGGGATTCCTTGTGGTGACAGTAGGGAACGGTAGGTGACGCCATCATGACCAGGGGCGGTGTTGCATTTGGAGCGGAGGACGAGTGTAATGTCTTGTGCGGTGATGGGAGTGTTGAAGTCCGAGGGGGGTAACAGATCCAAGTACTGGAAGGTAGGGGTGAGTGGGGTGCAGAGGTGTCAGTGCGGTCAAGGACGGTGGGGAAGAGGGAGTAATCAAAATGGGGATCGTCAGGAATGGAAAAGACGTCGGATAGGTGGGAAGCAAAATGGTTAGCCTTACTGAAGTCGTCAGGAAAGGGTCGATCGTCATGGAGGAAGGGGTAGTGCGGGGTGGGATGGCTGATGGAATTTATACACATACACAGTATTATATATCAGAGCTCTGTCTTCATCTCATTTACGAGCACTTACGTCAATGTGAGACCTTATTAACACATAACATATGTATTATCCCCTATTATGATACAAATAAATATTCCCATCCTATCCTACTGCCCATTGCAATCATAGCACTACTTAGTAAGCTGTATGATGTCGACAGATGAAAAGACTTTACGATAAAAAGCTTACAAGTTGTATCCTTGGAGTGCACTATCTTTGCTACGTGCACATGCAGTATCTTTAGTAAATGTATTTTCGCGCCAACGGACATAGCTCAACATGTTGTCAGTGCACCTGAACTTGTATGTGTGATAGATTAGTAGATGATGGTAACATTGGCAGTTCAGTGTATATTTAACAACATATTACGATGTAATAAGTGTCATACTCATCAGATCTTTTCCCCTCCGCCGGTGTGCCCCAAGGCTCCGTCCTCTCCCCCCTTCTGTACCTTTTGGACACGGCGGACATGCCGCCGCCGACAACCACCGTCCACCTTCTCCAGTTTGCCGATGACACCGCCTTCCTTGCCCTTGCTCCCACCCTGCAGCACTCCCAAAACCTTCTCTAACCCCATCTTGACTGGTTCACCGCTTGGTGCAACCAATGGTTGCTCAAGGTCAATCCCTCCAAAACCCAGGCGATCATTGTAGGAAAAACCCCCCCTTCCTTCCGCCTCCTTGATTTCTATGTCACCATCTATGGCCATCCTATCGCCCTCACTCCAACCCTTGAGTACCTTGGCGTACCCGTGACCGTCGCATCTCCAGACTTTCCAAGCCAAGGCACGCTCCCCACTCCGTCTCCCCAAGCTCCTTTCTGGCCGTACGTGGGGTCTGGACCCCTCCACCATCCTCCACACCTATAAATCCCTCATCCGCCCTATCCTTTGTTACGCCCATCCAGCCTGGATCTCCACCCTCCCCCCCCTACCTTTTATAAATCCCTTCAAATCCTTGAAAGCCATGCTCTCCACCTCGCCTATCGCATCCATCTCCCCTCCCCCACGAGGATCCTGTACGATCTCATTCCGTTCCCCCACCTCCTCCTTTTCCTTGAAAGGATGCGGATCCTGTACACCTCCCACAAACTCGATCCTCCTCACCCACTTGTCTCGCCCATCCTCTCCCACCCCCGCCATCTGCCACGCCTGTATTCCCACGTCCCACCCAGTCTCCATCTCTCCACCCTCCTTACCCTCTCCCAAGGCGGCTTCCGCCAGCTCCCCCTCCCTGATGATGTCCTCCTCCCCTCCATCTACCCCTCCTATCAACTTTGCGCCAGCCCCCCCCACTTCCGGTGTACTTTCCTTTAGGCACCCTCCCTCCCTTCTCTCTCCTTTTCCCCCCATCCCTCTTCCTCCATCCCTATTCCCCCGGGCTTCCCCTCCCCCTTCCTCCTTTCCCCCTACGTCCTCTGCCCATGGCATCTCTGCTCTCCCCTCTCCCACTCCCCCCCCCTCCTCCTCTCTTGGCTGGTCCCCGGACTCGCACACGCTACGCGGACTTTCGCGCGCCAGAGATCATCGCCATCAGTGTCTCGTGTGTGGCGTCGTGTTTAGTGTTCAGTGTTCACCGTCCAACTCCATCGTTCACCTGTGCTATCGCCATGTTCAGTGTTTGTGCGTCGTATCAACAGTTTGCAGTGTGGATTATCGTCAAGTGTGCACGGCTCCGTGTTTGTCTTTATGTGTCTACTGTTTTATTGCCCACCGTTCTGTAACTTATGTGTATTCTTACTGTTTTTTTCTCATTGTGTATTCTATGGCTGAAGAGCAGTGTAGAATGCTGCTGACAGCCTGCCTGTTGTACAGGTTTTCAAATAACAATAAAGTAAAAAAAAGAAACGACGACATGCACACGGATCAGATAATTTTATATTCTGACAGAATGTAAGTAATGCACAGTTAACAATAAAGTAAAAAAAAAGAAACGACGACATGTACTCAGGTCAGATAATTTTATATTCTGACAGTTATCTCCAATTTTTGTAATTGAGCTATTTTCTTAATGAAATGTTTGCTTAATTATGTATATACACTTTCGTATTTTTGTGTTTCGGTATCTAGGAGGAGCAGAATGCCAGTTTATAAAACTGTTTTCAGTTTTGATGAGACACCAAGCCCTGTCTCTCAACAGGAGATACTTTCTGGTCCAATTACATTTGTTGGTTGTAAAATTACGTAGTAACAATAAATATTTAATACAGTCAACGGCGACTATGATATCTTTTAAGAAATATTATTAGAAGTTGCCTACAATGGTTTGGTCAAAGTTTTTGTTTAAAATTCTTTTAGTGTATGACAAGAGATTTTTGCTTGGTTCTACTGAACCGAGAAAGATTAATTACCAGATTTTAGCCAGTTAGTCACAATTCGTGTGCATTGATGCTGTATCGTTTTTGCAGATACGTATGTGCATTGGTGTCTCTTGTCTTGGCACAATATTTCAACCATATTTGATTTCTACACTTCACCACAGCTTGTTACATTATAGTTCAACTATGGTCTTGCTGCGAATCAACTGGCGATAGTCAACTATTATACAAATAAAATAATAAGAATCATGTTTGACTGTTCCTTCTACTAAGCATTTAATAGTTCTCTGTTGGTTTAGAACACTTGCTCGTCGTTGGTTTCAGACATGTCATGCAAATGTTAAATGTATATGCTTATGTGTTGTTTTCAATCAAACGCCATAATCTTGGCACTTAAATTTCATTTGTAGTGTACGGACTTACATTTTGAGCCACTTCTGTTGTTCCGGCCGGCACTGGGTTTGGTACAGCCGTTACCTTGGCAGCCGCTGTTTTTCAATGGTCCCTTCTGATTTCAACTAACGTGGGTCGGTGTGTAGAGTGAACACAGATACCTGTGTCGCACCCTGTAACCTCCTGTGTTTCGGTCGTTAGGACAACCCTAGTTGCTTGTGTGTTTGCTTGTCGTGCAGCCGTGCTCACTGATGCCTGTGTCCAATCCATTCTCGATCTCGTTGGCTTCCTCCCAGCGCCTTAAAACAATCGATGTGATGTCTTGTATCTGTACGTATATTTATACGTATATTTTGGTATTGTATCTTGGCCATTGTTGGTCACTTACGGGCAATCTTAGTGTGTTATAGATGTTCCCCCTCTTTGGGTTTCCCACTGCCAGTAGTAATCTGTCTAGGACAGGGTTGTGACGGTATTTCGTCTTGGTGCCGAACTGTTTGGTGAACTTCGTAATACTGTTATCATGTAACTTCTCGCATTCAGTGCTTACAGTTAAGAGTAAATTGTTTTGAAGATATGAACTTAATTATTGAAAACTATTTGTTTAAGAATAAATGCTACCATCAGTAAATTGGTCCAAGCTTATCTACGATGAAGATTATGCTTGGGCATAAAATTTTAACTACTCAGATTGGTGATTTTAGTAAATCTTTTTACCATACTAGTATTGCCTTGGAGTTGTAAATTCAACTATCTGAGAGTTCATTGATTTGATTAAGGCTTTATGATTATTAGGATTGTCACCAATTTGGGAGTTAGATATTTCCAGTCAAGGTGTAACTGCTTTTGGGATTAAAATTTAGCCTTTTAAGATCTCGATTCTTTTGAGTGGAAGTTTCTTCTCATTATTACTGTGGAGACCAGTTGGTTGTAGTAGTGTTCGGATTTGGAATTTCAGTGTTGGTAACCTGAATAAACTTTTTAATCGTTTAATTTTTTTGGTGGTGGTGGTGGGGGGGGGGGGGAAGTGGTAGAAGTGTTCGGGAATTGTTTTTGTCTTTAAGAGTAAATTCATATTTATCAGATGCAATCCGGCAGGAAGTAAATTCTTTGTATGTAACTGTGAATGCTGCTACCACTGAATGTTTTCCTGGTGCAACACTCCACAGATAAGCCATGACCGCTGCTTCTTACATCGTTTGTTTCGTTACCGAAATTGACACATCCCTTTCGAGTAACGTTTTTGCATAATGAACATTAACAAATAAAAAAAAAGAATTCTAACCGCTTGTAAACTAAAATTTAGAGGCAATTTTACGCTTGTCTACAACAAAAATTGATTCGTAGAATTACAGTAGATGTGAAACCAAAGTATTGTCATGTTTGAAATTAAACTTTGTAAATAACGTTTTTCTAAAAATTCATTATTGTGATTCGCCAAACAGACGATGTGAACTAATTATGTGTATACTATATAGAATATTGCATTGTTCATCTTGACAGTACAAGCCCTGCAATCTCCGCCGACTCCTGGGTCCTATTTTCAATTAAACTGTCGTCCCCCTTATGAGAGTTATACAGTATGTGTAGGAGTACAGGTTTTGACGCAGAATGGACAACATATCCAAGTTTGGGTCTGGCTGTGAATCCAGCACAGATAGCCAAAGCGATTAAGGTGATCGCTCGCGTAAAGCGGAAATACTGGCTTCGAGTTCCCGACCGATACAAATTCTCACTGTCGTTCTTTCCTTATACTGCTCATGGTTGGTCGTATTCGCAAGTAATTTCATGTGTATTGTTATTTTTTATGCTTTCGTCCCTTACATAGGCACGTGAGGGGTTTGCGCTACTAGCAAGCATTATCAACAGGGGACATTGTGGTGTCACCGCCAGACACCACACTTGCTAGGCGGTAGCCTTTAAATCGGCCGCGGTCCGTTAGTATACGTCGGACCCGCGTGTCGCTACTATCAGTGATTGCAGACCGAGCACCGCCACACGGCAGGTCCAGCCTAGAGAGACTCCCTAGCACTCGCCCCAGTTGTACAGCCGACTTTGCTAGCAATGGTTCACTACCTACATACGCTCTCATTTGCCGAGACGACAGTTTAGCATAGCCTTCAGCTACGTCATTTGCTATGACCTAGTAAGGCGCCATATTCAGTTACTATAATCTGAACAGGTAATATTATGAATCAGGTACCGTCAAAAGCGACGTTCATCATTAGTGAATTGAAGTTAAGTATCAAACTAATTACGTCCGCTTCCTGAATTCTAATTCGTTGTCATGTTTCAGACCTAACGTGAGTAGAGTCCTTCCCTCTTCACGCCAGCCTGCGTGAGCTAAAACGCGTGCATTTCGGCCCCCACTAGTAACACGGTGTTGGCTCTTCTGCCAACACAACATTGGGGAGTAGTAAAAACGGTGTTCTTCCCTATACTGGCACATATCGTTGATGCTACCCTGATTTCGTTGTGTAATGGCTTCGCCACGTTCTCCAGATGCACAGTCTGAATTTTATCGGTTACAGAATCAGCAGACGCAGGCATTACTGGGTGCCCTTGGAGAGCTCGTCCAGGGTCAACGTGCAATGCAAAATAGTTCAAATGGCCCTGAGCACTATGGGACTTAACATCTGTGGTCATCAGTCCCCTACAACTTAGAACTACTTAAATCTAACTAACCTAAGGACATCACACACATCCATGCCCGAGGCAGGATTCGAACCTGTGACCGTAGCAATCGCTCGGTTCCCGACTGAGCACCTAGAACCACTAGACCGTGCAATGAAAGACGATGCAGCAGCTGCCACTCCACCGCTCACGCAGCCACAACATGCAGTTGCACCAACCATCCGACCTTTTGATGCTGCACTGGAAAGCTGGACGGAGTGGTCACGCCAGTTTGGATTCCATCTCGCCGCCACCAGAATTCAAGGTAATGAGCGGCAGCCTTTTCGTTTGTCGTCCGTCGGTGTGCAAACCTACCATGTGATAGTCAAATTATTTCACCGATGCGACGTAGAAACTCTGTCCTACGAAGAAGTTTAGTCTGCATTAGATGTATATTTCAAAGAATCAGTCAATGTAGTTGCGAAACGGTATACCTTCTTTCGAATAAAACGTACGCCAGGTGAGACTAATCGGGAGTGGGTTGCAACATTGCAAGGCCATTGTGCTTCTGAGTGTCAATGTGGACTCCCATATTCAGATACTATGGTACGTGATGCAATTGCACAGAACGTTTCTGATGTTCATATAAGGGAACAGATTTTGAAACTAGTCAATCCCTCCCTTCAACAAGTGATGAACATATTGGATAGACAAGACACGCTTGACTTTGCTCAGGAATCATTTGAAACTTCGCCAGCCGTGTGTCAGGTTAACCGGCCCTCCGGGTGGGCTGCAGGGAGCAGTAAACAGCCCTCATCCCCGGCCGCTCCGCTGCCGCCAGGCTCTCAGCCACGTGCGTCGCGCCGGTAAGCAAATGCCGTGCTCAAATCATGCCCGCGGTGTGCTACTAAACATTCGTGTGAGAATTGCCGGTCACGCCAAGCTATTTGCTTTTACTGTAATAAAAAAGGACATGTTCAGAGCGTTTGCCAGAAAAAGCTCGGATCGGAAACTCAAAACCATTCCAGGACCTTTGCTTCACGCCGGAATCGCAATCGAACCAAGGAAACTCAGGCTCGCAAAACTTCGCCCATGGAAATTCGTGTCGTTCATTCTACTCCACCCAGTGCAACTCTCTCTAACAGTGATTCTGTTCATCCCACGAATAGTGTGCGTCGACATTGCCAGACTCCCGTCAAGTGAATTTGTACCAGTGTCAGTTCACGTTGCACGAGACAGTCGCTCTTGTCGTCAGCAGGACAATAAACTTTTTGTATACTTGGACATTGGCAGGAGAGTGATACGATTCCAGCTCGATACCTGAGCTGCAGTTTCACTGATCAATCAAGACATTTACAAAATGTGGGGTACACCTCCGCTGCGTGCCACAAATGTTAAATTAACTATCTATTCAGGTCAAGAGATCCCTGTGTTAGGACAGTGCAGCCTTCTTGCAACATACAAAGGACAAACAAAATTTGTGTCATTTTACATCCTTCGTTATTCTTCTGCAGTGAAACTGTTTGGTTTCGATTCAGTTCAGTTGTTTAACTTGTCTATAGTCAATCAGGTCCTATCAGTGAACCAGACTGTGCCTTTAGACAGTGTTTCTCGTCTATGTGGGGAATTTGCAGACATTTTTGCACTGGGCCTCGGCCGTGCTAAGAACTATAAAGCACATTTGGAACTGAAAGTAAACGCGCAACCGAAATTTTCCGAGCGCGCAATGTTCCCCACACATTGCGTGATGAGGTCGCAAGAACATTAAACGATTTAGAATTACAAGGTGTGGGTGAATGTGCGCAATGCTTCTTCCATTTCAGCTCCGCTTCATCGCTTACGCCGTACAGGTGTTCCGTTTCTCTGGACGACGGAATGCGAACGCGCTGTTCGCCAGTTGAAATCGGCGTTGCTTTCCACTACTTGCCTTACGCCATTCGATCCCCGGAAGCCCCTTATGTTGATGGTGGATGCATCAGATTTCGGGATCGGTGCTGTGCTTGCCCCCAAAGATGGCTCGCACGATCGCCCTATTGCCTTTGCGTCCAAATTGCTCTCATCTGCGCAAAGAAATTATTAACAGATCGAGAAAGAAGCATTGGCTCTCGTATTTGGTGTTACAAAGTTTCACAACTTCTTGTATGGTCATCCCTTTAGCATAATCACAGATCACAAACCTTTGACATGGCTTTTTCATCCGAGCAAGCCTGTACCTCCACATACAGCGCTGAAATTCATTCACTGGTCTATTTTCCTCTCACAGTACCACTACGATATCTTATATCGGTCCACAGCTGAGCAGGGAAATGCCAATGCATTGTCCCGTTTGCCTGTTGCTGAGGATAGAGCATTCGATTCTTCTGAACTTGCTTGCATGTTCATTGATGTGGAAACCGATGATGTGGTCGATTCGTTTCCGATTGATTTTCGTCGTATAGCTATAGCCACAACTGCCGACCCTGTCCTTTCTACAGTTCTACTTTTTGTTGCTACGCAATGGCCCTTGTCAAAGTCACGGATCGGGGACCCGTTGGTTCGCTGATTTTTTGCTCAAAAGGAGAGACTTTTTGTTCGATGTGGTGTTTTGCTGTTGCGTTCTGATAATTATCAGTCCAGGGTCGTGGTCCCACGTTCGTTACAGTCCTCTGTCTTAAAGCTTCTCCACCAAGGGCATTGGGGCCTAGTGAGAACGAAACAACTTGCTCGTCAGCACTGTAATTGGTTCGGAATCGATGCCGCGATCACGACTATGTGCTCTTCTTGCATGGTGTGTGCCGAGCAACAATCAGCACCACCGCGGAAATTCTTTGCATGGCCAAAAGCCACTTTCCCTTGGCAACGCTTAAACATCGATTTTGCTGGTCCATTCTGGAATGCTCGAAGGTTGGTTGTGATAGCTTCATTCAGTAATTTTCCTTTTGTTGTCCGGATGTCTTCCACATCATCATCTGCCACCATCCAAGCGCTATCTGCTATCTTTTGCATTGAAGGTTTTCCACAGACAATTGTTTCCGACAATAGCCCACAATTCGTTTCCGCAGAATTTGTCATTCTGCAAGGCCAATGGTATTCAACATCTGACGTCCGCGCCGCTTTCGCCACAGTCAAATGGTGCCGCTGAACGATAGGTCAGGACTTTCAAGTTACAGATGTGAAAGTTGAAAGAGTCGCATTCTCGGGAGGGCGCGTTATTGCTCTTTTTGTCCTCGTATCCCTCTCAGCCCCGAGATGGTCGCTCGCTGGCTGAGTTGCTTCACGGTCGCCATCATCGAACCTTGATGTCTTTGGTACATCCGCCGCAACCGGTTCCTGTGCAGCGGCAGACAACTGCTTTTGCCCCAGGCGACGTTATCTACTACCGCCACTATCGAGGTTCACGGCGTTGGGTCGAAGGGCGCATTCTTCGCTGCCTCAGACGCGCTATGTATTTGGTTTTGGGGGCCTCTGGTGAAATGCACCGGCATCTCAATCAGCTGCGCCTCTGTCATCGCAAGGGATCTGCTGCTCGCCGTCTGCTTTCAGCGAGGGTGCCGTCCGGTCAGCGCCCCAGGGACCCATCTCGCCTCAGCCCCAGGTGTTACCGACGCTGCCTTCCAGTTTGCCACATGGCGACGCGCCGCCGCCGCCGCCTGTTCTCCCGCCGTCGACGCCCGCAGTGGACGCGTCGCTGCAGCCATTGGGCACCCACCAGGGCCACGCGCCGCCGATCGCTGCCCGTGACCAGTTGTCCTCCGACATGGAACTCTTGCCCATTCCGGACCATATGTCGTCTTCGCCCGTCGGGTGCCCTGGCCTGATGGAGGTCGACCCTTCGCCCCCTCCTCTCTCTCTACGGCCGCATACACCACATGTTGGCGTGCACCCAGGAGCAGGTTTTCAGGCATTTCCTAGCTCCCCGCGGGCCAAATGGCAGGGTGCGGGTGGCACAGCCTCACCTGTTGTTAGGCCCCCCACCTCGTCCACACGGCGGGCAGAGGCCTTATACCACAACAGTGCCTCGATTTGCGGGGAAGAAATGTGGTGTCGCCGCCAGACACCATACTTGCTAGGTGGTAGCCTTTAAATCGGCTGTGGTCCATTAGTACACGTCGGACCCACGTGTCGTCACTATCAGTGATTGATGACCGAGCGCCGCCACACGGCAGGTCTAGTCTAGAGAGACTCCCTAGCACTCGCTCCAGTTGTACAGCCAACTCCCTACATACGCTCACATTTGCCGAGACGACAGTTTAGCATAGCCTTCAGCTACGTCATTTGCTATGACCTAGCAAGGCGCCATATTCAGTTACTATTCGGAACAGATAATATTGTGAATCATGTACCGCCAAGAGCGACGTTCATCATTAGTAGATTAAAGTTAAGTATCAAACTAATTACGTCCGCTTTCTGAATTCAAATTCCTTGTCATGTTGCAGACTTCACGTCAGTAGAGTCCTTCCCTCTTCACGCCAGCCTGCGTGAGCTAAAACGCGTGCGTTTCGGTCCCCAATAGTAACACGGTGTTGTCTCTTCTGCCAACACAACAGACATCTTACAAGTTATGATGATAACTTTATTAGCTGATTAGCTTCAGTTATAGAATGATGTCTGTAGTTGTTGTTTGAGTCTTTATAGCACTTTTCTACAGGTGCTGTCAACCACATGATCATAGCAATTTGATGCATGCATCTTGTCATTGACAATCGAAAATAATAACATTGCTATATCTACGGTAGAAGTGCGCAAGTGCCTGAAACCGTTTGAGGAAATAGAATTTCTTTTGTGAAACTTGTTGCTAAGCATTTAGCAAATTAGCTGTTTAGGACTCGCTTTTTCGGACCATAGCGACTTCTCACTGTTTCTCTGTTTCTTAAAAATCTCCCTCCTTTTGAGGATTAAAAGGTCCGAAAGAGGGGGAATTAGGGACGCCCGTTCTGTAACGGCCTCCTTCGAAGAAAAGAAAAGTACATTGTAGCCAGATTGTGCCAGCTGAGCGCTGCGCGTCTCTCTGGCCAGGCGCCAAGTAAATACTGCCTACATAATGAAGAGGATCCTCGGTTTATTTGAATTTTTTTGCAAAATATTGCTATATCCTTATCTTTCAAAGTTCTCTCTGATACATGAAAGTATCAGCAGTAGTGCTATCCATTTATAGAAACCATTGTACACTCCTCCCTCAATCCTTGCCTGTTCGTGGTCTTGCCTTCGTTTTATCCTGATTTCCGTCGCTAGCAAGGCATCTGATAGTACCTTAAAGCCAATAAAAAAGCTTCAGAAGTCTCAGATGAGGCCAAAAACCGGGAAATCAGCCACCAACACTTTACTTGCACCCCTATCACGTTATCACATCTCGTACAGAACGTCTCTGGCAGGCAAAAAAAGCTCGGGCGTGGATAGAATGCCAGGACTGTAGATGGGCTTAGGGAAGGGGATATCGGCAGGTATAAAAGAGAGGGGAGTCCACCTCACGCTTCAGAACGTCAGGCAGTACATAGTGACGGCAACGAGCATCGTGTAAGGTGTCAGACACTGACCGAATTGAGGAAGAGACCCACTGTAGACCATTTTAATAGTTTTCTCTTTTATGAAACTTAAATCTTGATTATAGATGTGATATGGCATAGGTCATCCTTCAATGCATTACAGAACCCGGAAACCCACTCAGGGAATATTCGTTCACGTTTTTATTGAACACAGTTGGTTTTTATCATCCTGTATTAAAATATTTCCTTTTATCAATAGCGCAATTTATAAACAATGTTTTGTGAGTAGAATAAAATTTCTAATGGTAAACTTAACTGCTTTTTCGACTTTATTTTACCAGCAAACTAAAAATAGGAAAGCCTTGAACCACTTCCACTAAATTTAGTTAGTGTTAAGTTTCTTTTACAGGGAGTGCAGTGGAGCTGACGCTGAAATCATTAAGTATTTGATTATATCATCGCTAGTCTCACTGAACTCTTCTGAACTCTACATGTCATGTGTGGTCTGGCGTCTCCTTACCAGCAACAGGTCCCAGGTTCAAACAAGCCAATTCCCTAAAAAACATGCTCAGAGTGTCATTGCGCGAAAGTGGTAGGGAGACAGGACTTAGAACAAAGAGACACCACGCAGAATGTTAGAGAATGGCGACCCTGCCAGGATGGTAAAATACCATGATTGAAGGTCGACCACATGCCCAACTAGATCAGATAAATATCCTGTTAAAAATTTTCGTAATAAAAAAATTTTTTTGAATGCATAAACAGTAGCTGCAGCGATAGATAGTAAGAAATTATTCAATAGAAAGTAAGACATTCTAGCAGAGACAATAGCATAATTAAGTTATGAATTTTAATATTGTTCGAATTAAGTTTTCTCTCCAATGCAAGCGCACAGGTGGCGGATACATCGTTGACAAGTTGGTTTTGACCCAACAAGTAAGTGAATGGATTGTTAGTCTTGGGTATAATAAGTGTCAAGTCGTGTGAACAAAAAGTTTATGAAACGCATGAGATCGTATGAGGGCATGTAGACGCTAAATAGGGCGCGAGATTTCTTTTAAAACAGAAAATAAGAGATTCGGAAAGATTAGCCAAGGCAGATCGAGACATTGACCGAATTGAGGTAGAAACCCAGCATGAAGATGGACAGAGAATAGGGGACGGTACAACAGACGATGCAGTACCGCGAGAAATAGGACAGATAACGCACCATAACGAGTATAATGTATGCCAAGACACAGAAAACCTAGGTCAGCATACGACAGAGGAGCAGGAAAGTAGAGAGACAGCCGATGAGGATTCTAACTTGCGTCTTGAATACGTAGAACCCATAGTACAAGTAATCAGAGCTTACTCACCACAGAGTACAAGGAATTCGAGCAGAAACGTGTCACCGCACAGTTCAATGCAATCGGTTGCAAACCAACACTTGGGCGAAAGTACAGAGCGTAGGACGTCGGAAGAAAACGCAATAGGACCCACCAATCTGGCAGAATTATTACAACAAATGACAGAAACCATGACAAGACAAAATAAAGAAATTACGAACCAAATTAAAATTCAAAATGCAGAAACGACGAAACAAATTGCCGAAAGCACGATACAAATGCGTGAGATTAAAGAACAGAACAAAAAAATTCAGTTACACCTAAGTCACACTGAAGACGAGGCAAAAGAATCTCGAAAAGTGATAGGAAGCTTAATAACAGGTCACAATCAATTGAGAACAGACATTGACAAGGTACAAGCGGACGTACAAACATTGCGTAATGACATTCAGGACGAGATCAAAACATTACGTAACAACACCCAGGGAGAATTCAAGAAACTAGAGAAACAGATAAACGTAATTATTAGGCAAGCAGCAGGTACAGCGCGTGAAATTGTTGAAAACAGTGTGTTACACAAACGTATCACAAAAGCTGCGCTGAAAAGATATGATAATCGGATAGTCAAAAATAGAAGCGCAAACGAAGCAACAATTTCAGAAATTGCGAACAGAATTGTTGCAAGCTATTGAAGAGCGTAGTGAACAGGATCAAACAAGCAGTGAGTCTGCAACTACACCGTATCTGTAACAGCACCAGAAAAACAAGCAATTAACGAAGATGTTAGGCATTTGCGGATTCCAATCACAGGCGGAAAGTAACATACGTGAAATCATACAGCCTGCACAGCAACAAACACGTTTCGAAATTCTCGATGAACAAACGGCACCACAAACACATGCAGAACCACAAATGTATGTTTCGAGACAGTCTGGATCGTGCAATGAAGCGGCAAGATTAGCCAGACAAGATACCGAAACAATGCGTGACAGTGGAAAGCCAGGTCGGGAAGAGTACAGCATTCAGCTACACCTTCACAACCGATGGAAGAAAATTACTGCGTACCACTCCAACGATACTACGTAAGGATAGGCGAAAGTTACAGTGGACAATATCCAATGGATCTACCACAACCGGAAATATCGACGGGAGAAATGATCAGAAAGAAAAGTGGCGAAGAATCGCGAATTTCATATGGAACTATGACGAAGTACAACAACGATCATTTCCTCACAGTCAGAAAATTTCAACAGTTTCGAGAAGGAAACTCATTACATCCACGAACTTTTATTGATCAATTCCGAGGAGGATTATCAGAACACTGGACGCTAGCACACAAATTAGACTTTATATGTGCACACATGTCAGTTACAGTCGCAGAAACCATGCAGAATGTTGCAGCGACATGCCGACCGTACGAAGATTTCAGAGAGAAGTTTCTCCCACGATATTGGTCCAGCGAAGCACAGAACAGAGTGAAGTGCGAATTATTACGGAACCCATATTTTGAAAATTCAGGAGAGAAGAGTCCCGTGAAATTTTCCGAAGTAATGGCAAAGAAAAATCAATGCTTAGATGTACCATACAGTGACGGAGAGTTGATTCAATTATGCGCGATGAAGTTACCATTGAAATACCAGCAATCATTAGAAGGTCGCGGAGGCAGTGACGTAGAAGCATTTAGAGGAATTCTAAGGGAACTAGAGTTTATATTTTCTGAAGATGACGAAAGAAAAAGACGAAGCGCACGTGAAAACGAAAGCAAAAAGCAGTGGAATCCACAAGATACAGTACGAAGAAACAATAATTACAAACCACGTGATAACTTCGCACCAAGAAACGACAACAACTTTAAAATAAAAAGAAACGGTTATGGATTTAGAAGAGAATACGGCAATAACTATAATTCACCCAGGAACGGCAACAACTATTACAGAAGGAACAATGACAAATGGAACGGGTACTGGAGAACCAATAGACCGACAAATTATCAACAAAGAAACCAATATCAACAAGCTGAACAAGAAAAGAGAATACAGATAGAAGAGGTGGAGCTAAGACCACCAAACCCCGAAAAACGTTCGAATTGACAGCTAAGCGCCCAAGCCAAAGAGAATGACGCACCGACCCAGGATAATTGCAGCACCTTGAACAGAGAAGTAAATAACTTATCACGAGAAGAGAAGAAGGAAGAAACAAAACCGCAGGGACCAGATGAAAACGAAGACAGGAACATAACAATATCGTGTTGGGACGAAATTAATTGAGAGAATACTGACGAGGAAGATGAATTACCAGAGGCATGCACAACGAATGTAGGAGGAAAGGACGAAGAGCTATTTGAGATGGAAACCAGGGAAAGCGAATTCAATGAGGAAAATGCGCAGTCGACAGAAGTTGAAAATAAGTTACTAGTTGGCACACAACCCAACGCATATAATGAAGGAAGTTATGAAGCGATAATTAGAGCATTTAAATGCGATTATGTGGAAGTAGCAACGAAGAAGGAGAAGATAGACGAGGATGAGGAAAAAGTATAGGATGTTGAAGAAAGCGTAAATGAAAGAAGAAATAGAGAAGAGGAAATAAAAGAGAGAGAAGTAGCAGTCGAAGCTTATCCTACAGAAAGTTCGAATTCACAAGGGAAATTCCTGAAAAGACTCATGTATGATTCACTGGAGGATTCGTTGATGCAAGAAGAATAAGAACAGAACCAACCCTTTCAAATTCAACCAATTGTGAAGGCCATGGTAAAGCATATCCCAGTCAATATTGTAATTGATACAGGAAGTGAACTGACAGCGATCTCAGAAAATTTATTCATGCAGTGTAATGCCAATGAGGAATTGCCAGTTCCGAAAACATGTAAGATTAAAGTAAGAGGTCCTATTAGAAACAATGCTGCGGAAGTTACGAGACAAACAAGGTTAACTCTTTCGTGCCAAGGTCAAAAGATCGAAGCCAACTTCGTGATTATACCTAAACTAGCTGTAGATTTGATTATAGGTGCAGATTTTTTAAATGAGAGACGAGCAATAATAGATAAGGGGAAAGGTAGCGTAACATTCGGGAATATCACACTTCTCTTTGAGCAAAAGCTAAAATTAGAAGAAATACCAGTTATAAACAAACAATTAAGAATGATGTGAGATAAAGAGGATGAAGAATTAGAATAGTATTCACAAATCGCGGAATCGCCTCAACTCATGTTAGAAGTCCATAAAGAAATCGACGAAAAATTGCAAGAAGTTCAAGGTATTTTGGAACACAGTAAAAGAGAATTAGAGGGTATTTTACAAGATAAAGCAGAGGTATTTTTACCTAAGACTGACAGTATTATACACTTTCAGTACAAGTTTGAAGTAAGACAGCACAAACAAGTCATAGCAACAGCACTGTCCAACATCAGAAAGGCAGCCATTAAAAGAAAAGAAAGAGGAGATAGACAGCAATTAAAAGAACATTCTCAGTAGGCCAGAAAGTATTTGTAAAATCACACCATCTCTCCAGCAAAACAGAAACACAAAATACATAAGTTTTACGCTGCATACAAAGGACTGGTCATAATTAGCCGAATTGCTCATGATAATGCTGTGCAACTAATGAACCCAAAAACAGGCAAAACCTTAGGACTTCACCAAGTGAGCCATATCAAAAAGTTTGAAGATTAATTTTAGTACTGGTAAATAATTAGCACAATATTTCAAGTTTATGTTGCAGATAAGATCGTCAGTGAAGAGAGTGGAAGGTGGGGATAAGAAAGTAGTTTCAATAAAAACAAAAACAAAAATAACACCAATAGTAGCATAGATTAAGGTGAAGGGATAAAGCATAGATAGTCTAACAGCATGTAATACTAAAATGCTATTCACCACGACATTACACAAAAATTAAAAATAAATTTTAGGATATTTGTAGAAGTTAAGACTCAAAATATCTTAGAATTGTAACATGGAAAGGGCGCCGAAATTTGTAAAGCTTCTTAACAAGGCGTAAAACAATGTAGGTACTAGACATATGTTAGATGATTATAAGTAAAAATTTTTGTAAGAACCATTGTAGAAACTCCAGCAAGAAGAAAATGCAACGACCCACAAGTTGCAACGAGAGAAGTATCAAGAAAGAAAAGGATGTAATTAGCAAGACACGATTCCTACAAGGCAGAAGTGTCGAGTGAAGGGAACAGACAGCGAAACCAACAAAGGGCACTTGTATCCGAAGGCGGCAGTAAATCTACTCCTAAAAGGGACCCATGCAGGGACAGACAAGCAAACACCCGACTTTCGCTGCTCGTAAAACCCGGGATGCCCCAACTCAGCAGAGCGAGCAAAAAAATGGTCCAACAAGAAGACCGCTTGGTCACGCCACCACTGGCAAATAAAAAAAGTGTAAAAGTCACAATACTGCTATTAAACAGCACGCTGATGCACGATACTGAAGAAAACTTCCACAAAGTAGAACTGACATGTCCCAACAATTTATCAAACTGTTACTAAGAGGAGAACTTCAAAGCGACTAGTTGTCAATAAATGTTCCCATATCCTGCCCAGAGAAGAACCAAGAATCAAGTAAGAAGCAGAGAAAAAGCAGGAAGAACAGAAGTTGAAGATTCATAGGATTGAGACCGAAAAAGAAGATGGGTGAAGAATAGACAACAAACCTTCCCAAATCCCTATCCTATTGTAAACTAGTCGTCTGCAAAGTATTACAACGAAAAGCGGCCGCTTTCAGCGACACATAACGATGACTTTCACGCATACAAAGCCAGTAAACCACGAGATTCTGCACTCACAGCGCCATTCCATTATGGGACCTCAACAACAGCAACACACCGTTGCAAAGCCAACAAGGAATGACGAACGCAGTTGTACATCAAATACTTGCCCACATCCATCTCGCTCAAGTCCATCACCTTTGTGCAAAAACATTCGCCAACCTCATGCATAAACATTCATAGGGTTGTGTGAATGTGTGAAATCAAATTATGTGATGTAGGAATTGTGCAAAAGAAACGTGGGAAAAACTAAATAAGTTAAGCACACCAGACAGCTAATAAACCACAAAATAACAGTAATTGACTATGGACTTAAGTAAAAGTAGACTATCGATAAAAATAAGTCATTAGTTCCAAAATGGATAGTGTATAAAGAACAAAGGTAAGACATAATAAACACTAAAACTATATGCCAGTATTTTCTCTGCATAAAAATGAAAGAATAACTATATTTTACTTATTTTCTCTTTATAAAAATAAAAATTAAAAAATTATCTTGGTGGATGTTTTCCCTTTCTAACATTTGTACCATTTGTTAGGATAATATCTAAATACTTGTGTATGTATATTTCTTTGTCAAAGCAATTCTTGGAAATAATTCTTATTTGTTAGTGTAACAAAGTTGAAATGAGTGTCTAGAAACAAAAACATTTTACTTGTACATAACATGTTGAAAACTTTTTAGGAATAGATTTTACTTAATTGCTACATTTATAAAAAAAATATTTCTAAGAAAATCGATGTGAAAGAATCCTCACTTTCAATAACAAACTTCTTAAAAAAACAAACTTCACACTTAAATAAAGAAAGAAAATAATTAAAAATTATAATGATAATAGCATAAAAATATTCTTCTCTTGTCAATATAAACATATTTTTGAGAATGATGTGGAAGAACATAAAAGATATAAATTAGTAATACAAACTAGCATAGAACTAGAATAACATGGCTGAACAGTAGGCAACAAAATTTAGACATGGGAATAATTTTTGACTGACTTAGACAACGATCAATCATTGACTTACTTCAGTGCAAAAATTAAGTTCGAAGGGTGGTTATATGTAAGGTGTCAGACAAATCCAACACCTTCCATGTAAACCCTGACACGATAGCAAATCCGACAGTATGTCACATAGCTCTGAATAAATCCTGGCATTAAATTAACCAAAGTAATACGGTCAACGAGTGGGCTAATGGAATACCACAGACTGACACAAGAATGCGTAAATGCATGTCATACCTTCCCACCGTGAAACAGACGCAGTTCCGAGGGGAGAAACGAGAACAGAAGCCGAGAGCAGAGTCGTGTAAGCGAGAAGGCCCTACGATAAGGGATGGACACCCGCGTCGCCAGCCGAGATCACCCCCAGCCCATGTTAAAAGATAGAGCCCTCCAGCCCATGTTAAAAGATAGAGCCCTTCAGAAGAACAGTACAGAGTTTACGAGAACACTAAAAGGGGCACACCAGCTGCAAGTTTGAGCGTGAGACTATAAGCGTCTCTGTTACGTTGCAAACATTAATAACACTGCCCCACCATGGAAAGCATAACGTTGCCCATTGGATTGACAGAATTTTTGTAGGCGGAGCTTAAAGTTAACATTGAGACCCTGATTGGTCAGTTGAAAACACAGCCAGATACCTTTTTAAAACCAACTTCGGTAAATTGTAGTAAGGAGAAGTCAGGAGGAGATGCTTCTGAGACGGTGAGGTGTGGAACTGCGCCGCCCGCCACCCGCTGATGCTGCCTAACCAACGACAAGGTAATGAACGCACGCGATGCTGCAAGAGAGCGCATAAACCTTCATTCGGAACTGCAGAAGTCTCATCTGTTACATCCCCTTTTTACGTAATACTAGTGTCGATCGTCAATTAAACTTCGTGCTATTCGCATTTGCTACTAGAAGCTAAAATCTGAAACACGATGATTTTTCTGTTCTATAATTATTGAGAAGCCACATCAGCCGCTGTAATTTACAAAATGTTAGATAAGTAATTAAAGATCATTGAGGGTCACTGTAGACCATTTTGATAGTTTTCTCTTTTATGAAACTTAAATCTACATTATAGATGTGATATGGCATAGGTCACTCTTCGATCCATTATAGAACCTGGAAACCCATTCAGGGAACATTCGTTCACATTTTTGTTGATCGCAGTTGGTTTTTATCATCCTGTATTAAAATATTTCCTTTTATCAATTGTGCAATTTATAAACAATACTTTGTGAGTAGAATAAAATTTCCAATGGAAAACTTAACTGCTTTTTCGACGTTATTTTACCAGCTAACTAAAATTAGGAAAGCCTTTAACCCCTTCCACTAAATTTAGTTAGTATTAAGACTCTTTTACAGGGAGTGCAGTGGAGCTGACGCTGAAATCATTATTTGATTATATCATCGCTAGTCTCACTGAACTCTTCTGAACTCTACATGTCATGTGTGGTCTGGCGTCTCCTTACCAGCAACAGGTCCCAGGTTCAAACTAGTCAATTCCCTAAAAAACACGCTCAGAGCGTCGTTGCGCGAAAGTGGTAGGGAGACACGACTTAGAACAAACAGACACCTCGCAGAATGTTAGAATCGTTATCCAAATATCGTGCCAAAAAGAACCGTAAAGGTAGAGAGTGAAGAGTTGGGAGTGGAAATACCGGTAATAAGTCATTTACCCAAGAAAACGAGTGGAAACTATCGGTAAAAACTCATTTACCCAAGAAAACGAAATTATTTTGTTTGAATCGATATCAGTGTTGCTTTTAAAAGAAAACAATAAAATTTTCACAAGTTTGTCACCGTTAGGCTTTACACAAGTAAATCAGAATAGAGTCCCGTTTTCGAGAGGCACTAAGGAAATTATGAAACATGAATTAATGCAGCCTTTTTACAGGAAAAAGGTAGCCTCCATTATCTGAAATTTTATGTGCCCACCGCCTGGAGATTTGACTTAATTTTACAATGTTTCCCGGACATTAAACTATCCATATATGGCAACTGAAATGTTTGAAAAACTCTCTTGAAACATACAAGAAAACCTTTCAGAATTTTACAATAACAAATTTATAAAGCTGTGGAAGATGGTAACATTAAGTGAAATAGCTATTGACATCATATACATCCAACTAAAATAATTGTAGTCGCAGAAGCAGCTCACTTCACACTTAAAAGTCATAAGACAATCATAGATTAATCTGTACCAATACTTAAAATACAATCAAGACACTGCTTAGCCAGTGTTCATATATATGGCTATGTACACATAGAAACACTACTTAAACTCAGCAGTTGTAAGTAATGACAGAACCCTCGATTATAATAAGTTGTGTACACCAGTCTCACAAAAGCAGTCGTTATTTTAATACACAAAATTTTTAACTTTCTGGTGTGGAGATATATCCATTATGACAGACAATATAGCCGGAACCAGAAAGCACAGGAACCACAATGAAGGAGCTAGTTAAGCTTGGAACGTCAAATTGAAGTTTTGCATTATCCGTCCTTCGAGAAACACAAATCATTCTCCTGCGACTGACAGGAAATCGGGTCAATTCTAGTGTCCGATACCAGCCGTCGGCTTTGACCAATGACGTAATGTGTGATGTTATTTTGTTTGTGCCGCAGATTGCTGTCGATGAACGTTAAATGATTTCTCTGCATTTCCTCGTTACGCTCATATATTACATATTCGATGTAGATTGTTTTGTTTTCATCTCGTAATTTGTTTTCGCCGTCTTTTGTTAATGAAAGTAGTCGTGATTTATAAGGTCTTGATTTCCCACGCTGTTCGTCGTGGATGAGTCAGTTGTTTTTACTGCGAAAATTCTGCTTCAGAAATGAGTGACCGTAAATCAACTATAAAATTTTAGAAGTCATTGGGCGTCATTGCGGGGAAAGAGAAGGGTATCCGTGTTGCAAGGCCATTTAGAGCAATACTGTTGGAGGAAGAGTATTCCTGAAGGTTATTGCTTATTTCTTGCATTTATGAAAGTAGTCAGCAGAATGTACAGGACTCGTTTTCTTAGTTAGGTGTTGGTGGGTCTGATACTTTTTTCTTGTTTTACGTTGCGTTTTTTCATGTTACTGTATTGTGCGAGTGCTAGTTTTTGGGTTTCTCTAGAGAGAGGTTTTTCTGTCGCTTTAATATTTTCTGGTTACAGTGGTGGGCCGAGGGGTATTGCTGTGTCTTTGCCGGAAGGTTTATGTGATTGACTCGTGGTTTCATTTTTTTTATTGTTTTAAAATTTTGCGTCTGAATGAGGGCGAGAAGAACTGATTTGAGTGGTACCTCATTCGTGCCTTAAGTTTGTGTTTCTTATTATTTTTTCATTAGCTATTCTGGATTTTGCTTCTTTCGTTACAGTTCGACCATCTAACATTATCATGTCTTGTTACGCCCTTATTTCGTTCTTGTCAGCCTCGATCTTTGACTCGTTTGGAAGTTCATATGCGGTAAGTTTCTTTTAAGGCAGCCACTAATATCTTTTCCTTATGTTTTTGCTACACATGTATTATTTTTACTGTCACTCCCGGGGTATCGGTTCACTTGGTGTTATTTGGCGTCCGCAGCTCGTGGTCGTGCGGTAGCGTTCTCGCTTCGCGCGCCCGGGTTCCCGGGTTCGATTCCCGGCGGGGTCAGGGATTTTCTCTGCCTCGTGATGACTGGGTGTTGTGTGCTGTCCTTAGGTTAGTTAGGTTTAAGTAGTTCTAAGTTCTAGGGGACAGATGACCATAGATGTTAAGTCCCATAGTGCTCAGAGCCATTTTTTGTTATTTGGCGCTACATCAGCTGGTGTCACTTTCGTGTAGTATAGTTATCGGTTGCAAGATTCGGTCTTTTTTGCATTTCATTTCTTGTATGTGTGTAAAGATTTCCATTTTTTGGAAGTCTAGTCGTATTCTGCAGTTCACTAACAAGATCATTTTTTACTCACGTTTCTGATATGTTTTAAGACTTTTGCGCAACAAACAGTAATATTGGAATCGCTTACTAGAAACGACCTCCTACATAGTTTGCTTCTAGTTACCGATTCCAACTATTCGACGATTCATTATTTAGATTGTTTTTGCGGTACGTATGGAAAATATAATAGAACAGGCTCTGCTAACGGTATACTACGCCTTCCACATCGCTGGCAACAGGTTCTACACAACACTATTCTATTATATTACATAATATATGCACACGTAATTGCTCTCGTGTTCTTAGTTATTTCAGTCATCTTCAACTCGTTTAAATGAAATTCACGCGTAAATAATAGTCGCATAAAATGTATTATTTTATGGCACACTACATTCATTTGTTTACGAGTATAATCCATTCGATTCATAGATTGTCCATTGCAGCATCTTTGCCTTACGTATGACGTCATTGGTCAAAGCCGACGGGTGGTATCGGACACTAGAATTTATCCAGGAAATCTTGTATCAAAAGCTTCTCACCGGATTTATTCTTTTCGGTGGTCCTTTCATGATACAGTGAACCAAGTAGACAACTAGCGTCTTATGTGCAGCTGCCATTGGTCAGCCATTAGCCCCACTCTTAAGGCTACAGCATGTCGCGGTCTCTTCCGACAGAGTATAGCGAAAGCGTCTCCTCCAATGAGCCAGAAGGTGGTAGTGTCGCACTTACGTGCCTGAAGTTTACAAATCAAGATGACGATATCAACTTTCACATATTACACTAGAAGAAGATAGGTATGTGACATCAAAGCACTTCAATCAAATATTCTGCTCAAGCAGCGATTCATGCATCACTAAGTCGGGTATACCGCGCACTCTAGCAAGATGTGATACTAGTTGTTGCTAGGTTACGATGTGCAAGGACACAATAGCGTGAATATTCTATTGATAATAGGTGCACGTGTTGTTAATCGGCCGAATCTCCCCCCTCCCCTTAAAAAAGCAAAGAGAGAGAGAAACTTGCTACGGAGTTCCCACTACCTTCAGATGATTTGTATAATGAACAGATCTAACCTGACTGACACAGACACTAAAATGGTTTATTGGTAGACGCATTTCTGAACGTGACGCTAACTGGGGTGAAACTTAACAATTTGTCAAGGTCGAACAAAATCTGGCAGTGGTTCACTGGATATTTTCTCATCACCATGGCTTCTGGCCCAACGTTTTTAATAAGCACGACATCAGCTTGCAATATTGTAGCTACCCAGTTACACCTCCCTACCTCACTCCGATGTTACGATCAGTATCGTTACCACTGCACCAAATTCGCTGGACAATCTCCGTAGTGATGTGTTATGGAAGGATATCCTGAACAGACTAACCGGAGTTGCCACAAGGGTCTCAAGAACAGCAGCGGAATCAATAAGCTATGAACTTATTCCAGTTAGTTTGAGAGTGAGCATGAAAAATAATCAGAACAGATGTAAGATTGCGGTTAATACGTTCCGTGAAGGAAGGCATTGGATATTAAGGAATGGTAGTAATACCAGATGCCAGATTCCCAAACAAGACCTTTCGAAACTCTTTAGACAGAAAAGCAAGGGAGTTCTTAAAAAGTAAGGTCCTAGGAGGGCCATAAATGTTTTAACATTAGCCAAATTTTGAATAGTTTTAATCCAGTAGTTATTCCTTTAATAGTTAAAAGCAGCACGAAACGGGAGAATGTCTCGACAGCAACAATATATCTGTTAACATTTTAGTATGAGATTGTGGATCCAAACAACCCACAAGAACCTCTTCCATGAACGTCCCTTCAGAGGTTGAACGGAGAAGAAAATGATGACTAATAGGTTTAGGCTGTGACGTTACAGGCCTCACGTACATTTACCAGCCTTCTTACATCCGTATTTAATGTAGGCAGGAAGGCACTCCTTACTTCAGACTGCGGTATTATACCGGGTGATCAAAAAGTCAGTATAAATTTGAAAACTGAATAAATCACGAAATTATGTAGATAGAGAGGTAAAATTTGACACACATGCTTGGAATGACATGGGGTTTTATTAGAAGCAAAAAAATACAAACTTTCAAAAAATGTCCGACAGATGGCGCTTAATCTGATAAGAATAGTAATAATGAGCATAACAAAGTAAGACAAAGCAAAGATGATGTTCTTTACAGGAAATGCTCAATATGTCCACCATCATTCCTCAACAATAGCTGTAGTCGAGGAATAATGTTGTTGACAACACTGTAAAACATGTCCGCAGTTATGGAGAGGCATTGGCGTCGGATGTTGTCTTTCAGCATGCCCAGAGATGTCGGTCGATCACGATATACTTGCAAATTCAGGTAACCCCAAAGCCAATAATCGCACGGACTGAGGTCTGGGGACGTGGGAGGCCAAGCATGACGAAAGTGGAGGCTGAGCACACGATCATCAGCAAACGATGCGCACAACAGATTTTTCACGTATCTAGCAACATGGGTGGAACGCCATCCTGCATAAACATTGTACCTTCCAGCAGGTGTTTAACAGCCAGGCTGGGGATGATGCGATTCTGTAGCGTATCGGCGTACCTCTCACCCGTCGCGGTGGCAGTTTTGCTGTCCAGCGTCACCTGTCGGACATTTTGTGAACTTTGTTTTTTTTTGTTCTAATAAAACCCCATGTCATTCCAACCATGTGTGTCAATTTTTACCTCTCTATCTACATTATTCCGTGATTTATTAAGTTTTCAGATCTCTCCAAACAAGAATTCTGGAAAAAACGGAGAAACGCCTGGGACAAGTTTCTTAGGACACAGTTTTTTGATTTTCCATCATAACAAAGGACTTATTTATCAAGCTGGGAACCTCGAAATTCTTCACCAGTGAGTAGCCTATGCGTAAGATCGTTCATTTCGGGGTTCTGATCCCATTTCTCCCATAAACTGTCAAACAGGGAAAGTATTGCGACTACTGTTGTCAAAATTCACGCCCCACACTCGGTACCCTGAAACGCCTCCGAATCAATGTGATTGATCTCACATAAACGAAAAGATTTCCGCGATCTGGATATCTGAACCCCTTATATGCTTTACTGAAAACGGAAACGTGGAACTGAGGACGGCCCAGAGTGCAATCAGACGAGTTTCACGAGCTGTCACACGCACTGGGCTTAAGGCCTGGTAACTTGTTTCCAATAAGACTTCGTTATGTTCGAAATAAAGGCAAACATGACTGCTAGGACTTGTAGCTGTTAGATGGAACATTTAAGTTCAATCCCAGAAAATATTCTAGTAACGTACACGGCTGGTCTTCCGGCGGTGTCAAGCTCTTGCAGGGGTAATGCTACACCCGTAGAATTGGAGGCATCAGTTTACCGTATAAAGGACATTTAAAATTGGGAGCGTTATTTAGTGCAAGTGTAAGTGCATCAAAAGTTGGCTTCCCACTATTTGTCTGCTGAGAACATCACCTGTAGGGAGCAGCCGATTGAAGCACACGGCTACCTGTTTTCCTAAATAAAAAAAAAAAATGATTCCGATAAGGCGAACTGTATCGTTCTCATTTTTTCTTGGAAGAAAAATTTTAATAGCCTTCGTGCATTCTGGATCATTTCCACTCCTGAGGCTCGCGAATGTCCTAATTTCATGGCTGGACAGATTAGCATGAGATGTTTTAACAGTTAAGTCCACTTTCCGAATATGAACCTAGCCTTGGCTTAATTGGTGTAAATGATACTGCAGCGTTTCGCTATTTATATCACCATATCTTGAAGGTACTTATAAACACACCTCTCGCGAAAGAGATTACAGTAAATGGTAAAGAACTGCTGCATCTGTTGACAAAGCAGAAGGCACGCCACTGAATTCAATGTGTACCGCTACCCACAGTCCAGAAAACCATTTCCTATGCTCCAAGCTACAAATCATGGCTACAAATGATGTCCCTGGGACTGTGTGTACTATCGATATTGTGTGGCATTGTACGAGCCGATACTGGCACGAAAGGCATGTTTCAGCACGATATGGTTTATCAACGGCAGCGGATTTTCTGAAATATATCTTACATTTTCTATGTTTCAGTTCAGGATAATCCACGGCGACCGTTCATGTCATCACGCGGCTATTGCTTATATAACTTCGGCGTATCCCAGTAGTTTGCGCTACCTTTTGACGATCAGCGCCTCTTTTATTGTGCACTTGATGATCCTGCGCCGACGATGACAAGGTGCAAGTGACAAAGAAAATGGTTCAAATGGCTCTAAACTCTATGGGACTTAACTTCTGAGGTCTTCAGTCCCATAGAACTTACAACTACTTAATCCAAACTAACCTAAGGACATCACATACATCCATGCCCGAGGCAGGATTCAAACCTGCGACCGTAGCGCTCGCGCTGTTCCGGACTGAAGCGCCTAGAACCGCTCGGCCACATGCGGCAGGCTGCAAGTGACACTAAATTGAATACTGTGCCAGAAGAGTTTGTGTCTATCACGTCACCTGTCTCTAGTGGAGATACGATTATTAGCTAATTTAAGAATGCTGTGTGTGTGTAAAAGAGAGAAATCATTTACCCCAAGCTGTTTGATTAAAATAAGTATTTTATCAAGCATTACTGGGTAGCATGAACTTTACTCAAAGAGCGTCTACAAACATAATAGCACACCAGAATTGAATGGAAGTAAAATCTTGTCTCCACGACAGAACATCGACCAGAATTCAGTGGAGATAAAAATGTAAGTCTCCAAACCAAAGCTGGATGTAACCTTTTCAAACCAAAGCTGGATGTTACCTTTTATCAAAGGATTAGCATCAATATTCAACTTGAGGAAGACAAGCTTTCAACCAAGATATCATTTCTAAATCCTTTATTTACTATGACTGGTTTCGATAAAACAGAGTTACCGTCATCCGATCTGTGATCAGTGTACGTAAAGGGTAAAATGATAAATTAGAAAAAATGTGGTACCATTTGGTAAATACAACACAGAATGAATTATTGTGAAACATACCTTGGTATAGGTTAGTGCAATTACCCATTTAGAGCTCTAAGTGTACTCCAAATCATAATTATTTGGATGTTTGAAGGATGTCAAAGTTAAAACTAGTATTTACAATATCTTTCTCCAAGTGTATCCAATATATACTACCAGTCACACAGTACATCACCGATACAAGAACGCAGCTGAATTGACACACGACGAAAGTTACCAGAGAACATGTCGACATTTAGTGCCGCTAAAGTTACTTGTGTATTCCTGTCATTGTCAATTGCAAATATAAATATGCAATTTTAATAAGACGTGGTAACCAGTAAACAAGTCCAGATATTTTTTCGAGTAGGTATAACCTAAAATTTTTCCAGAAACGAAAAAGGCATACGTATCCATAAAAAGGTAGAACAATAAGTTGAAAAAGATAACATTTCGTTAAAACCGCGGAATACGTCATTTCAAAATCCTATCTGTCTCGTATAACGTGAGATACAACACAGTATAATCGCACAGTAACATTTGTTAACTACATGTTTGCACAACAGAAACCCAGTAGAAGACTAGATTGAACAGTATAGAGTCCCATATGTAGCTTATTAAATAGGTGACGAAGAAGCTATCGTTCATTAGGTAAGTTGAATACCAATGTCTTCGGTATATACTTAGAGAAGTGAACGCATCACGGGAAGGCATCTGCGCAAGAAAGCACATGGCTGATCACGCGCTTACATTAACCTGTGATTGTGCAATTTTAATCACTTAAATATATTATCGACACAAATGTATTCCCGAAATTTCATTCTTCATCGTTAATCATTATTTGTTGTTGCAATTTTTTTCCGTCAGTATATTCTGGAGAAATTTCGGAAAAATTGGCGTACAGTTTTAGGACATATATCATTGACATGGCCCGCAGAGCGTAAAACTAGGTAAGACATAGCTTAACCCTAGGACTCACTCTGCTAAAATTTCCCTAGTACTCCTTTTGAGGTCATACATGACCCCAATCAATATATAATTGACTGTGTGTACTAATCGTTCAGAGAACAACGTACTGTCGTTTAATACTGTTCGTTCACATTTTATTTATTATTTAGACGCATTTCACAGCTTTTTTAACAGGTACGTACATAGTAGAATTAAATTACATATGGCAGAGTGATTACATATAAGAAGTTACAATATTACTCTAAGTCATAATTTGTATCACTCATAAATGTTTCACAATGGCTTCAAATTTACAGAAAATGTGATGAACAACTCAACAGGAAACATAATTCTAACCGGAATCCGTACCATAGTCATCTGCACATATTTTGCAAGTAGTAGCTATTTCAGAATGTTCTTTGCAAACAAATTTGTTACACTTTTTGCATGTTGAACTGTATTTTGTGTCCTTTGATCGGGGGGCAAATGGAGCATCTGCCTCGCTTCCTCTTCTGATTGTCGGGTATTACGTCTGGATGTCCATTGTCTAACAGATCATCAAATCCACACCGTTTGATACTGCTAATAATATCCTTGTTCCTTGCTTGTGGTAAACTCAAACGACGTTCCACATGGGGTTTGCCATTTCTTTGGCCAACTTCATTAGAAAAAGACGTCTCTCTGTTTTTTCAACAGCAACACAGAAGAATCTGTAGGCAATGAGTGCAGCTAGATCGACAAGATCATAAAATACTGCTAATGGCCAACGTTTTGTACCCTTTTTCACAGAATAGTAAGAGCTCATTTGATCTAGCGTATCAACACCTGATTTTGTTGCGTTGTAATACAACACTACTTCTGGTTTACGTTTAAAGTTGTTCTCTTTGGGCACTTCAAATGATTGATGTTGTGTTGACAGGAGTAGCACAGCCTTATTTCATTTTGCAGTATACGAAACTAATAGGGCTTTACCACTGTACGCAAATCTGGTAGTGCATTCTTCCCTAGTTTTCGACGGCAAAAAATCTTTTGGGACTTTTTTCTTGTAGAACGTAGAGTACCTACAAGTGTCAACTTCATTTTCAACAATTCTTGGCCGAGGTCATAGCTCGTGAAGAAATTATCAGTGGTAATATTCCTACCACTGCCAGCCAGATGACGCACTAAATCTAAGACCACTCTCTTGCCTTGATTCTCTTCTCTCACATCACCACTCCTTCCAGTGTACATTTGAAGATTTGTGAGATAACCATGTACTCAGTCTACTGCGCACCATATCTTGATGCCATACTTTCTTGGCTTTGAACGAATGTAGACCTTGAAACTGCACCGACCTCTGTATACGCAAAGATGTTCATCAACAGTGATGTTGCTGGAAGGTATAAATGATGTTTGACATTGCACGGCAAACAAATCAAATATTTCCAGTATAGCTTCAGCCTTATTTCCAATCCTCTCTTTCCTTTTTAAGTCTTGTGACGCGGTCGTCAAAACGAAGTGAACGCAGAATGTCCTGATATCGCCTCCTCGACATAGTAGCACGGAATAGAGGAGTGCCATATTCAGAGTCCCAAAATTCGTCAATAGGTTTCCCTCGGCTCCTCTGTACGCCATACAGAATCAGCAAGCCTAAAAATGAAAGAAGCTCGCATCTGTCTGTATCACGCCAGTCAACTAACTTTCCAGACACTTTCAATTCATTTCCTCGTTGATTTGTGATCTGAACTATTATATCCAGCAATTCATTAGTAATAAACTGCCTGAAACACTAACTGTACTAGGAATATCTGCTGAAAATCGTTGTATGTTGCGGATTGGAAATCTACGAATTGATGGTTCTTTTGTACTCCATGCAATATCCCGACTCCTGCTTACCTGTACTGCACTTTCACCTTCTCCACTGTCATCATTTTCAGCAAGAATATCATTTTCTTCTAATTCATGTAACCAAATTTCATCACTTTGGTCTACCTGTGTCTCTATTCCATCATCTTCGGCGTCACTACTTTCTGAATCATTACTGCTACGAAATAAGTCTTCCATAGCTTGTTCTACACTATAGCCAGGAGCAAAACGTATTCCATCCATGCTGAAATTACACTGCAACAACAAACGTACAACAAACGTACAAACGAACTTCCAGTTTGAGGTTAGTTCTGAGTAACACCTGAATAACACCTGAATTCAGTGTTTCCAACTCAAAATACCTATGAAAGAGATTGATAGTTGATAATCTATACATTCTATGAATGTTACATATAATCTATCTGGGGTCATAATTGACCCCAACAGTAGTTTTTGTTAGTTATTGATTTAAATTTTGCGTCAAGCGCTCAAAAATTTTTCTGAGAGAACTACAATACTGTGTGGTAAAAGTCATAAAATTCTGAATTTTTACAAGAAACAGAAATATTATTTTATCCATAGTAAAGATGATTGGGCTCACCTATGACCCCAGATTGAGACCTAGGGTTAAAGCACGATCTGCCGAGCGCTGTTGGCAAGCAGGGTGCACTCAACCCTTGTGAGGCACACTGAGGAGCTACTTGATTGAGAAGTAGCGGCTCCGGTTTCGGAAACTGACATACGGCCGGGAGAGCGGTGTGCTGACCACACTCCCCTCCATATCCGCATACAGTGGCGCCTATGAGCTGACGATGACACGGCGGTCGGCCAGTAGCGTCGAGCCCTCATGTTTTGTTCGGGAAGAGTTTAGTTTAAAAAAAAAAAAATCATGAATCTGTGAGCAAGATAAGTGACTTAAGTCGGGGAGGTGTTCGAATTTACAGTGTGCATCGCGTGACCAAAGATATATTTGACATGATATAAAGGGCATGTAGATGTTTTAGACTGCGCAGTTATGTACGATGCGTAGTCCGCCCCGATTGCTGAGTTGTCAGAGTGACGAATTGCCGTTCTACGGGCCCGGGTTCGATTCCTGCCTGGGTCGGGGATATTCTCCGCTCAGCAACTGGGTGTGGTGTTGTCTTCATCATCATTTCATCCCCATCCGTCGCGCAGGTCGCCTAGTGTGCCGTCGAATGTAATAAGACCTGCATCAAGGCGGCGGTACCTGCCCCACAAGGGGCCTCCCGGCCAATGACGCCAAACGCTCATTTCCATTTTTATGATCCATAACCCGAGATCTAAATATTATTTTAGACTCTCAGCAACAATTGCAAGGGGAAAAAATTAAAATATCGACACCGAAATAATAATACGGCAGTGATGTCAAAGACAATTTACCCAACAACTTAGAAAATAGAATATAGTCATAACGTGTAAATACGCAATATTTTGGCCGTGGATATAATCAGTGCATATTATATCGACTATACAGCTAATTAGGATGTGGAGTACCTGCATTAACCTTTACCGTGGCATGTTTAACAATAATTCAGTTTATTTATTGTATTTACGACACTGTATGGTATTTCTCATCATTCTATGTTTTACACTACATTTACACTATTCACAGATATGGTTGTAGTAGTCCTGCTACGCCGAAACCGGTCATCGTCTATAAAGGTTTTACAAAGGCAATCTTGGCTAAGTGGCTGTCTTCCTTCACTTTGAATATTTACAGATTGCCGCTTTCTACTCAGTGCGAGCTAGTTAACTAACAGCAAGAGTACTTACAAACCGATGTGGACACAGCTTTCTCGCTCATTTGGACACAACAGACATATATCTACAACCTTTATAAAGGGACGTGGTCGAATTATTTACAATCGTTATATGAATTGTTATGGAAGACGGTCCTCTCGTTCACATTATATTGCTACAAGTTTTCTCTAACTTTCGCGTTTATGACATTAGCTGCCTTCCTAGAGAAAACAATCACAATTGATTCCTAGTCTGTTTTCGTCTAACGCGCTTTTCTCAAAATGTTTTTGTTATGGCAAGAAAATTCCTGAGTTTTACACTAAAAGTAACGGACAGGAATTTATACAGTACGCCTGCATACTATCTGTAAAAACGACAGGTACTCGTGTGAGTTGAAGACAATGAAAGAAACGAAACTAGTAAGCTTAGGTCCCGGAAAAAATGCTTATCCTGATACATCGGCTGCACAAGTGTAACCAAGACAGTGTTACAACGCTTTTATTTCGAAACCTGGCAAGTGAGGAGCACATTCCAAAAGTGATTTACTGCCTTCGTTTGTTGTTATGATGACTCCGCCTATCTAAGCACTGGTAAACAGCGTTGCAGGCCCTGGATTACGGCGTCCCGATGTAGATTCCCGCCCGGGTTGGGGACCCTCCCTGCCCGGGGACATGGTGCTTGCGTTCGTCATGATCACTCTGCCCAAACCAAAGAAATCCGACGGTTATCTATGTCTATAATACGCATTATACTGTCACAACGAAGCATACGGGACTCGCGCCTGCTCCGCAGGCAAAGAACGCGTATTAATAGCTCCATCCGTCTTCCTGCCTGTCGTCACCAGTCGCAAATGCCACACACAGGCACTCACCACTTTCAGTCTGATAAATTTTGTTCGCAAATGGCGTCATGGAGGTGTCGTGGAGAGAATTAAACTTCGCGTGACCTGACTTTTCAGGGATTTATCACTCTGTAGCTAAGCACTGCTGCAGGTTTTTCATTCATGTCGCATTCGGGAGGAAAGAGGTAACTGGATGAAGTTTCTTACTTCATCACACTCGAGTCTTTTAGCGGTCTGACAGCGTGAAACGTTTTCTTCTGAATGGGAAGAATGTGGTGAAAAATCATTTTGTTGACACGTAATATCACGCGAAAGTAATAGTGTCACGTTCATTAACTCAAACGAAATTAGAATTATAATAATACCTTCAGCTGCTGACGGGCGTTGATATATATCAACGGGGACAGGTGAAAATACGTGCCCCGACCGGGGCTCGAACCCGGGATCTTTAATTAATTTCATTTCGTCAGTTTCTGTTCGTTGTAACTGCTCGGGTCGGACGTCGCAAGACACCCGTGTCAGTTCGTCGTTGATCCTTTAATTCAGCTTTTTTTTTTTTTTTTTTTTTTTTTTTTGCAGAGGGCAGCTAACCCTCTGATCTAGCACGGTGAGGTGAGTTACCGTGCCGGCATCCATATGAGCCACCGATGGCACGGAGGACAGCGCTACTGCAGGGACTATCTCGCGCACACCTCCCGCGAGACCCCCATTTTCACCTCGTATGTCCGCAGTCCGCACACTACATTCGTAGTGTCCCACCCCAACACACTCATTACTCGTGGAATACATTTTTACCAAGTCCCTTAAGAGTTCGGGGAATATCTGTGCACGCGCACAGAAGAGGAAGGTCATGGCCGGTGTTGCCAGAACTATATACTTATATGGATACAGTGTCTGTTCTTTCGGACATGTAAGTATTCATTAACTCACGTCCGGAATAACGTATGAACATTGTACCCCATTACTAACGGCAGTTAGACTACAGCACGTGTAAAGGAAAGGAGCCAGTGGACGACACTCAAACAAGCAAACAGATCTAGTAAACATAGGTCCGCATAGTTACTGCGATACGTCGTAACACGACTAAATACATTGACACATATTAGATTCCCCAATGATCCAAACAGTAGGTATGGACTTGAAGACAAACACATTACAGCAGGTTCTCCACATGACCATCGTTCATGTGAAAGCAGGCTGCAACCCATCTTCTCATTAGTGCTTATATATATCCTAGGCGGGTTCTGAATGCACTGACAAGAAACCACAATGCGGTCCAGGATTTATTCGATACTGTCAGTAGGAATGAAGTAGACAAAACGTTATAAATATCTCCAGACAAAAACATCCAAGACGTTCATGTCGGAGGACCTGGGAGACCACGGTATTAGCGAGTCGGGGTCGATACAGTTGTTGCCGAAACGTTGTTTACAAGTGCTTAGATAGGCGGAGTCATCATAAAAACAAACGAGGGCAGTTAATCACTTTTGAAATGTGCTCCTCACTCGCCAAGTTTCGAAATAAAAGCGTTGTAACACTATCTTGGTTACACTTGTGCAGACATTGTATCAGGAATAGCATTTTTTCCGGGACCTAAGCTTACTAGTTTCGTTTCTTTCATTGTCTTCAACTCACACGAGTACCTGTCGTTTTTACAGATAGTATGCAGGCCTACTGTATAAATTCCTGTCCGTTACTTTTAGTGTAAAACTCAGGAATTTTCTTGCCTTAACAAAACATTTTGAGAAAAGCGCGTTAGACGAAAACAGACTAGGAATCAATTGTGATGGTTTTCCCTAGGAAGGCAGCTAATGTCATAAACGCGAAAGTTAGAAAATCTTCCAGCAATATAATGTGAACGAGAGGACCGTCTTCCATAACAATTCATATAACGATTGTAAATAATTCGACCACGTCCCTTTATAAAGGTTGTAGATATATGTCTGTTGTGTCCAAATGTGCGAGAAAGCTGTGTCCACATCGGTTTGTAAGTACTCTTGCTGTTAGTTAACTAGCTCGCACTGAGTAGAAAGCGGCAATCTGTAAATATTCAAAGTGAAGGAAGACAGCCACTCAGCCAAGATTGCCTTTGTAAAACCTTTATAGACGATGACCGGTTTCGGCGTAGCAGGACTACTACAATCATATCTGTGAATAGTGTAAATGTAGTGTAAAACATAAAATGATGAAAAATACCATACAGCGTCGTAAATACAATAAAAAAAATTGAATTATTGTTAAACATGCCTCGGTAAAGGTTAATGCAGGTACTCCACATCCTAATTAGCTGTATAGTCGATATAATATGCATTGATTATATCCACGGCCAAAATATTGCGTATTTACACGTTATGACTATATTCTATTTTCTAAGTTGTTGGGTAAATTGTCTTTGACATCACTGCCGTATTATTATTTCGGTGTCGACATTTAAATTTTTTCCCCTTGCAATTGTTGCTGAGAGTCTAAAATAATATTTAGATCTCGGGTTATGGATCATAAAAATGGAAATGAGCGTTTGGCGTCATTGGCCGGGAGGCCCCTTGTGGGGCAGGTACCGCCGCCATGATGCAGGTCTTATTACATTCGACGGCACACTAGGCGACCTGCGCGACGGATGGGGATGAAATGATGATGAAGACAACACCACACCCAGTTGCTGAGCGGAGAATATCCCCGACCCAGGCAGGAATCGAACCCGGGCCCGTAGAACGGCAATCCGTCACTCTGACAACTCAGCAATCGGGGCGGACTACGCATCGTACATAACTGCGCAGTCTAAAACATCTACATGCCCTTTATATCATGTCAAATATATCTTTGGTCACGCGATGCACACTGTAAATTCGAACACCTCCCCGACTTAAGTCACTTATCTTGCTCACAGATTCATGATTTTTTTTTTTTAAACTAAACTCTTCCCGAACAAAACATGAGTGCCCGACGCTACTGGCCGGCCGCCGTGTCATCGTCAGCTCATAGGCGCCACTGTATGCGGATATGGAGGGGAGTGTGGTCAGCACACCGCTCTCCCGGCCGTATGTCAGTTTCCGAAACCGGAGCCGCTACTTCTCAATCAAGTAGCTCCTCAGTGTGCCTCACAAGGGTTGAGTGCACCCTGCTTGCCAACAGCGCTCGGCAGATCGTGCTTTATCCCTAGGTCTCACTCTGGGGTCATAGGTGAGCCTTTTACTATGGATAAAATAATATTTCTGTTTCTTGTAAAAATTCAGAATTTTATGACTTTTACCACACAGTATTGTAGTTCTCTCACAAAAATTTTTAGAGCGCTTGACGCAACATTTAAATCAATAATTAATAAAAACTACTGTTGGGGTCAATTATGACCCCAGATAGATTATATGTAACATTCATAGAATGTATAGATTATCAACTATCAATCTCTTTCATAGGTATTTTGAGTTGGTAACACTGAATTCAGCTGTTATTCAAGTGTTACTCAGAACTAACCTCAAACTGGAAGTTCGTTTGTACGTTTGTTGTACGTTTGTTGTTGCAGTGTAATTTCAGCATGGATGGAATACGTTTTGCTCCTGGCTATAGTGTAGAACAAGCTATGGAAGACTTATTTCGTAGCAGTAATGATTCAGAAAGTAGTGACGCCGAAGATGATGGAACAGAGACACCGGTAGACCTAAGCGATGAAATTTGGTTACATGATTAGAAGAAAATGACATTCTTGCTGAAAATGATGACAGTGGAGAAGGTGAAAGTGCAGTACAGGTAAGCAGGAGTCGGGATATTGCATGGAGTACAAAAGAACCATCAATTCGTAGATTTCCAATCCGCAACATACAACGATTTTCAGCAGATATTCCTAGTACAGTTAGTGTTAGCTCAGCTGTTGACTGTTTCAGGCAGTTTATTACTAATGAATTGCTGGATATAATAGTTCAGATCACAAATCAACGAGGAAATGAATTGAAAGTGTCTGAAAAGTTAGTTGACTGGCTTGATACAGACAGATGCGAGCTTCTTTCATTTTTAGGCTTGCTGATTCTGTATGGCGTACAGAGGAGCAGGGGGAAACCTATTGACGAATTTTGGGACTCTGAATATGGCACTCCTCTATTCCGTGCTACTATGTCGAGGAGGCGATATCAGGACATTCTGCGTTCACTTCGTTTTGACGACCGCATCACAAGACTTGAAAGGAAAGAGAGGATTGGAAATAAGGCTGAAGCTGTACAGGAAATATTTGATTTGTTTGCCGTGCAATGTCAAACATCATTTATACCTTCCAGCAACATTACTGTTGATGAACATCTTTGCGTATACAGAGGTCGGTGCAGTTTCAAGGTCTACATTCGTTCAAAGCCAGGAAAGTATGGCATCAAGATATGGTGCGCAGTAGACTGTGCACATGGTTATCTGATAAATCTTCAAATGTACACTGGAAGGAGTGGTGATGTGAGAGAAGTGAAGCAAGGCAAAAGAGTGGTCTTAGATTTAGTGCGTCATCTGGCTGGCAGTGGTAGGAATATTACCACTGACAATTATTTCGCCAGCTATGACCTTGGCCAAGAATTGTTGAAAATGAAGTTGACACTTGTAGTTACTCTACGTTCCACAAGAAAAGAAGTCCCAAAAGAGTTTTTGCCTTCAAAAACTAGGGAAGAATGCACTACCTGATTTGCGTACAGTGGTAAAACCCTTTTAGTTTCATATACTCCAAAAAGAAATAAGGCTGTGCTACTCCTGTCAACACAACATCAATCATTTGAAGTGCCCAAAGAAAACAACTGGAAACGAAAACCAGAAGTAGTGTTGTATTACAACTCAACAAAATCAGTTGTTGATACGCTAGATCAAATGAGCTCTTACTATTCTGTGAAAAAGGGTACAAAACGTTGGCCATTAGCAGTATTTTATGATCTTGTCGATCTAGCTGCACTCAATAACTACAGATTCTTCTGTGTTGCTATTGAAAAAACAGAGAGACGTCTTTTTCTAATGAAGTTGGCCAAAGAAATGGCAAAGCCCCAAGTGGAACGTCGTTTGAGTTTACCACAAGCAAGGAACAAGGATATTATTAGCAGTATCAAACGGTGTGGATTTGATGATCTGTTAGACAATGGACATCCAGACATCAAAGGACACAAAATACAGTTCAACATGCAAAACGTGTAACAAATTTGTTTGCAAAGAACATTCTGAAATAGTTACTACTTGCAAAATATGTGCAGATGACTATGGTATGGATTCTGGTTGGAATTATGTTTCCTGTTGAGTTGTTCATCACATTTTCTGTAAATTTGAAGCCATTGTGAAACATTTATGAGTGATACAAATTATTGTAACTTCTGATATGTAATTACTCTGCCATATGTAATTTAATTCTGCTATGTACATACCTGTTAAAAAAGCTGTGAAATGCGTCTAAATAATAAATAAAATGTAAACAAACAGTATTAAACGACAGTACGTTGTTCTCTGAACGATTAGTACACACAGTCAATTATATATTGATTGGGGTCAAGTATGACCCCAAAAGGAGTACTAGGGAAATTTTAGCAGAGTGAGTCCTAGGGCTAAGCTATGTCTTACCTAGTTTTACGTTCTGCAGGCCATGTCAATGATATATGTCCTAAAACTGTACGCCAATTTTTCCGAAATTTCTCCAGAATATACTGACGGAAAAAAATTGCAACAACAAATAATGATTAACGATGAAGAATGATATTTCGGGAATACATTTGTGTCGATAATATAGTTAAGTGATTAAAATTGCACAATCACAGGTTAATGTAAGCGCATGATCAGCCATGTGCTTCCTTGCGCAGATGCCTTCCCGTGATGCGTTCACTTCTCTAAGTATATACCGAAGACATTGGTGTTCAACTTACTTAATGAACGATAGCTTCTTCGTCACCTATTTAATAAGCTACATATGGGACTCTATACTGTTCAATCTAGTCTTCTACTGGGCTTCTGTTGTGCAAACATGTAGTTAACAAATGTTACTGTGCGATTATACTGTGTTGTATCTCACGTTGTACGAGACAGATAGGATTTTGAAATGACGTATTCCGCGGTTTTGACGAAATGTTATCTTTTTTGACTTATTGTTCTACCTTTTTATGGATACGTATGCCTTTTTCGTTTCTGGAAAAATTTTGGGTTATACCTACTCGAAAAAATATCTGGAATTGTTTACTGGTTACCACGTCTTATTAAAATTGCATATTTATATTTGCAATTGACAATGACAGGAATACACAAGTAACTTTAGCGGCACTAAATGTCGACATGTTCTCTGGTAACTTTTGTCGTGTGTCAATTCAGCTGCGTTCTTGTATCGGTGATGTACTGTGTGACTGGTAGAATATATTGGATACACTTGGCGAAAGATATTGTAAATATTAGTTTTAACTTTGACATCCTTCAAACATCCAAATAATTATGATTTGGAGTACACTTAGAGCTCTAAATGGGTACATTTACTAACCTATACCAAGGTATGTTTCACAATAATTCATTCTGTGTTGTATTTACCACATGGTATCACATTTTTTCTAATTTATCATTTTACTCTTTACGTACACTGATCACAGATCGGATGACGGTAACTCTGTTTTATCGAAACCAGTCATAGTAAATATAGTATTTAGAAATGATATCTTGGTTGAAAACTTGTCTTCCTCAAGTTGAATATTGATGCTAATCGTTTGATAGAAGGTAACATCCAGCTTTGGTTTGAAAAGGTTACATCCAGCTTTGGTTTGGAGACTTACATTTTTATCTCCACTGAATTCTGGTCGATGTTTTGTCGTGGAGACAAGTTTTTACTTCCATTCAATTCTGGTGTGCTATTACGTTTGTAGGAGCTCTTTGAGCAAAGTTCATGCTACCCAGTAATGCTTGATAAAATACTTATTTTAATCAAACAGCTTGGTGTAAATGATTTCTCTCTTTTACACACACACAGCATTCTTAAATTAACTAATAATCGTATCTCCACTAGAGACAGGTGACGTGATAGACGCAAACTCTCCTGGCACAGTTTTCAATTTAGTGTCACTTGCAGCCTGCCGCTTGTGGCCGAGCGGTTCTAGGCGCTTCAGTCCGGAACAGCGCGACCGCTACGGTCGCAGGTTTGAATCCTGCCTCGGACATGGATGTATGTAATGTTCTTAGGTCAGTTTGTATTAAGTAGTTCTAAGTTCTAGCGGACTGATGACCTCAGAAGTTAAGTCCCATAGAGTTTAGAGCCATTTGATCCATTTTCTTTGTCACTTGCACCTTCTCATCGTCGGCGCAGGATCATCAAGTGCACAATAAAAGAGGCTCTGATCGTCAAAAGGTAGCGCATACCACTGGGATACGCCGAAGTTATGTAAGCTATAGCAGCGTGATGACATGAACGGTCACCGTGGATTATCCTGAACTGTAACATAGAAAATGTAAGATATATTTCAGAAAATCCGCTGCCGTTGATAAACCATGTCGTGCTGAAACATGCCTTTCGTGCCACACAACACCGATAGTACACACAGTCCCAGGGACATCATTTGTAGCCATGAATTGTAGCTTGGAGCATAGGAAATGGTTTTCTGGACTGTGGGTAGCGGTACACATTGGTTTACACCAGTGTCAGGGTACAAATTCGTCGAGCACCGTGCGAGCCAGGTCAGTAGCCAATGATGTAACGTTAGGTAGTTAATGAAGTATCCTACCCACAGTACGATGTGACTGTACCTTCGACTTGTTAGTGTATTGTGACGTACTCCAATAAGGATAATACGGGCCATTTCAAAAACATTTTTCTGCTTACTGCAGCGACATTGTAACATGACTAGCTTGAGGCGGTTGGAGAGCTGTAAATATAATAACTGATCTTATGGCGCAGGATTTGGATAGGAGTGGTATTTGTCTGGGGAATGTGCATGCGTGGGCTTATAATTAACATTAATTATCTTAAACAATAAATTACAAAGTCACAGCAAATACGAATACGTGAGCCTTATGCTGAACAATTTGGAATAATCAATGCGCTGCCACACGCGTCCTCCGGAGAGACTAGCGCGATTGATTCCCACACGCACAAGCAGCTGACCAGGTGGAAAGCTTCAGTTTCATGGTCTATTTGCGTCTCGAAATATTCACCAGAGGAATAAGTGGAGACATGTTACAATGCCAATGTAACATTTACATACCATCAGCGGTTATGTAAATGGCTACAGTAGCAGTCCTCTGTGGCAGGTGTAACAGGAACCAGAATGTATTAGTGTTATTCTTATTTAGTGTTTGTAACATGCCTAATACAGTATATAAGGAACGTGAACTGCGTCAGCTGTTAAGTGATCACTGAGATTCACACGGAGTTGCCATATACTCCTGTGAGACACCGTTACCGACACACGCCGAGTTCTGCGTTTCCATGTGGGCGGATGCTCGAATGGCACAGCCGCGTGGGATAGCCGAGCGGTCTAAGGCGTTGCAGTCATGGACTGTGCAGCCGGTCCTGGAGAAGGTTCAAGTCCTCCCTCGGGCATGGGTGTGTGTGTTTGCCCTTAGGATAATTTAGGTTAAGTAGTGTGTAAGCTTAGGGACTGATGACCTCAGCTGTTAAGTCCCATAAGATTTCACACACATTTTCTTTCGAATGGCACAATATCCAAATTTATGGGTCATTCGGATGTGACAGGAGTCAGAATATAGACTGTGTAGGAACAAGAGGTAAGGATTACTCGTTTTCAGGTTTCGAGTCAACCGCTTCTGACAACCGCAGTGGAAGACAACCGTATTCTGCACCAAACGTATTCCACCCTTTCACATTTGTGCCTGCTGTCCAAAGACAAATAATGGACTTAGTGTAAAACGCTATACCATGATGTACCAGTAGTCGGAGACTACAAATGGAGGCCGTCAAACGTTACCTCATTCCAGCTGCTTATCGTCTCCGGGAGCTTCGAGCGAAATTGTTGGTCCCGAGGATGCCCCGTGCCGAGAGCGCTGTCTCGGGATCGAGACGACTCGGCATTCTCTGCTGCCGCACATCCCCGACAGCCGTTCCCACCGGCAAGCGGACTTGTCACGCCTTTCCGACACAGGTAAGCATTAGCATCGCTCACACTTTGTGCAGTGCTTCAGATCTGCTTATGAGAACACATCTTTAAATAACAAAGAAATATACCGAGAGGCATAAACAGAATTTGTACAACCTGTCGCACTGGTTACCAAAGCTTAACTGGCATAACGAAGTTCGCAATACACTAGGGTATAAAATACAATTACGACCGAAAGGACAGCCTGTATGAAGAGCGGGCTGATATCTCGTCTCAGTCACGCAGTGCCCTATGTTATATCCAGAAAAACTATCTTGCTCCCATCCTGCCTGTCATGGGTTCCGCTGATCACAGTGGATTGTGTGTGTGTGTGTGTGTGTGTGTGCGTGTGTGTGTGTGTGTGTGTGTGTCTGTGTACGTACTGCTCAAGGCCTTTTCTTTACAAATATTATCGTTCCTATGTACATGTGCTTGTTTCTTAACAGTGCTGAGGAGTTTGTAATGTTGGAAAGACCATATTTGATCTGGCACCCGTCCGTCCTCGGTAGCTAACTGGTCAGCGCGACAGATTGTCAATCCTAAGGGCCCGGGTTAGATTCCCGACTGGGTCGGAGACTTTCTCCGCTCAGGGACTGGGTGTTGTGTTGTCCCAATCATTATCATGTCATCCCCAACGACGCGCAAGTCGCCGAAGTGGCGTCTAATCGAAAGACTTGCACCCAGCGAATGGTCTACCCGACGTGAGCCCCTAGTCACATGCAATTTACATTACATCTAGACGGCGATATGTTTCATGAATGTGTGAAATTAGTATTGAGCCGGCGGGAATGCCAGCGCGCTCTACGGCATCGCGTCACGAATAGCAAGGCCGTCCAGCTGGGGATTCGAGTCCCGACTCGGACATGGTTGTCTCCCACTTTCAATAAAATAAGTTGGGTTGAGCTGGATAAGTAGTATAATATTGTCTCTAATGATAGTTCTCATGACGGGACGTTAAAATAATTATTACGTTGAAGCTCCTTCTTCCCTTACTGTGGTTGTGACTAATTCTTCTTATCCATTTAGCTGTAATGTTATTTCACTATTTTTTAATTTATGATGAAGTGATGAAGTTTGTATCCTTTACAACGAGCAGCGTCAGCATAAAAGATAGCTATCAAAGATTGTGAATACATTTAAGACGGCATATCTATATTTCATAATTGTTTCGTTATTTGTAGACAAGACTTTCGCTTTTACTGTCTTTTCAGGTTAATTGAGTAGCAAATTTGCTATTAAGTGTAGTTATATGCTTGTAAACCTAGGCATGTCTTTTGTGTGCCGGCTTCATCTCTGTGTAAGTCTGCGTGTGGCATCCTAGCTCCGAAGCAGTTGGACCAATATGACTGCACTTGTTTTTTAGTTGAAGGCTGGTTTAATAGAGATGATCCTAAGCTGTAATTGATTAAAATCTGCTCTATCGTTTAAAGAACGTCAGCTAAAGAAAGTAAAAATATTTGCCACCAAAACACTCGCTTGCGATGCATTGCCTAACACGTAAGAGGTCCATAATTTCATGTAGTACCAAAGTATAGGTCTCAAAACGACGTACGTCTTCCCTGAATACTTTTTAAAACCCATGCAATAGTAGCTACGTTAGCAATGTAGCGCAAATGGTGTATGAAAAATGAACAGGCCATTTACGTTTTACGACCATTTTATTGTAGCCTCAATAATAGTAGCCCACCGCTGTTTAGGCAGGAAGAATTAATTTGTTTCCCCACTTTCCAGTTATTTACTGCAGAAATTCCCTTCTACACACAAAATGACAAGTCATTTGGAAAATTCGAAATAAAAGATTTCAGTGAACACTATTCAGTCAGTTTGTAGAGGATTTACATGCGTTTAAACACGCAGTCTAGACTTAATAAACTCGTCTGAAATAGTTACTCGCTCTCCCCCGAAGACGGCTGCAGGCACTCGTAAGACCTACAGTGTCACATGCTGTGACGTACAGGTCATGACCTGGCTTTCTCGTGGGACTTGGCGTGAGCATTCAAGTCCTCGATGGCCTTAGTGGGTACCTTTCCAATTAAGTACTGATTTCCCATGGACGTGGGACAGAGTAGAGCGTTCACGAAGTGTGATGGACAAGACGACTAGTGTGACGTCACAAGCATATTTCAGCGCCCGTGTATCTTGTTGACTCCAGCTCGCTGTCCCAATCAATGCGCCCGAGCTGATGGTAACGAGCCGCGATCACGGCGAGGAGCGAGTAGCACTGACGGGCGCAGTGGAGTAGCTGTAACTAGTAACTGCTGAAGTAGGAAATTACTGTCTCACTTGTAGGCTGTCGTTAACACGCCAATGCGAACAGCTGCATTTAGAGGGGTGCTACGATGGGATTCAGGCCTTCTAATGAATGGTGCTACATTGCATTCAGTGAGGAATCGCAGTTCTGCAGTACTCTGGATGACCATCGCTACAAAGCAACCCGGTGACTTCGGGAGGTGTTCCACGCATCTAATGTTTTGAGGTGCGCAACAGCGCTGCTTCTTGCTTCATGGTGTGTGGAGCCATCGGGTAATTCAGGTCATGGATGATTGTCATTGAGGAAATTGACAGCACAGCTGTACATCATGGCTCCCCTGCGACTTGATCTATCTCTCATGTGACAGTGTCGTGGTGCCACTTTTCAACTTGATAAAGCCTTCCACGTACATTTCAATTTTGTAATAATAAACGATGCGTTTCTGTTTTATGATGTGATTCGTAAAGCGCCCATCTTGTAAATTAAATTTAGAAAATAGGTACTGATGAAAAAGATACTGAGTTTCAAGCGAATATCTGTTCTTCCATAACGTTATTACTTCTGAATTATAATCATGCAGGAGATAATCACAGAAGTATATTACTTCAGGAACGGGATATGGAAACTGTTGCTGAGAGTAGCTCACTAAATTGTCTAACATATGAAACATAAATTTCATACACCAGTCGCCAAAGAGGTGTAAGATAATCAACAATGGCACATTGACGATTTCGAAGTTTAATTTACTGCCTACCAGGCAACTGCATGCATCAGCTGGTTGAGAAATTTGTAACATGCACTTGTCGCTCGATTCAGCATCACCGATGAAAAGTATCATCTTTTACACACTGGATAGTCGTTTGAAATGAAACAAAATTATACGCAAAATTGTGTTGAGGAAAATACAGTGTTCTATTAATCTTGTAATTAACATTTCAACTGATTTATCGACAGCAAACGGCATCGTTCAGTGTACCCATTTATATCATCCGTATGCTTTGGTTTTCTTCAAAGAGGGCATTTCATTGATAACTATATGGAGAAGGAGTTACATTTTGGTAATGCAGCTCTACTTGTAAAATACGCGGGTAATAAAACTTTGAATACAGACCTTCTTTTTTTATCTTGCATTTCCCTCCTCATTATTATTCTGACTGTTGTCCACAAAAGCTTTTCTCCTGTAAATAAAGATGGTTTCGCAATCACCTGTTCTATCACGCATCCCAAACAATGAAGTAATGGGAACTTTTCGACTGAAGTGGGGATATGTATGTTGGGCCAAGCTGATGTTGCTTTCCTGTTTGACACCTGAGTCGCTCCGTCAGCTGACAGACAGTGTCGATATAACTGGCAGTTAGCCACAGAAATAAAGGAGACAGTATGTTTGCGTCCCCCAAAGATAAGTACAAACATTGGGTATACATTTTTCGGCCTATGCTTCTGTGATGGTTTTGACACAGACGATCAATATGCTTACCACGAAATATAGGAGGAATAAGTAAGTTGGCTTTAAAATTCTCGAAGTGTAGTCCATGTCAGTCAAAATGTCGTTGGAGATTGGCTTCTCTAATCATCGACATGGTGACCATTTACTCATAAATTCGAACCATGCATCATTCCTTGAGTATCATTCTTCCTTCTGTCACGAGGGAAGTTTTAGGTAGGAATATGATCCTTGATGAGTGTCTCTCTGCATCGCCCGAATTTAAGTATTTCTGACATATTACCTGATCGGAAGGGGCTTCTTAAGGTGCAAAATGACGGAAGTCAATGATAGAGTCACAATCCTGTCTGGCGGCGGCTCGATCTCGGGAAATACCAGACAACTATTGAAAGGAGCATCTCCAGATGTCGCCCGAAAACTTGGGTCGATAGCTTGGTCACGTTATGTTCCACGTCCCGTTCCAGTTTTTGCCTGGATACTTGCCACGACGCTTCTGTGTCTAGAAAAAAGTCCTATATCTCCACTTTTCCTTTTATAACGATGCCGAATGCTCGAAAATTAGCAATACCTGTCTCGAGGAGAATGTGGAGAACAACATACATAATTGACTCAGTTGTGGAACATCCAGAAAAGTCTACAAAGGTAAGGGAACGAAGACTGAAACGTTCAGCCATAGGTTCGAGATGATTCGTGCTGACTTTGAAAAGGAATCTAACTTCCATAAATGCATTTCGGCGAAAGAGAGACTAGTCGTAACCATAAGATAGCTTTTTCACTCATTTCATGTAATACTTTTTTTTGAAACCGAGCTTGTGCTATATCTGTCATTAACTCCAATTTAGTAGAACTCAGATCATCCGACGCAAAGCCGAGAAAAGTAACATAATGAGCTGGATAGAGTTTTTAACCGAATTTGCTAGCAAATCATTTGCATCCTTCAGTTTATACAGTCAGTGAAATATAAAAGAAAAATATTAATTTATCTATTGGTAACACATAATGATAAAATAGATTCCTAGATACAAAGGGCGTTCAGTGAGAAATCAAATACTTTTTCTTGAGAGCATGTCGGTTTTATTCAGGATTCCAATAACCCCCCACTCTTTGACAGCAAAATCCTATTTCTCAACACAATCTCCATTTAGTAAGACGGCCTTATGCCACCTCAATGGGAGGACATGTATGGCGGCATGATACCACTTTATTGGACAAAGTCAAATGCGACGTCTACTTGCGTCAATAACCTCTCCATCATCCACCTACTGGGCCAAACAGATGGAAGGGTAGGATGACTGTAGGGTGGATGAGGATGAACAATCAAATGAAATTTTGTGATCTGTTCTCGGGCGTGCAGACTTGTGAGACCTTGCGTTGTCATGGAGAAGAAGTTCGTTTGCATTTTTGTGGCAACGAACTCGCTGAAGTGCTTCCTTCAGTTTCCTAATGGTACCACAACACATTTCAGAGTTGATCGTAGCACCATAAGGGACAACCTTTACCAGTCCCGGAAGAGCATCCTCAGGACTTTACCGGATGAGGGTGTGGCTTTGAACTTCTTCTTCAGACGAGCTGGTGTGGTCTACGGTTCGAAGCGATAATCGATGTTTCAACGCCTGTGCTGGTGCTCGCCCGTTCGACAGAACGTTCTCACGATGAGCCACGTAGCGCGCAAGCAATTACGCACGGATGGTCGTTCATTCGTTGCTCTTTATGGTCTCCCTTACGCGACGAGGAACCCGGCGGGCACACACCCTGAATACCCCAACTGGTGGACGAGTGTCAGCACTGTCAACTGACAATATTCGTTCTTTGAAACAAATTGATTCACTCTTCGTATATACTTACTGGTAATATCGACAGGAGATATTAAGAAGAATATACAGGGTGGTCCATTGACCGTTACCGGGCCAAATATCTCACGAAATAAGCAACAAACGAAAAAAATTTCAAAGAACGAAACTCGTCTATCTTGAAGGGGGGAACCACAGGGCGCTATGGTTGGCCCGCTAGATGGCGCTGCTATACGTCAAACGGATATTAACTGCGTTTTTTTAAATAGGAACTCTCATTTTTTGTTACATGTTCGTGTAGTACGTGAAGAAATATGAATGTTTTAGTAGGACCACTTTTTTCGCTTTGTGATAGATGGCGCTGTAATAGGCACAGACATATGGCTCACAATTTTAGACGAACAGTTGGTGACAGGTAGGTATTTTAAATTAAAATACAAAACGTAGGTAGGTTTGAACATTTTATTTCGGTTGTTCCACTGTGATACATGTACCTTTGTGACCATTTCATTTCTGAGAACGCATCCTGTTACAGCCTGATTACCTGTAAATACCACAATAATGCAATAAATGCTCAAAATGATGTCCGTCAACCTCAATGCATTTGCCAATACGTGTAACAACATTCCTCTCATCAACGAGTAGTTCGCCTTCCGTGATGTTCTCACATGCATTGACAATGCGCTGACGCATGTTCTCAGGCGTTGTCGGTGGATCACGATAGCGAATATCCTCCAACTTTTCCCCAGAGAAAGATTTCTGGGAACGTCAGATCCGGTGAACGTGCGGGCCATGGTATAGCGCTTCGATGACCAATCCACCTGTCATGAAATATGCTGTGGAATACCGCTTAATCAGCGCGCGAGCTATGTGCCGGACATCCATCATGTTGGAAGTACATCGCCATTCTGTCATGCAGTGAAACATCCTGTAATAACATAGGTAGAACATTACGTACGAAATCAGCATACATTGCACCATTTAGATTGCCATCGATAAAAAGGGAGTCAATTATCCTTCCTCTCACAACCCGCCAATGTATTTATTCTACCTATCCTCTCTGTCCTTCATATTTAAAAGCGGAATTCCGTTTGCACTCTTAATGTTACCACTATTGCCTTTAATTTAACCGAAGTTTGATTTGACTTTACTGTATGCTGAGTCAGTCCTTCTGATAATGATTGCTTTTTAGATTTTTTTTTTTTTTTTTTGCATTTTTCATGCAGGATGCAGGCAGTTCGTCTTAGCTTCCCTGCACTTCCTATTTATTTCATTCCTCAGTTACTCGTATTTTTGTGTTTATTTCCTTGAACCTTTTTGTACTTTCTACTTTCACTGATCAGCTGAAGTATTTCTTCGGTTACTGATGGTTTCTTCACAGTTGCCTTGTTTGTAGCTATGTTTTTGTTTCACTCTTATGTGATTGCCCCTTTTAGAAATGTCTATTCCTCTTCAGCTGCACTGCCTACTGAACTATTCCTTAGCAATACCACTTCTTCGAGTATGGATTCTTCCGGACTAGTCTCTTATGCTTCAGGCTACTTATTGCCATCTGAATCTGTAATTGTTCCTTGGTGTGCCTTACAATCCAGTATCTGATTTCGGAAACTCTGACCATGAAGAATTCTAACTTAAATCTTCCAAGTATACCTTCTGCTCTTATAATTCTTGAACAGAGTATGCACTTTCACCAGCTGAAATTTGTTGCAGAAGTCAATGGGTCTTTCTCCTCTATCATTCCTTGTACCAAACCCATATTTTCCTGTAACCATTTCTTCTATTCTCCTACAACTGTATTCCAGTCTCCCATGACCATTAGATTTTCATCTCCCTTATGTACTGTATCACCTTTTTATTATCTTCATATATTTTCTCTATCTCTTCATCTTCTGCCTGCGACGTCGACGTATATACCAGAACTATCGTTGTCGGTGTTGGTTTTCTGCCGATTCTGATAACAACCCTAACACTGAACTATTCGCAGTAGCACATCCACTATCCTACTTTAATATTAATAACTGATCTTACTCCCGTTATGCTGTTTTCTGCTGCTGTTGATATTACCCTGTACTCTTCTGACCTGAAATTCTTGCCTTCTTTCCATTTCACTTCACAGACCCCTATTGTATCTAGATTACGCCTTTGCATTTCCATTTTCAGATTTTCTAGTTGCCCTACCAAATTCAAGCATCTCATATTCCACGCCCCGTCTCGTGAACGTTATCTTTTCGTTGATTTAGGAAGCAGGTCAAAGACCCTCTATGTTTCAAAATGTTGCTGTCATTTCCCATCTAATGAAGTCATAACAAATTAGCAAAGTAATAAGACTAAGTATCTTAACTGTGTAAACGTGCTCCCTTGTCCACACAAATACCAAGAGAATATCGTGGAATGTGTTTTGCGTAATGTGGAACACAATTGTTGAGTTTCTCTGCTAAGTTAAAATTTAAGGGCTACAGTTAGGAAGAATATAAATCGAAAAATATCACACTGAAAAGGTTGGGAAGAAATGACCGTAAACTATGTTTAATTGGTGGACCACATAGAAGGTCTGGCAAGTCAGTTAAATGAATTGCTTCGATTACGCTTGTCAGTCCTCGCCTAGAGTCTTATTATGCCGTGCGGCATCATTGCTGGTACGATTGAGGACTGTGAAAAATTTCAAAAGGAAAGCGACTAGTATTGTGTTATCGCTAAATAGGGACGAGAGAGTCACGAAGACAATAAACGTGTTGTGATGACAGTCATTAAAACACATGTGTTTTTTATTCTCAAAACATTTTTTCACAAAATAACAATCACCATCTTCTGCTCCCAATCCCACATTATTTTTCCCCACTTACATTGGGAGGAAAACGTTTGGCGATAAAGAAAGAGTCCTCGGAATTCTGGGGAGAGGAAGGTGTTTCGCCGGCCGAAGTGGCCGTGCCGTTAAAGGCGCTGCAGTCTGGAACCGCAAGACCGCTACGGTCGCAGGTTCGAATCCTGCCTCGGGCATGGATGTTTGTGATGTCCTTAGGTTAGTTAGGTTTAACTAGTTCTAAGTTCTAGGGGACTGATGACCTCAGCAGTTGAGTCCCATAGTGCTCAGAGCCATTTTTTTGAAGATGTTTCCTTCTCCCAAGCGTCGGTCAAGAGTGAGACGTTGGAGATGTGATTGAGAATTGGTGTCTTTCACTCTCAGACACGCACATAAGTGTGAGTCACAGAGAAATCATGTAAATTTAGAGGTGATTGAGTGAGATATGGTAAATGGGCTTCATTAATAATTGTAAAACTATTTTGATGTGGGCGAGTATTAGCTGGTAAAAGGCTACTGGGTATATACCTTCTTCACGGGAAACCAACGGAACATTGTTTATATAACGCTGCGTACATTCGTAAGAGTTTCGATGCTTATAGCGCCCCAGTGTCCACATACATCCTACCAAAGATAGGGAAAAACGATTGGACAGATAGAAGACATTTGAGCTACACCCAGAGCAAATCTACGTGCGCAACATGTTATTATATAGTGTGGCTTTCGATAGGTCACAGAAAAAAGAGGTAGTAGGTGCCAGCATCATGCAAGCGAAATGGATAGTGAGATATGGAAGATTTAAAGTTACGAATAGGAAAAGTCGAGACGCTCGATGTACTGGATATTTGGTTGCAATGTAGGCATGTTCGATACATAAGGAATGAGGATAAAAGTTGTAATAGGACACTTTGTTGCTTCTGTCACCAAAAGCCTGCTGTAGCTTTGCTCCATTTAATTTTACGTTAGTCGAATATAGTGAATTTGGAACAATACATTAAGTTCCCACTGCCGTGACATGCATTTATACTTGCGTGAGTTATTTCCAGTTACCTAATGTTACACGCCCACTAATTCCGCATTATAAATAGTTAGTATCACGACATACTGAGAAAGAAATATATGGTTTCTAAGAGAGCTTTATGGTTACTTTCGGTTTCTAAATTATTTAATCGTAACCAAAAATAGTTTCAGTAAATGAATGTGTCATTGCAAAAAGGTACCTAAGTAACCTGAAGAAAAATTCGAGGATAAACAAGAAACTGTCCAGCTCTGTAACTAGGGAATATACAACCACAGAATGAAATGGTAGCTAATTTTCTAATAAAATGAAATAAATATGGTATAGACAATTGCTCGATAATAAAATAATTTAGCAGGAAAAAATTTACGAAATCATATGTCTTAAGAACCAAATGAAATTATTTTCGCAGACTAACTTCATTACGTGAAGAGCATTTTTATTATCCACATACATTAATGGGATAACATCACAGTTAGTAAAAAGTAATTTCAAATAATGTCATTTCAGTTTGATGCACACGCCAAATCAGTATTTTCTTGACTTTTTTTCCTTATGTTGTAATTAATAGCTGTGCTTTGTAATTTACAAAACGTTTGAGTGTCACCATGTGGCCAGGATAAAATCAGTTCGTAAAAGTTGGTAATACATTCTTCAGGGAAATGTCGTACAACTTCCTAGCATCTTCTACCTTATTCAGACAATACCTCCTTCATCTTAATGCAATGCTTGGGTGGAAAATGTGTCTGGAAGAGCTCTTCCTGATTGAGACAGATGAAAGTTTGTTCGATCAATCCACCAATCCACGTGCTTATTATAACATACCCTTTCTTTTTTGACGGATACTTGAAATAAGTGAACTGGAGTACACTGAAGTGCTGTTTTCTTTCCATAGAAGAACGTCATGTTTTTAGGGATACCGTCATCTTCTTATAAAACTGAGACTTCTATTTAGTATAATTCTTAATATCATTTATTTCAATCGCTTTCATAGTAAATGCACCGGTTTTTGAACATGCAACAGTAAGATCGAAATACCGATAAGCTATGTAAATCCTGACGCTCTTCTTAAGAGCACGTTTTACCATCCGAAACTTCCGATCACAGGGCAACAATGAATGTTCCATTAGTGGATAGGAGTGGATAATAGTATCAAGCCGATTCACACCGTTTAAAGCCAAGAAAACCTTACAAAAGTGTTAATCTTATTTAGTCCACTACAGTTGTTGCTAAATAACGATGATTCTTGAAGTGTCGGCAGAAGTGCCAACACCGTGTTGTTTGAGGAAGCCGAAAGGCACGCTATAAGCTCACGTAGGATGGCGTGAGGTCTGAAACAGGATACGTAATGAATGCTATAAAGAAAAGTACGTAGCTGCTGGAATACTTAACTTTAATCCATCATTGGTGTACATCGCTCTTGGCGATACAAGTTAGACTCTTTAGATACATGCAATATACTGTTAATGGCGCCTTGCTAAGTCGTAGCCATTGACTTAGCTGAAGGCTATGCTATCTATATTCTCGGCAAATGAGAGAGTCTCCGTCCGTGCAGTCGCTAGCAAAGTCGTTCGTACAACTGGGGCAAGTGCTAGTAAGTCTCTCTAGACCTGCCGTGTGGCGGCGCTTGGTCTGTAATTACTGACAGTGGCGACACGCGGGTCCGACGTATACTAACGGGCCGCGGCCGATTTAAAGGCTACCACCTAGCAAGTGTGGTGTCTGGCGGTGACACCACGATTCTGATATGTTTATTGGGACAAATTCTTCAGTATTATCATTAAGAAGTGACACCACTTCATCTTCAGCTTTTCTCTCCTGTCCCTCGTGGTACACATGGGAATGTGTTTTTTCTGTCTTCAGATTGTGAATGGAAAACACATTGATGGACAACTGCCTCAAACAGAAGATGTCTGGAACTGGTATTGCTGGCAGGAATAGGTTTTCGCATGAAGTCAAACACTAAGCACACAGTGTTTTCATTATTCGTAGATTTTTCGTCGCTTTCCTTTAAAGCACTGCAAAATTTATTACTTCTAATCTTGTGAAACATTAGTTCGGCTTTTGCTTCCTGTTTGATTCAGAATGGGGTTTGTAATTTTATTGTATAATTCCCTACAAGCCCAGCACTCATCTACTTGTGGGCATCCAAACCGCAGCGCAAGGTTTTTATTGAAGCATTTGATGTCTCTCTTTAAAGAGTGAATACATCTTGGTCACAGACAAAGATGCATCTAAAGAGTGGCTTCGCTTCACTAGAAACATTTCAATATGTTGCCATATAAGCCTCAGCTGCCCCACCTTTATAGCGTTTCCACAGGGTCGCTTGCCCCTTACATCATCTGGTGACTGACTCGGAAGCAGCAATCTGCAAAATCTTCTTATGTGTAAAGAGACACACTGTATAAGGAGAAGAAGGCTTCCCAGCAAACCTGCACTTTCTTTCACCCACCAATACATTGTATTTAAATGCTTTGTCTCTCAGAGCCGGGTGTTCCTTCCGTGATCCATGTTGTACTGGGTCAACCACTTCAATCACTCGTTGCAAATGAAGATCCTGTTCATTCCTTTAGTTCATCCTGCAAAGAGTTAAGAATATTCGTTCCTGTTCGTCTTCAGTGAAAATCTCTTAACATTTGTTACGGCAAAGGAAACAAACTCGTTATTTGTTACGGTAGCTGTAAGTTAAGAAACCAAACGCAGTTCTACAACTAACACTGAAAAGCTGTAAATCTTTTCATTACTTGGGAAAGTAAGTCAAATGCTGTCTATTTGTTTATTTTTATTCCGTATTTGAGTAATGAATGCTTCTGCCACGACGATTATTAATATTGACCATTATAATTGCTATACAAACAAAGGCATTTAAGTAGGTCTATCCTTACAACACTCTGCAAAGTCGGCCTTCGAACAATGTCTCGTACTATCTATTACTGAATTTTAAATTATTTACTTTGAGAGATAGCAAATAATTTACGTTCTTCCAGAAATGTATTAATTGTTGCACGTAAGTTTTAAAGCGATAAATCTTTAACCTAAGCTTCTTCATTTTTGAGCCTATTTATCGGTGACGTACTTTCTTTTTACAATAGGAAATGTCTACTTCCCACTTACACATGCTTTTAAAAGCATTTATTTTACATAATCCACTTCTCACAACACTCTTCTTCCTTTTCTTAGGTGAAACATCAAGCACAGTATCGTTTTCCGCAATTTTACTGTTTTGTGAATGTTTTGGCGATACTAGCGCTCACACGTGGGGAAGCAGAAAATTAACTCAGTCAGTGACTTAAGAATCTTCCTGCAGTGCAGCATAGTCTCGTACAGGATTTCTCTCCATTATGGTATTAACGATATAGGCACCCTTCTGTTCAGAATGTGCGTCTTTGTGCATGGACACCGAAAGATGACGTAGGTAGATTTCTGCAATGACACAATCAATTATTAAGGCAATCGTATTATTCTGAAGCTTTTAATGGGTGCTAAATGGTGTGTTTTTCCTAATCACTTTTCACATACAGTGCACTTCCTAATACAATAATTAATTAAATGACTTATGGATAAACCATAGTACTTGTATTCAGTACTAGGTCGAGAAACAGAACAATCTTCAGCTTTTAATTTCCCCCCTGAAATAAGATCTCATTTGCTAAACAACGTGATCGTCAGTCCGGAAGGAACATAAATAGTCGTTTCACTCACAATCATTAACAAGATTTTTCTGAAAATTTGACTGCATTCCGAAGAAAAAAGTGAAGCAGGCAGGCACTGTTTTCTTATTCTAGTATTGTATCAAACGTTACTAAATTGTTTAAAAGAAATGTGAAAAATTGTTAAATCTGCTGTTTTTCTTAAATCTTAAGTGATCCAACAAATTAAATTAACCATGAGCAACACAAAAGCAACCATTGCAAGAAAATAGGAAAACTGTTGCTTAACGAATGGAATAACTGGTTTTCTCTGAGCTGAAGGCACGTCATTTATACTCATGTTACGTCTTATTAGCATGAATATACAAACATTGGTATGCATATAATTACGCTTTGATTACAAATATGACTTTGGAAAATGATATGGTAGGAAGAAAATGATAAGCTTTCAAGTAATACTGATACACTTTATTACAAATCATGCTATTCTTTCGCCAAAATGTTGGCTCGACTTGTGGTGCAAGGAATTACGTAAATTTAGACTCGAAATATCTTGTATCTGTGCAGTTACAAATTTTGTCACGATGTTTTATAGTAAATGCACCAAACCGATGTTCTGTGCCGATAAATAGCTGCTTGTTGCGCACACCTCCCATCGACTACACCGCAACACGTCTCTCTGAGTCCACATGTATATAAATGTTGTGGGACCTTGACTGTTCTGTATAAAAAGTCGAATCAAAACACCTTTCATCCGTCTAAATTTTCGATTGTTGTTTAAACTGAGCTACCAGTTTCTGCGCTGCATATCGCCATCTTCAGGCCCCTGTGTGTAGACAATCAATGCAATCTATCAATCACAGGTTCATAAGACGACAATTATTTAATAAAACACTTTTAATAAATGAAATTGTGAATCTAACGTAATATAACGTAACGAATTCCCATTTAGCAGTAAATATTAAGATACATGGAAATTGTCATAACCAACGTTCTCATGAAAGTGACAAGTCTGCTGGTAAGAAGACGAGTTACTGGGTGATATACCAGACCATGAACTATAAATTAAGTCTAATGCAAAGCACGGCGATACACACGTGATATATCAGAGAGATATTTATGTCAATCAGGACTTCCAAAGACTCCTAACTCTACATACATAAAAGAAGCGGGGAAACACAAAGGAAAGTACGACATATGGCAGAAAACCAACCAGAAATCATTTGCTTTGTATGTTATACAATGTGTAATATGTCAGTTGGTACCCTCAAGAGGAGGTGGTTTATGACTATGATCGTTTTACTTTAGATGTTACACAGGCATTGACATTAGCGTTACGCCATGATTATCTGCGCATAACGTATGATATTGACCACCATTTAGTAAATTCTTTTTTACGGTTATATTTGATATATTTTTGTACCCTAATTTATATTAACACAATGTGCAACTGTTATCTTACTCTATTACTTAATTTATCTTTAACTTCGATGTCACTACCTGCATAGTTTGGTACTGCTATATGTTGCTACATATTACCACTGTATATAATACTTCCATGAACCTTTTTGTTATGTGTTTCACGTTGTTACCGCTGTTGTCTGTTAAAAGGGCCTGAAGATGGGTCATGTAGCGCTGAAACTGGTTGTTCAAATAAAATAACAATTGGAAATTTTTACGACTGAAAGGTGTTTTGATTCAACATTCTGCGTAGCAACATTATCGATCGATAGCCACTGCCTGTAGACTATATGGATTGCCCGACAAGGCAAGAAAAGGTTCCCAACTAAACGACGTGTTACTTCACTTCCTTTCGTGGTTGAAGACCATGTTCAAAAAATTATTAATAACTCATTCCCTCAGGAATAGTTTTGTTATTTATTAACATTAATAACGAAAATGAAATGATGTACAACATCCTTTTAAAAAACAAAATTATTAACCATGTGCATTGAAGTGACAAAAAGTCATGGGTTACTGTACACCGTCATGTAAATATACAGATGGCATCCTTATCGCTTACACAAGATGCAAATCGGCTGTGGACTGGTGGATCTGTCGTTTGTACGCAGTTACACCATGTGAAACGCTTTTGATGTGGTAATGGCTGCACGATGGAAATTATGCCTCGTTAAACAAAATGAAAGTTGGAGCTGAACACATGGGACATTTTATTTCGGAAATCATTAGGGAATCCAATATTCCGCCATTGACAGCGTCAAGAGTGTGCCGAGAATACCAAATTTCAGGTATTACCTCTCACCACGGACAACGCTGTGGCCGGCAGCCTTCACTTAACGAGTGAGAGCAACTGCGTTTTACATAGAGTTGTGAGTGCTAGCAGACAAGCAATACGGCGTGAAGTAACCGCAGAGTCAATTTGGGACGTACGACGAATCTATCCGTTGGGACAGTATGGCGAAATTTGGCGTGAATGGGCTATGGCAGCAGACGACCGACGCGAGTGTCTTTGCTAACAGCACGACGTTGCCTGCAGTGCTTGTCTTGGACTCTTGACCGTATCTGTTGGACTCCAGACGACTGGATAACCGTGGGCTGTCAGATGAGTCCCGATTTCATTTGCTAAGAGCTGATGGCAGGGTTGGAGTGTTGCGCAGACCCCACGAAGCCATGGACCCAAGTCGCCAAGAAGGCACTGTACAAGCTGGTGGTAGCTCCATAATTGTTTGGGCTACTACCACATGGAATGGACTGGATCCTGTCGTAAAACTAACCCGATCATTGACTGGAAATGGTTATGTTCGGCTATTTGGAGACGATTTGTAGTCACTGTATGGTTCAAATGGCTCTGAGCACTATGGGACTCAACTGCTGTGGTCATAAGTGTTGTGACTTGGCAAGACAGCCAAGTCAGTATGCGAGGATGCCGAAAGGCACGCGTTAAGCTCACGCTGACTGGCGTGAGGTCTGGAACAGTTAAGGGAATTTATAGTAGCAAATAAAGTACGTAGCTGATGTAATACTTAACTTTAATCTATAATTGGAGAACATCGCTCTTGTTGATACATTAATAACAATCTCAATATAAACTGGAAGTGGCACCTTGCTAGGTCGTAGCAATTGACGTAGCTGAAGGCTATGCTAACTATCGTCTCGGCAAATGAGAGCGTATTTGTCAGTGTAGCATCGCTTGCAAAGTCGGCTGTACAACTGGGGCGAGTGCTACGAAGTCTCTCTAGACCTGCCGTGTCGCGGCGCTCGGTCTGCAATCACTGACAGTGGCGACACGCGGGTCCGACGTATACTAACGGACCGCGGCCGATTTAAAGGCTACCACCTAGCAAGTGTGGTGTCTGGCGGTGACACCACAATAAGTCCCCTAGAACTTAGAACTACTTAAACCTAACTAACCTAAGGACATCACACACATCCATGCCCGAGGCAGGATTCGAACCTGCGACCGTAGCGGTCGTGCGGTTCCAGACTGTAGCGCCTTTAACCGCTCGGCCACTCCGGCCGGCGTAGTCACTGTATGATGATATTTGTATGGATGGCAATGTGCAATATCACTGGGCCACAATTGATCGCGACTGATTTGAAGAACATCCTAGACAATTTGAGCGAATGATGTGGCCACTCAGATCGCTCGACAGAATCCCACTGAACATTTATAGGACATAATCGACAGGTCTGTTCCTGAACCGGCAAAATTTTCCCAACTACGGAACACCGCTCTTTGTTTGTACAGGGGCCTTCCAACGACTTGCTGAGTTATCTCACGTCGTGTTGTTGCACTATGCCCAGTGAAAGGATGTCCGATGCGATATAAGGATAGCTCTCATGACTTTTCTTACCTCAGTGTATTCCACAATTGTTCACAGTTAATGATTGCATTTACCGACAAGGCTTACATAATATTATAGTAAACTGTAATTGCACAATGTGTGAAAATGAAATATAGTGTTGTAACTTTACACAGTGACGATGAAACCAATGAAGAAACCAGTGGGCGAAAAGCACGAGTAACCAGGTACGACTTCCTAAACGGGCTTCATTGAACACATGTTATTGAACTATGTTACACATAGTACAGTATTAAGAAAGCGTACATGGCTAGATGGAGTTTTCTGGAAGACTCCCTGATCCTGCCTTGTCGAACTACATAACAGTAATAAATATTTGATAGTAGTGAAAACTATCATTTAACTGATTTATTTTACGCGCATTTAGGCAAGAGAAAGATTTATTGTATGCTGTTACAGCTTGTCCTTCCAAGTTTCGATGTTCAACCAAGTTTATGTCAGAATTATTTGCTGTTTTTCAGTGTTATAGGATGCCATTCAGGAATATTGTGGAAACTATTTGATGAAAAGTTCGCTGGTTAACTTTCAGTGGCATGAGGGATCACTGGTGATTTCTGAGTTTGGCTTACAGCCCATTGAGATAAGATACAAAAGTCACCATACGTGTTTGCTATGACAGAATCATTATTCCTATGAGTCGAACTTACAAATAATGTATCAAAACTAATGTTAAAAATTAACACATATACGAAAGAGAAACAAAAATGTTCGATTAAGTATGAGTCCAGAAAAAGAGAGGTTTATCAGATAATCCCTAATACGATATTACGAGCCGCCGCTGACATCAGTATGAAGTACCATTAGAGTCAGCAAGAGCATTGCGGAGGATGGTTGTAAACATTCGCATGAAATCAGCGGAAGCTGTCACTCCTGAGTTTCAAATTGCTTCCAGCAGTCCAGCTGGCAAAATGAACATGCATACGGAGTATCAATAAATTAGGTACATTGGCCGAGCTGGTCCTCAATAGCAACACATTTTATAGTCAGTCCCAAGCAATCTTGTGGTCGTGTAAACGGAGACACCAATGGACAATGGGAGACTGTAAATAAATAGCTTGGAGTGATGAATCACTGTATACTCTGTGGTAATCCGGTGGAAGCATTTGGGTTTGAAGAATGCCTGGGGAATGTTATCCGCCTTTAATGCCAGCAGTGAAATACGGAGGAGGTAGTGTTAGGGTCATTAGCATATGGTCCTCTTATTTCGCTTAAGAAAATGCTAAATGGATATGGACAAATTTTTCAACATTGTGTATTGCATAAAGTGAGGAACACTTCTTTTCGACTGTGATTGTTTATATCAGTGTGAGAATGCACTTTATCGTAACGCAGTATCTGTGAGGGAATGGTTTGTGGACAATAACGTTCCTGAAACGGTCTGGCCTGTCCACAGTCCCGACCTGGAAACAATGGAACCTCTTCAACTTCGCCCCAGAGTCCCAGAGTCACTCACTACTCTGGTTTCGGCTCTTGAGGAATGATGGGCTGCCATTCCGTCATAGACATTCAAATACCTTACTGGAAGTGTCGCCAGTGGAGCTAAACCGGTCATAAAGGCGAAGGGACTGGTACACCCCATATTTAGGTCCACCAATGGGTGTCTGGGTGATTTTGCTCAGGTAATGTAGCTTTGCGTAATTTGTCAATTTAACGCGTGGCTACGTATTTTGCATCTTAAGCTATGTGTTACGTATTGTTGCATAAACGTTAGTAATTGAACCGCATTATTTCGATATTCTTTCCAGGAGAATGTGTAAATGCTGTTCAAGTAGTTGCTAATGTTTGTGCATAAGCCAGTATAATTTCCCTTAATTCCGACACTGTCGCTGCCGGAGTCACAATTTCGCCTTCTCTGACTGATACTGTAGCAGCGTGGTGGGAAGTGCAACGTCCTGAGGTTTGGCCGAAAACAGTTCCAAGTTATCATTTGGTAATAAATGTAGTATAACCACATTAATCTTGGCGGCAAGAGCGATGGTACAATGGTCAGATACGACCAAATCTGAATGCGTTTGCATTTGGTCACAGTGATCATTTAAATAACTCTTTTATCTTGTCAAAAACAAGGAAAAGTCACAACTTAATTCGGTATGCTTTTAAGAAACTGTTCGACACACATAAGACACATCAAAAACAAATATAAGATTATAAAAAAATTAAAATACTAGTCACTCATGACAGCAAGGATGTGTTAAAAATCACACGTCTTATGATAACCGTCTTCGATTTTACCAAAACTCACTCCAAACCATGTCTCTGAAACGTTGTTTCATCTACCTCTAGATCTATGTTTTATGTTTACGTATGTTAAGCCCTTTTAGCTCTCAATGATGTTACACAGCAGGTGAGGGGCGGAGCTTCCTCTAGTTAACGCTATTTAGCAGCTACCACAGGTATACGCCGGTATTTACCAGTGCTCCAACAGTCGTATATGACCACCGCCTGATGTTACAAAAACATTTATTTTACCAAGTCTGTATGTCCATATTTATCATGTATATGAAGCGTGTAATTTTGACACCTGCTCCTCTCTAAAGAATATTAATGTTTCGGAGACACGGTCTGCTCATGGGTCTCGATAAAATCGAAACCGGTTACCATCTGACTTGGAACTTTTTGTTCTTAGTAAATCTTTTCGATCAATACAGACTTGTATTTTAACTACGTATCAGATCGCTGTCAATTCCCAACAATTCCATATAACCCAGTACAACAAGCGCTCTAATCCTTAAATCAGTGAAACGGCTACAAAACAGTCACCTGGTTCCCACCAAACTAAACTTTGAATCACGACAGGTCTCATATATACATGTAACCAACTTTAGACACATTTTAAAGAAAACTTCACTCAAGAAGATCTTACTTGATAACATTAGTCGAAGACAAGCGTAATTAACAAGATGGAAGCCAATTTAACTAAAATATCGGAGGACTACGAAAAATCTTGTAATCGTAAACCAACACTTCACTTGTAGTAAATGCAATTATAAAAAATGGTTTGGTTCAAATGGCTCTGAGCACTATGGGACTCAACTGCTGAAGTCATTAGTCCCCTAGAACTTAGAACTAGTTAAACCCAACTAACCTAAGGACATCACAAACATCCATGCCCGAGGCAGGATTCGAACCTGCAACCGTAGCGGTCTTGCGGTTCCAGACTGCAGCGCCTTTAACCGCACGGCCACTTCTGCCGGCCGCAATTATAAAAACACCCGTAGTTTAACAAGCCAGTTGACAACGACGTCGCTGGTACACCGACAAACCACACTGCCTTCTGAACAGCTCAATGAGTGCCCAAAATGTTGCTTAAATACTTTAACGCACATACTAGATACGCAATACACTGATATACTAGCATGAAACAGTAAAGGGAACACACGACAAATGGCCTCTGCTAGAAGAGGTGTTCAGAGAACCAGAACAAACAGACCATAGCTATGGAGATCACTAGCGCGGCGGTTGTTTGTCGTCTTGGAACCACAGACACAAACGACGCTAGCATCTTCTCGTCACTTCAACATCCATCAGAACGGCTCAGTAACGTACCGGAGCTGGACAAAAATATGGAAACACCGTTACAAATTTATTCTTGATTATAAATGCAGATGCTAGGCATGTTTACACGTTAAGCTTTTCTATTTGACTATTAACTGTACCCATGCAACGTCCTCAACATGTTGCATGTGTCAACCGTAGTCAGAAAAATATTATGTGTTACTGTGTGTGCGTTACAACAGAACTAAGCGAGCTGAATGTGCAGCAGTTGTTGAAGCTCGCATGATGGGTGCTTCGCTGACCAAAGCACACAAACTTTTCTGTGTTTCAAGGGGCACGGTACCGTCGATATACAGAGAGTCCAAAAAGTATTCGTCTAGCTGCTTATCTTGTAGAAAACAGAGTCTGTGTAACATGAAAAGAAATGTATACAAAATCTAAAGAGCCAGTCACGTGAAAAGTACCTCGGTAAGTCATTTTCTGTTGAAAAGCAAGGAAAGAAATACATCCAAATCAACAGCAAGGTTAGACGGCCGCAGTGGCCGAGCGGTTCTAGGCGCTTCAGTCTGGAATCACGCTACCGCTGCGGTCGCAGGTTCGAATCCGGCCTCGGGCATGGATGTGTGTGATGTCCTTACGTTAGTTAGGTTTAAGTAGTTGTAAATGCTAGGGGACTGATGACTTCAGATGTTAAGTCCCATAGTGCTCAGAGTCATCTGAAGAGCTAGGTTATCAAAATAGAATATGTAGTACAAGAATTAGTACAGAAACTATTCGTCCACCATCAGAACGTACCGAAATTCTGCGCTCACTGATTAAACCACAACGCTGACCCACGGCACACACTAGAGTCAACCGTGCTCAGCCCAAGTCTATCGCCTGTTGTCGTTCTGAACGACGCCAATACAGTGCAATTAGCACCATGGGTCGTAAGGGTAGTGAGACGACGCTGATCGAAAGGAAACTTAATTCTGCGCTTACATAATGAGTGAAAATCTTCTTATGAGATTGCTAAAGTAGTCAGTAGACGTAGGTCGATGGTTCAGTCGATAATAGATCGATTTTGCGCAACAAAAGCATTAAGAAACCAACCACGTACCGGACGCCCTCACACTTTGACTAATGCAGACATGAGATTTATGATGAGGGAAGTAACGAAGAAACCTAAGATCGGCACTCTTAAGTTGGCTGGGGAGTTAGAGTCTAGGGGAAAGAAGGTACGTGCCAACACAATCAGAAATACCTTTAAAACGTATTGGTATCACGGCCGGGTAGCACGCAAGAAATTTTGGGTCAGTGAACAGAATCGAAAGAAACGTCTTCATTTTGCGATGGAACATAGATTCAAAAAGGAAGACTTCCGCAATAGAGTAATATTTTCTGATGAGAGTAAACATAACGTATTCGGGCCTGATGGCAGGCGAATGGTGTGGCGTAAGAAGAATGTGGAGATGTTCCCACGCAATCATGTGCCAACGGTTAAACGCAGTGTTGGCTCCCTGATGGTGTGGGGCTGTGTGAGTGCTACAGGTGTTGGAGCATTACATTTCATAGAAGGCACAATGGATTAACATATGTACATCAACATTTTAAAGGACAATCTGAATCCTAGCGCCGAAAAATTAGGTCTTCAAGGAAATTACATTTTTGAACACGATAACGACCAAAAAGTACACGAAGATAAATATAAGGCCGTGGCTCCTGTGGAATACCCAAAAACAACATAAAACACCTCCTTAGAACCCAGACACTAATCCTATTGAACATCTTTGGAAAGTACTGGAAGATAGCATCAGAAGAATACACATTTCTAACAAGAGAGACCTAAAAAAAGCTCTTCAAGACGAATGGGACCAAATTCCAGCCTCTCTCACGGTAAACTAGGTAAAGTCGAAGCCCAGACGACTAAAAGCAGTAATAACTGTAAAGGGAAACCCCACCAAATATTAATTTTTGTACTTGAAATCATATTTTCAGATTCTAAATTAAAAAAATATGATTGGTCGAATACTTTTTGAAGTAGCCTTTTACTAAATTCTCCATTTCGTTCCAAATTTTTTATCGCTATGGATGTATTTATTTCGTTGTCCATCAATAAAAATGACTTGCCAAGGTTCATTGCATATGACTGGATGTTCACAGTTTATGTTGCCTTCCTTTCGCGTGACATATACTAAGATTTTAATTGAAATTACAGCTAGACGAATACTTTTTGGACTCACTGTGTACCACATACAGGTAAAGTGGTAGAACATCGTCCACTAAGTCACAACGCCGACGAAGGTACCTGACAAGTGATCGTGACGAGCGGCCATTTAAGAGGAGGCGCGCGGGGTAGCCGCGTGGTCTGTGGCGTCTTGCCAAGGTTCGCGCGGCTGCCCCCGTCTGCCTCGGGTATGGGTTAGTTTAAGTTGGGTTAACGGTGACCTCAAAAGAGTCTAAGCAGGGGAACGGTTACCTCAGTAGTTTGGTCCAACAGAGCCTTACTACAAATTTCCAAAAGTTCAAGAGGAGTGTGACAGTAAATAAGAGGACGGCAATTGTAAAAGTGTTTGCAGATCTGAATATTACTCACTCGAACACCGTCTACACAACAAGAAGTGAGCTCCAGAACCAGGGAACGGCAGCGGAAGCTGTAATTATAAAATCCCTCATTAGTGATGCGAAGCCTGTAGGAAATAGACGTTGTGCCAAAACCATAACACTTGTACTATAGAACAATGGAAGATTGTCATTTGGTTGAACGAGTCTTGTTTCCCACTGTTTCCAAGTTCTGTCAGAAGGTACGTGGTGTGGGTACTGCGATAATTTCGGCAGCGATAACGTGATTTCCTATCAGCCTGTTTGCCAGGTCGCATTACTGCCAAGAACTATATGACCATTTCGCTGATCAGGTCCACCCCATTGTACAACATTTGTTTCCCAATGGTGATGATGTGTTTCACGGCGATAGGGCTTATGTTCGCACAACTCGCATCTTCCAGGACATAAACTGTGAGCGCGAGGATGAACTGACGCATATTCCTTGGCCATCACTGTCACCACATAATATTATTGAGCCTTTGCGGTCTACTTTTGAGAGAAGGGTGCGCGATCGCTGTTCGCCTCTTTTATTTTTATTAGAACTTACTTACATTTTGCAGGAAGAATGGTATATGATTCCCCTGAAAACCACTTAGGATCTGTATTTCTACATTCCGGGACGAATGGAAGCTGTTTTGCATGTCAACGGTTTCTCTACACGGTATGAAGCGTGGTGAAGTGTTGCGTAAAATGTGCTAATTGCCATACAGTCCACATATCGGTACATGGAAGTACACAAATGGCCAATAAAATTGCTACACCAAGAAGAAATGCAGATGATAAACGGGTATTTATTGGACAAATATACACTCCTGGAAATGGAAAAAAGAACACATTGACACCGGTGTGTCAGACCCACCATACTTGCTCCGGACACTGCGAGAGGGCTGTACAAGCAATGATCACACGCACGGCACAGCGGACACACCAGGAACCGCGATGTTGGCCGTCGAATGGCGCTAGCTGCGCAGCATTTGTGCACCGCCGCCGTCAGTGTCTGCCAGTTTGCCGTGGCATACGGAGCTCCATCGCAGTCTTTAACACTGGTAGCATGCCGCGACAGCGTGGACGTGAACCGTATGTGCAGTTGACGGACTTTGAGCGAGGGCGTATAGTGGGCATGCGGGAGGCCGGGTGGACGTACCGCCGAATTGCTCAACACGTGGGGCGTGAGGTCTCCACAGTACATCGATGTTGTCGCCAGTGGTCGGCGGAAGGTGCACGTGCCCGTCGACCTGGGACCGGACCGCAGCGACGCACGGATGCACGCCAAAACCGTAGGTTCATACGCAGTGCCGTAGGGGACCGCACCGCCACTTCCCAGCAAATTAGGGACACTGTTGCTCCTGGGGTATCGGCGAGGACCATTCGCAACCGTCTCCATGAAGCTGGGCTACGGTCCCGCACACCGTTAGGCCGTCTTCCGCTCACGCCCCAACATCGTGCAGCCCGCCTCCAGTGGTGTCGCGACAGGCGTGAATGGAGGGACGAATGGAGACGTGTCGTCTTCAGCGATGAGAGTCGCTTCTGCCTTGGTGCCAATGATGGTCGTATGCGTGTTTGGCGCCGTGCAGGTGAGCGCCACAATCAGGACTGCATATGACCGAGGCACACAGGGCCAACACCCGGCATCATGGTGTGGGGAGCGATCTCCTACACTGGCCGTACACCACTGGTGATCGTCGACACTGAATAGTGCACGGTACATCCAAACCGTTATCGAACCCATCGTTCTACCATTCCTAGACCGGCAAGGGAACCTGCTGTTCCAACAGGACAATGCACGTCCGCATGTATCCCGTGCCACCCAACGTGCTCTAGAAGGTGTAAGTCAAATACCCTGGCCAGAAAGATCTCCGGATCTGTCCCCCATTGAGCATGTTTGGGACTGGATGAAGCGTCGTCTCACGCGGTCTGCACGTCCAGCACGAACGCTGGTCCAACTGAGGCGCCAGGTGGAAATGGCATGGCAAGCCGTTCCACAGGACTACATCCAGCATCTCTACGATCGTCTCCATGGGAGAATAGCAGCCTGCATTGCTGCGAAAGGTGGATATACACTGTACTAGTGCCGACATTGTGCATGCTCTGTTGCCTGTGTCTATGTGCCTGTGGTTCTGTCAGTGTGATCATGTGATGTATCTGACCCCAGGAATGTGTCAATAAAGTTCCCCTTCCTGGGACAATGAATTCACGGTGTTCTTATTTCAATTTCCAGGAGTGTATTATACTAGAACTGACATGTGATTGCGTTTTCACCCAATGTGGGAGCATAGATCCTGAGAAATCAGTACCCAGAATAACCACCTCTGGCCGTAATAACTGTCTTGATACGCCTGGGCATTGAGTCAAACAGAGCTTGGATGGCGTGTACAGGTACAGCTGCCCATGCAGCTTCAACACGATACGACAGTTCATCAAGAGTAGTGACTGGAGTATTGTGACGAGCCACTAGCTCGGCCACTACTGACCAGACATTTTCAGTATCTGGAGAATGTGCTGGCCAGGGCAACATCAGAACATTTTCTGTATCCAGAAAGGCCTGTAGAGGACCTGCAACATGCAGCGTGCATTATCCTGCGGAAATGTAGAGTTTCTCAGGGATCGAATGAAGGGTAGAGCCACGGGTCGTAATACACATGTAATGTAGCGTCCACTGTTCAAAGTGCCGTCAACGCGAACAACAGATGACCGATACGTGTAACCAATGGCACCCCATACCATCACGCCGGTCGATACGCCAGTATGGCGATGACGAATACACGCTTCCAATGTGCGTTCACTGCGATGTTACCAAACACGGATGCGACCATCATGATGCTGTAAACAGAACCTGGATTCATCCGAAAAAATGACGTTTTGCCATTCATGCACCCAGTTCGTCGCTGAGTAGACCATCGCAGGCGCTCCTGTCTGTGATGCAGCGTCAAGGGTAACCGCAGCCATGGTCTGCGAGCTGATAGTCCATGCTGCTGCAAGTGTCGTCGAACTGTTGGTGCAGATGGTTGTTGTCTTGCAAACGTCCCCATGTGTTGACTCAGGGATCGAGACGTGGCTGCACGATCCGTTACAGCCACGCGGATAACATGCCTGTCATCTCAACTGCTAGTGATACGAGGCTGTTGGGATCCAACACGGCGTTCCGTATTACCCTCCTGAACCCACTGACTCCATATTGTACTAACAGTCATTGGATCTCGACCAACGCTAGCAGGAATGTCGCGATACTATAAACTGCAATCGCGATAGGCTACAATCCGACCTTTATCAAAGTCCGAAACGTGATGATACGCATTCCTCCGCCTTACACGAGACATCACAACAACGTTTCACCAGGCAACGCCGGTCACCTGCTGTTTGTGTATGGGAAATCTGTTGCAGACTTTCCTCATGTCAGCACATTGTAGGTGTCGCCACTGGCGCCAACCTCGTGTGAATGCTCTGAAAAGCTAATCTTTGGCATATCGCAGCATCGTCTTCCTGTCGGTTAAATTTCGCGGCTGTAGCACATCATCTTCGTGGTGTAGCAATTTTAAAGGCCAGTAGTGTACAAAGTCGTTTCCCTTTCCAAACGTAATTTTCAGTCATTCCGAGTTAAAGTTAAGGCTACTTTTCCAAGAAATAAGCTCGTTCGAGTTACACGGTGTTCTGTAAGAGTCAGAGTAGAGTTTACGTTACTGGCATTGCATTTAATTGACGATTAAAAATTGCGAGCACCTCACTTCTGTGGGTAGAAGCTGCAAGTAGGTTTCGACCTATACAAATGTCGCCGTAAAAGTTTCATCAGATGAAAGCGACTCTTGGGCAGTCGGATTACAGCGGACAGCATCCTCTGCTGCGTTCCACTGCTTCGCGCCGCGCCCAATTTTCCGGATACCGGATCTCGGTAGTGTGTAACATCAGCGAGGATCAGGCGCTTCCAGTGGGCCGCGGTATGGCTTTCCGCCAGGGACATCCAGGGTCCAGGGGCCGCGGGGGCTCCCAGAAGGGTGGCTGCTTATGAAGCCAGATAAGCCGGGGACCGAGTGTCCCCGAAGCGCAGCGTGTCCCCCCCAAACAGCCACTCGTCGCTAGGGAGACGCGCCATCCAGCCATACGCGACCGAGATGAAACCGGCTATTGAGGGCGCTGCTCTGGCGAAATGAAGTCCGTGCCATTCAGAATACTGTGCTCTGCATCGGCGTCAACTCTGTAGAAGTGAACTCCGTAAAATCGCAACAAACAGAGTTATCCTCCTTGCTAGGCTTCACTTGTTATGAAAACTTCGCTTCGCTACCAGCACTAAGAGGCTAGTTAAGTAGCAGTGACCCGAGGAAATGCAAGGCCCCGACGATGCTGCCCTATATCGACTCATTAACACCGGTAAAGAGGTTTTACCGTTGCATTAAGCGTGAAATGCAAGTATTGTACAGCTCAGTGTCAGATAATGAAAATTTCTTTCATACATCAGGCGCTAAAATTTCAAATCCTTGTACTATGTTGGGCTTATGTTCGAAGCGCTTTTGTTTTGCGTGTTGGTATTCCGGTTTGCTATGGGTTAATTTATTGAATGTCAGTTTTCATTTGTAATTCACTGTTGGTATTTGAAGTTACACGTTGTTATTTTGTCACTTGGAGATAGAGAGCAGGGATCAAGACGGTGGAAAATCTAGTGCTAACTGGAGAAATCGGAACATTTCCGACAATTTCCTCTTCCGCCGTATTCTCCTGATTCCCCTGTTTCAGTTCAGTACAGGGTTAACAGCTGCGGAGTCAGCCAGAAACATTTGTGCCTAATGTGGGGATAATGACATTGGACAGAACACAGTAAGAAAATGGTTTTCTCGCTTTAAGGAGGATCGTTTTGACTCTCCACGTTCAGAAAGTCCTTGGGTGTTTTATGAAGATCGTTTACATCTACATCTACATTTATACTCCGCAAGCCACCAGACGGTGTGTGGGGGAGCGCACTTTACGTGCCACTTTCATTACCTTCCTTTCCTGTTCCAGTCGCGTATGGTTCGCGGGAACAACGATGCCGGAAAGCCTCCGTGCTCGCTCGAATCTCTCTAATTTTACATTCGTGATCTCCCCGGGAGGTATAAGTAGGGGGAAGCAATATGTTCGATACCTCATCCAGAAACGCACCCTCTCGAAACCTGGCCAGCAAGCTACACCGCGATGCAGAGCGCCTCTCTTGCAGAGTCTGCCATTTGAGTTTGCTAAACATCTCCGTAACGCTATCACGCTAACCAAATAACCCTGTGACGAAACGCACCGCTCTTCTTTGGATCTTCTCTATTTCCTCTGTCAACCCGACCTGGTACGGATCCCACACTGATGAACACTAATCAAGTATAGGTCGAACGAGTGTTTTGTAAGCCACCTCCTCTGTTGATGCACTAAATTTTCTGAGGACTCTCCCAATGAATCTCAACCTGGCACCCGCCTCACCAACAATCTTACATGATTATTCCACTTCAAATCGTTCCGTACGCATACTCCCAGATATTTTACAGAATTAACTGCTACCAGTGTTTGTTCTGCTATCATATAATCATATAATAAAGGATCCTTCTTTCTATGTATTCGCAATACATTACATTTGTCTATGTTAAGGATCAGTTGCCACTCCCTGCATCAAGTGCCTATCCGCTGCAGAACTTCCTGCATTTCGCTGCAATTTTCTAATGCTGTCACTTCTCTGTATAGTAAAGCATCATCCACGAAAGGCCACATGGAACTTCCGACACCATCTACTAGGTCATTTACACTGCTGGCCATTTAAATTGCTACACCACGAAGATGACGTGCTACAGACGCGAAATTTAACCGACAGGAAGAAGATGCTGTGATATGCAAATGATTAGCTTTGCAGAGCATTCACACAAGGTAGGCGCCGGTGCCGACACCTATAATGTGCTGACATAAGGAAATTTTCCCGCCGATTTCTCATACACAAACAGCAGTTGACCGGCGTTGCCTGGTGAAACGTTGTTGTGATGCCTCGTGTAAGGAGGAGAAATGCGTAACATCACGTTTCCGACTTTGATAAAGGTCGGATTGCAGCCTATCGCGATTGCGGTTTATCGTATCGCGACATTGCTGTTCGCGTTGTTTGAGATCCAATGACTGCTAGCAGAATATGGAATCGGTGGGTTCAGGAGGGTAATACGGAACGCCGTGCTGGATCCCAACGGCCTCGTATCACTAGCAGTCGAGATGACAGGCATCTTATCCGCATGACTGTAACGGATCGTGCAGCCACGTCTCGATCCCTGAGTCAACAGATGGGGACGTTTGCAAGACAACAACCATCTGCACGAACAGTTCGCCGACGTTTGCATCAGCATGGATTATCAGCTCGGAGACCATGGCTGCGGTTACCCTTGACGGTGCATCAGAGACAGGAGTGTCTGCGATGGTGTACTCAACGACGAACCTGGGTGCTCGAATGCCAAAACGTCATTTTTTCGGATGAATCCAGGCTTTGTTTACAGCATCATGATGATCCCATCTGTGTTAGGCGACATCTCGGTGAACGCACACTGGAAGCGTGTATTCGTCATTACCATACTAGCAAATCACCCGGCGTGATGGTATGGGGTACCATTGGTTACACGTGTCGGTCATCTCTTGTTCGCACTGACGTCATTTTGAACAGTGGACGTCACATTTCAGAAGTGTCAGACCCGTGCCTCTACCCTTCATTCGATCCCTGCGAAACCCTACACTTCAGCAGGATAATGCACGGCCGCATGTTGCAGGTCCTGTACGGGCCTTTCTCGATACAGAAAATGTTCGACTGCTGCCCTGGCCAGCACATTCTCCAGATCTCTCACCAATTGAAAACGTCTGGTCAATCAATGGTGGCCGAGCAACTAGCTCGTCACAGTACGCCAGTCACTACTCTTGATGATCTGTGGTATCGTGTTGAAGCTGCATGGGCAGCTGTACCTGTACACGCCACCCAAGCTCTGTTTGACTCAATGCCCAGGCATATCAAGGCCGTTATTACGGCCAGAGGTGGTTGTTCTGGGTACTGATTTCTCAGGATCTATGCACCCAAATTGCGTGAAAATGTAATCACATGTCAGTTCTAGTATAATATGTTTGTCCAATGAATACCCGTTTACCATCTGCATTTCTTCTTGGTGTAGCAATCTTAATGGCCAGTAGTGTATATATATATTGTGAAAAACAATGGTCCCATAACACTCCCCTGTGGCACGCCAGAGGTTACTTTAATGTCTGTAGACGTCTCTTGAAAGGAGCAATCCGTAATGTTCCCCATCAGTGTACTCCAGAACTGGCAAATGTGATGAACTGTGATCACTGCATCATCGTGGGACATTTTCATGCAATGGGGCAGGTTCAAAAATCTGATGCATGAGTGTGCATGGCCTAAGCCACAATCACAAAAATCGGTGGGTGGCCTTACGTGCATCTCTGCTTGCCCATCATCAACTGGCTCGTGAACAACACCGATCATTCCTACCCTGAATGTGATGACTTTAAACTAATATAAGAGAAATATAGCAGTGTTAGAGCGCATAAACAGCAGTAACTCCTCGAGCCCTTCCACAAAACATAATGTTATCCATATGGTGGAACAACGATGGTGTGGTGTGGTGCGAATTGCTTTCCCGAGGTGTAAACCATATTACTGACATTTATTGTCAACACCCGAGAGGTCTTGTAGGGGAAGTCCAAGAATAACGACCAGGAAAACGGCATGAATTAATGGTATTCCGCGATAACGCCAGCCTGCAATTTGCTAGACTGACAAAAACCATTATACATGAGTTGGATTAGTTCATTCCACACCCATCCTATTCACCTGAACTTGCCTCTCTCATTTTTCACTTTTTCCGCTCTGTATCGAACAGTCGTCCATGAACTTTCTTTCAAGATGAAAATGCTGTTCGAACATGACTCGACGATTTCTTCACCTCAAAACCACCTGACATCTAACGCCACGGAATTGAAAAGATGCACCAGCGTTGGAAGACTGTTGTAAATACTGAAGGAGAATATATTATTGATGAATAAATTCCCTGCTGTGTTTTTTAATCGTGTGAAAAAACGCAACGAACTTACGCACCCACACACTACATAACAAACATCTGAAAATATCGCACCACTTATCAAAATAATGAGCTGAGATGGAAATGGTGGACTGTTTCAGACGCCTTTGTGACGTAATACAGATGAAACCTTTCCAACAACCAATGACTGCAGGAGAAAGGAGATTGTCGCTGCTGTTATTAAAATGCATGCCCTCTAGAAGGCAAAGACAATCTCTAGCAACGCTTAACGTATGCAGTAACACACAGTGATCAAAACCGTTTCCCTGTATAGAATATCGAAGAATCAAAGGATATGCTATAATCACTGTAAAAGAACCCACGATATTCGATTTCAAGATTCATCCTAAAAGTGCCAAGATAATATAGGGACGGTATAGATCGCGAAGAAGAGAAGGGCTATAGAGGTCAACAAACAGATGATTGAGCACTTAAGGCAACTACGAATGAACCAACATTTGTTCAAGGTGAATGCAACGCAGGAACAATCACTGAGCAACAAGTTAAAGGGATCTCACGGGAAGCATAAGACTAACAACGGCTGAACGGAAAAGAGAAGTAGGTGCCCTGAATAATCATGCAAAGAGAATGGGCTGCAGCAAGGGTTCCTCAAAATTTCTTATAGTTACTTTACGTGATCTCTAGTGGCCCTAATCGAGATAAAAATATAATACAAGTGGAAGTTTCAAACGTATGTTCAAATATTTTTTGCACCAATCCTAGTATCAATGGAAATCAGGTAATTATCTAGGAATCACATTAGGTAAACGCAATAATTTCTATGTATTATAATCTTTACGTTACAAATTAATCATATAAAAAAGTGAAGATGACATCCAGTCAACACTAAACAGACTAATTCTCACATATACATATTACAATCCTACAAATTCTTTACACGAGACGTAAGTATTCTACAATGGTTGACATTTAAAATGGTACTTAATTAATTAAATTTTATTTGAGTGAAAAACAATTTTGACACATTACTGATTCACCAGCTGCGACATAGTCGTTTATATGAACAGTGATCCAATACTGTCAGATGTTTCTTATTCCAGTCTTTGATCACAATATCAATTCTTTTGACGATGACCGGTTTCAGTCAGTAATGACCATCCTCAGATCTTTTATACACCTTATCCTAAGGTGATAAGGCCGTAATAGCACCGTCAAAACACATAAATACACTCAGAACAGCATCGTCACATAGAACTAAAATAAGGTGTAGAATAGGCCACGTCGTCCACACAGTCAGATTTGAGGTGGTAATTACTGACGGAAACCGGTCATCGTCAATAAAATTGATATTGTGATCAAAGAATGGAATAAAAAACATTTGACATTACTGATTCAGTAAACAAGGCTCTCTTTAAATACACAGATGGAAACATGGCAGTACCAAAATATAATCAATGGGGAGAAATAAAAATTCCGGAACACATTTGTCTAGGTAACATAATTTATTATCACTGCAACATCACAGGTTAAGGTGAGCGCGAGATAAGCCATTTGAAATGTGAAATCTGTTATATCAATAACCGGTGTGACCGTCTGAACGTTGAATGCGAGCACATAAACATACTTGCCTGTTGCACTTGATCGGTCAGTACACAGACGGTTAATGCTGGTTGTAGACGACAGCGGAGTTGTCACCCGCTGATGTCATATATGTGCTTGATTGGAGACATATCTGATGGTCGAGCAGGCCAAGGGAACATGTCGACACACTGTAGAGCACGTTAGATTACATCAGTGGTATCTGGGCGATCGTTACACAGTTGGAAAACTTCCCCTCAAATTCTGTTCGCGAATGGCAGCACGACAGATGGAATCACCACATTATGTGCAAATTGGCAGTGAGGACGCGTGGGATAACCACGAGAGTGCTCCTGTTGTCATACAAGATCGCACCCCAGACCGTAATTCCAGATGTAGGTCCAGTGTTTCTAGCAGGCACGCAGGTTCGTGGCTTTGATCAGGAAACACAACAGACCTCCACCTTGTGTTCCAATGAACTCTCACCTGGCACAACTTGTCGTGTCCTGACATAGGTGGGAGAGGGAGAAAAGGGGTTACTGGTGAGTTTGCGCTCCCGAGCGGTACAGAGGGAAGGTAGAAGGACAATTCACAGAGAAGGCATTCGATTGTTTTCTTCTATCTGAGCCAACACTTGTGCAGGTGGTGAGACATGGTAGGGAACTGGTTGTGGAGACTCTTGGACAAACAGGGTTTTGAAATAGTTGTTTATTCAAGACACGACTAACTAATATACTGGAAGCTAGTTCTAGAGTAGAAAAAGCATGAATAACACTGTTACAACAGAACCCAGTGCAGAAGTCCCAGGAGTAGATGCTAACCACAGTATCAAACACTAGCAGCATCTTAAGGTAGCAACTTAGTTGCAAGACAAAACATACTGAATGTGGCACTGTTCACTGAGGCACTCCAAGTGAGAGAGCAGACCTACGCGGAGCTGCACCGAGGATGGAGTTGACGGACGCGGATTCGGCGCCCAGATCGTCTGATTGAGAACTCCGCCAAAATGCGGAATCTAGGGGTTTCAAAAAGTCGCGCGTTTTCCCCACTTAAAGCCTTCCAGCCAATCACGCAGATCTCTTGCAGGCTCCTCCCAATCACGGTTTAGTTAGGTCGCCTCTACAGCTTCTAAGGCGGGGGTTTTGACGCAGTTGCACTACCGAAGTACGTATTTGGTATCAACATTGTTCAGCTGAAAGCTAATTTTAACTGCTCTGCCTAATGAGGCTTTCAACATGTTCTATGCCATTTACCCCCGCCCCTCGCGCTCAGCGGAGTAGGGACTGCTAGGTCAACAATTTTTAGAGTTTTCGCTCTCTTTCTAACCATTGTGAGCCTACTGATGTTGCTGTTCTCAGGGCTGGTATCATGATGGCTTTATACGCTAGTATATGATTGTTGGTTACAAGCATATGGTGGTTACCTAACACAGCGTCTAGACGACATATGAAGTTACATGTTAATTCCTTGAAGAGTAACTAACGCCCTGGTACCGCGTCTGAGAGCGTCTGCATTTTCGCAAGGCTCTCCCCTTACTGTTTACTTCATGCAAAAATATCTCTCCCAGTTTCGTCTGCCCTCAGCATCGTCTCTACTTCCGCGCCTTGGAGCCCCTGTCTCTCACAGCTTCAAGATAACACTACAATAGCAAGGAATGATCAATATATAACAAACTGAAGTCGGAAATGGTAGGCATTGTTGTCAATAGTATGTGCGGAACAGGACGTTTGGCTGTTCGCTGTCCTTGAAGAGTCCAATTTGTAGCATTGCGTTGTATCACTGTGGTACCTTCTGCTTCCCTCACTGTTGCTACAGAGCAGTTCTATGCGCCAGAGCCATAGGACGAACACGTCGCTTTCCATTTCGGTAGTGCCACGTGGCCGTCCGGAACCTGGTGTTCTTGCGACCCTAGAATCTTGTGACCACCGCTGCCAGAAGTCACGTACAGTGGCTACACCTACCTCCTCATAGCCCCGTTACACGACCTGTTCGAAATCGGTGAGATGTTGATAATGGCATCTTTGTCTGCTTAAGGGATTCTCGACTAACATCAACTCACCACTCCAATCCCAAAGGTAACTACCGCTCATGGCCATTACTGCGTGCATTTAAAGCCAACCTGTTTTGCATCCTCATAATGGCGTTACTAACGCCGCTCTTACACGACTGGTCGAAATCTGAATAGACATGCCCTTGGAGATGTAGAACCACGACTACCAACTTCGTATGTGTCGGACACCTCTTTCTTTGTGCTGCGTTTTTATTTCCGTCAGTGTAGAACCAGTTGAAAAAGAAGAGAAAATTTCTGCTGAGCTCCCGTAAGAATGAAACGTTTATATTTCTACAAACTAACATGTTTATTAACTATTTACTCAGTCAACATATTAGCCACGCTTTCTTGTGATGGAAGAGTGGCACTGTTTTTATGCAAGAAATATACGTGTTTCAAATTGAGATTGTTTCCTGACGATACTGCTAAAGCATTCCGTAGCTTTCTAAATCACAAACACACTACCCAGCGGTAAAAATACGAGAAAATGTTAAACATTTTCTTCAATTTAAATATGTACGGTACTCCACTTGTGGTGTTTGCAAGACGTATTTCAAGATAAAAACATTGTATACATGGTCAAGATCACCAGAAGCTGAGTATAATATTTAAACGAGTCTTCCTAGAGGGGAGTTTTGTGCCTTTTCAGTGTCACACCTAGCTTTCATTCTGACAGTTCAGTCTACCTCTGTGTCAGGAAACAGGTTACTGTGGTTCCATCTACAATGAAGCTAAAGCAACCTTCATAATTAAATACACTATGTGATCTAAAGCATCCGGCTACCCCGAAACACATACGTTGGTCATATTAGGTGCATTATGCTGTCACCTAAGGCCAGGTAATATCAGCGCCCTCAGTAGTCACTAGACATCGTGAGACAGCAGAATGGGGCTCTCCGCGGAACTCACGGACTTCGTACGTGGTCCGGTGATTGGGGGTCACTTGTGTCATACGTCAGTACGCGAGACTTTCACACTCCTAAACATCCCTAGCTCTACTGTTTCTGATGGGATATTGAAGTGGAAACGTAAAGGGACACGTACAGCACGAAAGCGTATAGGCCGACCTCTTCTGTTGACTGAGAGAGACCGCCGACAATTGAAGAGGATTGTAATGTGTGATAGACAGATATCTAATCATACCATTACACAATATTTCCAAACCGGATTAGGATCCACTGCAAGTTCTACAACAGTTAGGCGGAAAATAAACAATGATTTCATGGGGGAGCAGCTGCTCATAAGCTATACATCATGCCAGTAGACACCAAATGACGCCTCGCTTGGTGCAAGGAGAGTAAACATTGGACGATTGAACAGTGGAAAAACGTTGCGTGGAGTGACGAATCACGTTACAGAATGTGGAGATCGGATGGCAGGGTGTGGGTATGGTAAATTCTCGCTAAACGTCATCTGCCAGAGTGTGTAGTGCCGACAGTAAACTTCGGAGGTGCTGGTGTTATTGTGTGGTCGTTTGTTTCGTGGAGGAGGCTTGCTCCCCTTGTTGTTTTGCGTGGCACTATCACAGCACAGGCCTACGTTGACGTTTTAAGCACCTTCTTGATTCTCACTGTTGAAGCGCAATTCGGGAAAAGCGATTGCATCTTTCAACACAATCGAGCACCTGTTCATGAAGCACGACAGTAACATCCCTGTATGGACTGTCCTGACCTGAATCCTACAGAACACCTTTGGGATGTTTTGGAACGCCGACTTCGCGCCGACAGTGCAGCACTCCGTGGAGAATGTGCTGCCATTTCCCAAAAAACCTTCCAGCACCTGATTGAACGTATGCCTGCGAGAGTGGAAGCTGTCATCATGGCTAAGAGTGAGCCAACGCCATACTGAATTCCTGCATTACCGATGGAGGGCGCCACGAACTTGTAAGTCATTTTCAGCCAGGTGTCCGGATACTTTTGATCACATAGTGTACGTTCCCTGGATATGCTTTACACACTTCGTTTCCAGTTTGCGTCTCACAAATTGTGGGTTATACGGACTCTGGTTTAGAACAGTGTTGTATAATGATTTCACTGAACTGGCGTTCCAAGGAGGACATAATACTGGTGATATTTACAAATATTTCGCCAGAGATCCCCGATCAAATGCCTATCTTTCAGTGTTTCTCTTTGAAAGTTGTTATTACCGTCTTCCAGTGCAACATGAAACCTAGAATCTCAGGTCTGCAAAGAAATGAGACTGTTATTCGAAATACATCAACCTCTCCAATGCAGTGATATTAAGCGTTGATGTGGGGCGCTGAAGAAGTGCTGTGTAACAAAATACATTTTTACAGATGAAATACAATGTTTCTCGCAAAGAATGTTGAAATGAATTTAAACAGATCATAGCTAAATTTTTGTTACACAATATTGGCACTAGGGTATCGGCACTAAACAGGAGAGGTTAGGCGTTATTTCACAAATCTTTTAAATATTTAAGGTTAGTATTGATTACACAAGGTGTTTAAAAGGACAGTAGAGGTCTAAAACTAGAAAGCGTTCCTATACTTTTATTTCCGGAAACCAAGGCATGTTGAGATAGGGGCTGTTTTAATTGCAACGAGTATTGTGGATTATTCCGTGAGGGAGGCAGGATTCACAAGTAAAGGGATGGTGAATTACCGTAATACGCATGTGTGCGCAAATACAAACAGTCGAGCAATAATGGAGGTGAGGCATCAGAAACCCTTCTGTATCAGTTTATGGCCAAGAATGATTGTTGACAGACTTATTGGGGTACACTCTTTACCATACTGAGTAGCAAATGCCGCGTATCTCCGATTTCTGTTTAATGAAATACCGGCGCTATTGCAGGACGTTATCCTTGCAGAAGGACAAAGATTTTGGTTTATGCATGATGGCGGATGGCCCCAATTTTCACGGACCATCTGACTGTACCTCACTCCAGGGTTTCATGGGAGCTGAGTTGGTCGAGATTGTCTCGTACTGTGGAGTACCTATTCATCATAACTGAATCCGTCAGATTTGTGCATTGGGGACATTTAACCCTTTGAGTATCAATGATTTCTGCCTCAAGCCACTACTTTATTAATTGTGTTTTGAAATACCACTGAATTTTGCATGAAACGACCTTTGTCATTGCAAGACAGACCTATCTAGTGGTACGTTAACGTTTAAGAGCCTAGTGTACTGTAGGTTCTATTTTTTTGTCGTATTGATGAGATAATTGCAATTGAAAGTGAGCATATCTAAAGTTACTCTAACTTAATCTGAAATTTTGCTAGTGCATCTATCAGTGGATTCGAAATGAAATCAATAGGGCGGCAGTATGTACTTTTGGTGCAAATTTATCAAATTTTGGATTCATTTTGTTTCGTTATTGAGGATGATAATTTGGTTTAGGCATTCTGAATTCACGGGAGTTTCGAGATGTGGGATTTATTATGACTAGGAACGACGCAGATTGGCTTTCAAATACATTACGTAAAATGAAAGGTGGGTGAGAACTGTAAGACGTAGAAGCTACAAAGTGAAACCACTTCCTTAAATGAAGTGAATGCTTTTTACCAGCTTCTTCTTGTATTCCAGTGCTTACCATAGTAATAAAGCTTAATTTTGTGAACAATTTTTGAAGTGTATCCCATAGTGTAAGCTCCTCATTAAAAATGGTTTACCCTTTGCAGTTTCTTCTTATATTCGTTACTTATTGTGATAATAAAAGTAAATTTTGTGAAAAATTTGAAATAATATTCTTTTCATTACATTGGGACTTCAAGGGTTAAAGGCATGTGACCAAAGCAGGTGACGCAATATGAGTGCAGTCAAGAATGTTTGAAAAGGAGTGCGTGATTCGCTGTGACCAATGGCTGAAGGATGTGTCTGGATGCGTCGTAACAACACGGAGCGCTACCTGTAGTGCCAATTTGTAGAGAGCAGAGAGATGGTTGACACGGCGGTCTGATGGTCCCGATGGGCCACTTGTGACCTGAAGACGAAGAACTAAATAAAATAGAGGGATGGAACGAGACGACAGATTGGCTCATATCACGACAGACATTGGTGTCCGGATTATACCACTACAGGCAGTTTTCTTCTGTTTTCGACTGATACTGCCTCCTGTAGGAATATGTGACACCTTCTCCTCCTCTGAAATTATTCAAAGTGATCAAAAACCCAATTCTGTTTTGTAGTCCAATAGCTCGTCTGGGTGATTCTAACACCGTTACTAACTTATTAATATTTCAACCAAAGAAAGTAAAGGCAACTTCTTCCAGAATGCAGTATTTGAACTTTTGCGAAGTATTGGTGGTTAAAACTTACTCTACACTACGCAAAAGTTGAATTTGTTGTTCATAGTTGTAATGAAAGGATACACTTACTGTCTGGATCACTTTTTATGTATTTGTGGAGCCCCGGCTCCAACCACAGCTATGAATTAGCTTCATATCCAGATATAAATAGTATAATCCAGCTTCTCTAACGCTATAGATACAGCAATAAGAAATAGCGCAGTAGGCAGTACAGTTGAAGAGGAATGGAGATCTCTAAAAAGGGCCATCACAGAAGTTGGGAATGAAAACATAGGTACAAAGAAGGTAGTTGCGAAGAAACCATGGGTAACAGAAGAAATACTTCAGTTGTTTGATGTAAGGAGGAAGTACAAACATGTTCCGGGAAAATCGGGAATACAGAAATACAAGTCGCTGATGAATGAAATAAATAGGAAGTGCAGGGAGGCTAAGACGAAATGGCTGCAGGAATAATGTGAAGACATCGAAAAAGATATGATTGTCGGAAGGACAGACTCAGCATACAGGAAAGTCAAAACAACCTTTGGTGACATTAAAAGCAACGGTGGTAACATTAAGAGTGCAACGGGAAATCCACTGTTAAATGCAGAGGAGAGAGCAGATAGGTGGAAAGAATACACTGAAAGCCTCTATGAGGGTGAAGATTTGTCTGATGTGCTATAAAAAGAAACAGGAGTCGATTTAGAAGAGATAGGGAATCCAGTATTAGAATCGGAATTTAAAAGAGCTTTGGAGGACTTACGGTCAAATAAGGCAGAAGGGATAGAGAACAGTCCATCAGAATTTCTAAAATCATTGGGGGAAGTGGCAACAAAACGACTATCCACGTTGGTGTTTAGAATATATGAGCCTGGCGATATACCATCTGACTTTCGGAAAAGCATCATCCACACAATTCCGAAGACGGCAAGAGCTGACAAGTGCGAGAATTATCGCACAATCAGCTTAACAGCTCATGCATCGAAGCTGCATACAAGAATAATATACAGAAGAATGGAAAAGAAAATTGAGAATGCGCTAGGTGACGATCAGTTTGGCTTTAGGAAAAGTAAAGGGACGAGAGAGGCAATTCTGACGTTACGGCTAATTATGGAAGCAAGGCTAAAGATAAATCAAGACACTTTCATAGGATTTGTCGACCTGGAAAAAGCGTTCGACAATATAAAATGGTGCAAGCTGTTCGAGATTCTGAAAAAAGTAGGGGTAGAGAGAGACGAGTCATATACAATATGTACAACAACCAAGAGGGAATAATAAGAGTGTACGATCAAGAACGAAGTGCTCGTATTAAGAAGGGTGTAAGACAAGGCTGTAGCCTTTCGCCCCTACTCTTCAATCTGTACATCGAGGAAGCAATGATGGAAATAAAAGAAAGGTTCAGGAGTGGAATTAAAGTACTAGGTGAAAGGATATCAATGATACGATTCGCTGATGACATTGCTATCCTGAGTGAAAGTGAAGAAGAATTAAATGATCTGCTGAACGGAATGAACAGTCTAGTGAGTACACAGTATGGATTGAGAGTAAATCGGAGAAATACAAAGGAAATGAGAAGTAGTAGAAATGAGAACAGCGAGAAACTTAACATCAGGATTGATGGTCACGAAGTCAATGAAGTTAAGGAATGCTGCTACCTAGGCAGTAAAATAACCAATGACGGACGGAGCAAGGACGACATCAAGAGCAGACTCGCTATGGCAAAAAAGGCATTTCTGGCCAAGAGAAGTCTACTAATATCAAAAACCGGCCTTAATTTGAGGAACAAATTTCTGAGGATGTACGTCTTGAGTACAGCATTGTATGATAGTGAAACATGGACTGTGGGAAAACCGGAACAGAAGAGAATCGAAGCATTTGAGATGTGGTGCTATAGACGAATGTTAGAAATTAGGTGGACTGATAAGGTAAGGAACGAGGAGGTTCTACGCAGAATCGGAGAGGAAAGGAATATGTGAAAGACACTGATAAGGAGAAGGGACAGGATGATAGGATATTTGCTAAGACATGAGGGAATGACTTCCATGGTACTAGAGGGAGTTGTAGAGGGCAAAAACTGTAGAGGAAGACAGAGATTAGAATACGTCAAGCAAATAATTGAGGACGTAGGTTGCAAGTGCTACTCTGAGATGAAGAGGTTAGCACAGGAAAGGAATTAGTGGAGGGCCGCATCAAACCAGTCAGTAGACTGATGGCAAAAAAAAAAAAAAAAAAAAAAAAAAAAAAAAGAGAAAAGAAAAATCCAGCTTAAAGGTAAAAGGTAGCAGCTGTTATGTAAACGTCATAATTAATTTAATATACAACCGATAATGCTAGGAATGTAATCCTTGGAGTGAGTTTTGGTGGTCAAGCTCCTTTCGCCTGGCTGTCTGTGTTAACCCTAGATATCATGCACTTAATAAGGACACAGTGCAATAAAATAAGAAAAATACATTTATTCCGACGTAAATTTCTCGCCAAACCTTTAATAAAGCTTGACTAAACGAAGTGAACAGAGAATCTAGTGATTCCCTTTTTAAAAATAACATGAGGACTTTCCGCCGGAATAACTTAATTACTCTCATTTTATGGCTTTGTGTGCTGTTTTAGTCAATATTATGTAGGGTTAGTGCAGACAGCCAAATGATAGGACCTTGACTAACAGAGCACATTGTTAAAGATTACATTGTTATTGGGTTTAAGTTAAATTAATTAAAACTAAACTTACAAATGGATAATATTATAATATTTGTGCCAAGTGAGACGTGGAGCTTTTGTGTAAATACGCTTGCATGCTTGTATGCCAAATTGCTTAAAACGGTTGGAAGCATTGGTTCCAAACAATAATGTGCTAAAATCGGCATTATACTGAATTATATAGAGGTCAAAACTGATTATCAGAAATTTAGAGCACTACAATTAGGAATTCTGGAAACATCCCGCAGGCTGTGGCTAAGCCACGTCTCCGAAGTATCCTTTCTTTCAGGAGTGCTTGTTCTTCAAGGTTCGCAGAAGAGCTTCTGTAAAGTTTGGAAGGTAGGAGACGAGATACTGGCAGAAGTAAAGCTGTAAGGACCGGATGTGAGTCGTACTTCGGTAGCTGAGATGGTAGAGCACTTGCCCGCGAAAGGCAAAGGTCCCGAGTTCGAGTCTCGGTCGGCACACAGTTTTAATCTGCCAGTAAGTTTCAGCACTACAATTAGTAGGTTTAAAGGCAAAGAAAATCTGGGAGAGGATTGAATTTCAACTCACTTGTGGTACAAAAATTAAAATAACAGAACAGTTAGATACAGTGCTAATTGAAATTACAGACAAGCAGATGTTACACAATTGGGGGAAAGTGAAACGTTAGACTGATGATGAATTTCCTTTGCAATAAATCAAGAGGAAACTGTAGGAGAATAAGAAATTCCTAGATCTCAGTAAAGTTGTAGGTAAAAGAGGAGGGTAAAGGAACGACATAGATTTGGTTTCTATCCAAAAGTAATAAACCAAGCGGATATTATGATCAACAAAGTTGAAATTATACTTTTAAATATAGGCTTGAAACTAAACATCAAACTGGTGTTTGATAAGAAATTAGTAAAGTAGATAGCGTTTTCTGCCAAAATAGCAGCTGACTTACTGAACTTAATTGTAATGAAGCAGTTCATGTAGCACTCAGTGGTAAAATATCCCAGAAATTAGATAAATAAGGTAACAGTAGAAAATAACAAGAAATTAATGAAAACCAAGGATAATTAAATCCATTAATAAAAAGTATTTGAATGGGAAACAGATTGATACTAAAGCCAATAAATAGAAGTTCTATAGTGATTATTAAGGAAGGAGACATCAGGGAAATTATCGAATTTTTTGATGGATATGGCAATACTGAGACAACTAAGGAGTTATCTAGACTTCAAAGAAAAAGAGCAATATGAACCTCATATACTCTAAATTAAGATTAAAAATAGAAAATTCGGACTTAATATCAAATTTATGTGCTTTCTTAAGAATAAAAACCAGATCATTAAAATTTCCGAAGGCTTACTGCGGGTAAACTGCATTTACCCACCACCTAAGACGAAGACAAAACCCCGCCCTGCTGCAAACAATTATGTTTTCTCAGGAAATCTTTCAAATTCACCGACATTTTAATGAATGTCATCCTCAAGTTCATGTAACGCATCAGACCAGCTGTTAAGGCAAGAAAGAATGAAGCCTACAATTTAACTAGTTTACTCAGCCATTCCCTCAGAGACAGTTATGTTGCAGCAACTACACAGTAAATAGCAATGTAGCTGTATTTAACGAAATTAAGGACAACTAGAGCCTCTTGATGAGTCCCCCTGGAAGTTAAAACGTTCCAATAGATGAGATGATAGAAATTACTAAAAATAGCTTCTTCAAAGGTAAGAAGATCGAGAGTAGAAACATATGAGTTTATAGAACTGTGGTGGTTTGTCACTGATCCTCATATATCTACAAATTTTACATCCAGAAAAATAAGCAGGTTACAGGGTTGGTAAACTTGAGCTCAGTAGCAGACATGGTCAATAGCGATGCGGAAGACAATAAATATCTAATAATCCCTTAAGGAAAGATATAGTATATTACAAAATCCATGTTGATGATATGTTTTTGCTGCTGTTACATGAACTTGAGGATGACATTCATTAAAATGTCGGTGAATTTGAAAGATTTCCTGAGAAAACATAATTGTTTGCAGCAGGGCGGGGTTTTGTCTTCGTCTTAGGTGGTGGGTAAATGCAGTTTACCCGCAGTAAGCCTTCGGAAATTTTAATGATCTGGTTTTTATTCTTAAGAAAGCACATAAATTTGATATTAAGTCCGAATTTTCTATTTTTAACTATTCTACTATTCGCAGCTCACAGTCTGTACAAAAAGTTCTCACACGAAGAAAACAGCCACAATATCTATTACCCCATCCCAATTAATGTTCAATCTAACAGTTACTGACCCACTACTACTCTTCATTACTACTTTTTAACTGCGCTACTATTCACATCTCACAGTCTGTACAAAATGTATTTACCCGAAAAAAGCAGCCAGAATATCTATTACTTCGACCCGATTAATGTTCAATCTGACAGTTACTGACCCACTACTATAGCGAGTTAAAACTTCGGTCGTATCTGTGGTCTTCAAAGTTAGAAGTGCCGGCCCAAGAATTCCATAAACTATACGAAAGATGTCATGTGGAATTCCACTAAGACCGACATATCACACGCTCATAACACATCAATAAATTGATAAAATTGTCCTCAAAATGTTCGTAACTTAAACTGCTTATGTCAGTACACTTCCTATCAGCAATGAACTCAACAGTTGTTCATTTTACAAGTTATATCCTCGGCGACATTTACGATGATGTTACATGTACAATGGTTGGCTAGCGACTCTCTCGATGCCACCCCACTATACGCCTGTCTAACTTGCTGCGCACGGGAACGGCTTGATTCTGATTGGCTTATGGTTTGAATGACCAGTCAGAATGATCCTTCTAGATCATTCTTGCGGCAAAACTTGCCTGAGCCCATCGCTAATCAGAAAATCATATACGTTATCCCAATGCCAGTTTCTAATGTAATATTTAATAAAATAGACAGAAATAAAAAGTAATCTTTAAATTAATTTAGAAACTTATTCCATTTCCCATCCCCCCCCTCATGAACCATGGCCCTTGCCGTTGGTGGGGAGGCTTGCATGCCTCAGCGATACAGATGGCCATACCGTAGGTGCAAACACAACTGAGGGGTATCTCTTGAGAGGCCAGACAAGCGAGTGCTTCCTGAAGAGGGGTAGCAGACTTTTCAGTAGCTGCAGGGGCAACAGTCTAGATCATTGACTGATCTGGCCTTCTAACACTAACCAAAATGGCCTTGCTGTGCTGGTACTGCGAATGGCTGAAAGCAAGGGGAAACTACAGCCGTAATTTTTCCAGAGGGCATGCAGCTTTACTATATGGTTAAATGATGATGGCGTCCTCTTGGGTAATATATTTCGGAGCTAAAATAGTCCCCGATTCGGATTTCCGGGCTGGGACTACTCAACAGGACATCGCTATCAGGAGAAAGAAAACTGTCGTTCTACGGATCGGAGCGTGGAATGTCAGATCACATAATAAGGCAGGTACGTTAGAAAATTTAAAAAGGGAAATGGATAGGTTAAAGTAACGTATACTGGGAATTAGTGAAGTTCAGTGGCGGGAGGAACAAGACATTTGGTCAGGTGAATACAGGGTTATAAATACAAAATCAAATAGGGATGATGAAGGAGTAGATTTAATAATGAATAAAAAATAAGAGTGCGGGTAAGCTACAACAAACAGCATAGTGAACACATTAATTTGGCCAGGATAGACACGAAGCCCATGCCCACTACAGTAGTACAAGTTTATATACCAACTAGCTCAGCAGATGATGAAGAAATTGATGAAATGTATGATGAGATAGAAGAAATTATTCAGGTAGTGAAGGAAGACGAAAATTTAATAGTCATGGGTGACTGGAGTTCGAGAGTAGGAAAAGGGACAGAAGGAAACATAGTAGGTGAATATGGATTGGGGCTAAGAAATGAAAGAGGAAGCCGCCTGGTAGAGTTTTGCACAGAACATAACTTAATCATAGCTAACACTTGGTTCAAGAATCGTGAAAGAAGGTTGTATACATAGAAGAATCCTGGAGATACTAGAAGGTATCTGGTAGATTATATAATGGTCATCACCATCATCATCATCATTTAAGACTGATTATGCCTTTCAGCGTTCAGTCTGGAGCATAGCCCCCTTATAAAATTCCTCCATGATCCCCTATTCAGTGCTAACATTGGTGCCTCTTCTGATGTTAAACCTATTACTTCAAAATCATTCTTAACCGAATCCAGGTACCTTCTCCTTGGTCTACTCCGACTCCTCCTACCCTCTACCGCTGAACCCATGAGTCTCTTGGGTAACCTTGCTTCTCCCATGCGTGTAACATGACCCCACCATCTAAGTCTGTTCGCCCTGACTGCTACATCTATAGAGTTCATTCCCAGTTTTTCTTTGATTTCCTCATTGTGGACACCCTCCTGCCATTGTTCCCATCTACTAGTACCTGCAATCATCCTAGCTACTTTCATATCCGTAACCTCAATCTTGTTGATAAGGTAACCTGAATCCACCCAGCTTTCGCTCCCATACAACAAAGTTGGTCGAAAGATTGAACGGTGCACACATAATTTAGTCTTGGTACTGACTTCCTACTCGCAGAAGAGATTAGATCGTAGCTGAGCGCTCACTGCATTATCTTTGCTACACCTCGCTTCCAGTTCTTTCACTATGTTGCCATCCTGTGAGAATATGCATCCTAAGTACTTGAAACCGTCCACCTGTTCTAACTTTGTTCCTCCTATTTGGCACTCAATCCGTTTATATTTCTTTCCCACTGCCATTACTTTCGTTTTGGAGATGCTACTCTTCATACCATAGTCCTTACATTTGCGATCTAGCTCTGAAATATTACTTTGCTAACTTTCAATCGAATCTGCCATCACAACTAAGTCATGCGCATATGCAAGACTGCTTATTTTGTGTTCACATATCTTAGTCTCACCCAGTCAGTCTATTGTTTTCAATATATGATCCATAAATAAAATGAACAACAGTGGAGACAGGTTGCAGCCTTGTCTTACTCCTGAAACTACTCTGAACCATGAACTCAATTTACCGTCAACTCTAACTGCTGCCTGACTATCCATGTAAAGACCCTTAATTGCTTGCAAAAGTTTGCCTCCTATTCCATAATCTCGTAGAACAGACAATAACTTCCTCCTAGTAACCCGGTCATATGCCTTTTCTAGATCTATAAAGCATAGATACAATTCCCTGTTCCACTCATAACACTTCTCCATTATTTGCCATAAGCTAAAGATCTGGTCCTGACAACCTCTAAGAGGCCTAAACCCACACTGATTTTCATCCAATTGGTTCTCAACTAATACTCGCACTTTCCTTTCAACAATATCTAAGAAGATTTTACCCACAACGCTGTTTAAAGAGATACCTCTGTAGTTGTTACAATATTTTCTGTTTCTGTTTCCATAACTGTAAGACAGATATTTAGGAACCAGGTTTTAAGTTGTAAGACATTTCCAGGGGCAGATGTGGACTCTGACCACAATCTGTTGGCTATGAGCTGTAGATTATAACTGAAGAAACTGAAAAAGGTGGGAATTTAAGGAGTTGGGACCTGGATAAAGAGAAAGAACCAGTGATTGTACAGAGTTTCAGGGAGTGCAATACTGAACAACTGACAGGAATGGGGGAAAGAAATACAGTAGAAGAAGAATGGGTAGCTCTGAGGGATGAAGTAGTGAAGGCAGCAGAGGATCAAGTAGACAAAGCCAAGGGCTAGTAGAAATCCTTGGGTAACAGTAGAAATATTGAATTTAATTGATGAAAGGAGGAAATATAAAAACGCAGTAAATGAAGCAAGCAAAAAGGAATACAAGCGTCTCAAAAATGAGATCGACAGGAAGTGCAAAATGGCTAAACAGGGATGGCTAGAGGACAAATGGAAGGATGTAGAGGCTTATCTCACTAGGGGTAGGATAGATACTGCCTACAGGAATATTAAAGAGACCTTTGGAGCAAAGAGAACCAATTGTATCAATATCAAGAGCTGTGATAAAAATCCAGTTCTAAGCAAAGAAGGGAAAGCAGAAAGGTGGAAGGACTATGTAGAGGGTCTATACAAGGGCGATGTAATTGAGGACAATATTCTGGAAATGGATGAGGATGTAGATGAAGATGAAATGGGAGATAAGATACTGTGCGAACAGTTTGACACAGCATTGTAAGACCTGAGTCGAAACAAGGCCCCTGGAGTAGACAACATTCCATGAGAGCTACTGACGGCCTTGGGAGAGCCAGTCCTGGCCAAACTCTACCATCTGGTAAGCAAGATGTATGAGACAGGTGAAATACCCTCAGACATCAAGAAGAATATAATAATTTCAATCCTAAAGAAAGCAGGTGTTGACAGATGTGAAAATTACCGAACTATCAGTTTAATAAGTCACAGCTGCAAAATACTAACGCGAATTCTTAACAGTCGAATGGAAAACGGGTAGAAGCCGACCTCGGGGAAGATCAATTTGGATTCCGTAGAAATGTTGGAACACATGAGGCAATACTGACCTTACGACTTATCTTAGAAGAAAGATTAAGGAAAGGCAAACCAACGTTTCTAGCATTTGTAGATTTAGAGAAAGCTTTTGACCATGTTGACTGAAATAATCTCTTTTAAATTCTAAAGGTGGCAGGGGTAAAATACAGGGAGCGGAAGGCTATTTACAATATGTACAGAAACCAGATAGCAGATATAATAGTTGAGGGGCATGAAAGGGAAGCAGTGGTTGGCAAGGGGGAGAGAGAGGGTTGTAGCCTCTCCCCGATATTATTCAATCTGTATATTGAGCAAGCAGTAAAGGAAACAAAAGGAGAATTCGGAGAAGGCGTTAAAATCCATGGAGAACAAATTAAAACTTTGAGGTTCGCCGATGTCATTGTAATTCTTTCAGAGGCAGCAAAGAACCTGGAAGAGAAGCTGAACGGAATGGACAGTATCTTGAAAGGCGGAAGTGAGAAGAACATCAACAGAAGCAAAACGAGGATAATGAAATGTAATGGAATTAAATCGGGTGTTGCTGCCTGAATTAGATTAGGAAATGAGACGCTTAATGTAGTAAATGAGTTTTGCTATTTGGGGAGCAAAATAACTGATGATGGTCGAAGTAGAGAGGATATAAAATGTAGACTGGCAGTGGCAAGGAAAGCGTTTCTGAAGAAGAGAAATTTGTTTACAACGGGTATAGGTTTAAATGTCAGCAAGTCGTTTCTGAAAGTATTTGTATGGAGTGTAGCCATGTATGGAAGTGAAACATGGACAATAAATAGTTTGGACAAGAAGAGAATAGAAGCTTTTGAGATGTGGTGCTACAGAAGAATGCTGAGGATTAGATAGGTAGATCACGTAACTAATGAGGAGGTATTGAATAGCATTGGGGAGGAGTTTGTGGCACAACTTGACAAGAAGAAGGGGCACCCTGTAGGAAGTACATGTTCTGAGGCATCAATCGATCACAAATTTAGCATTGGAGGGCAGCGTGGAGGGTAAAACTGGTAGAGGGAGACCGAGAGATGAGTACACTGATACAGAAGGATGTAGTTTGCAGTAGGTACTGGGTGATGAAACTTCCACAGGATAGAGTTGCGTGGAGAGCTGCATCAAACCAGTCTCAGAACTGAAGACCACAACAACCACATTCCACTTCCGACTTCTGTTCTGGCTGCTCTCTTACGAAGGGAAGCATACATACATCGTCAACTTCGTGGATGCACCACAATTTTTTCACGATTCAGTTTAATAAGTTTTTACATAAAATAGTATTAAGTTTTTGCATATGGCCCACAGACACTCTCTCATTCATTCCAATGTATTCACACAGATAAATGATAGTCAAATAATAATTTTGAATGATTTTTTACTACATAAGGGTACATTAATCAAAGTTTTGAAAACTAAGCTCTAATTAAGTGATTTTGTACACTGAGAACTCTGTTTATGACTTCAGATGATAGATATATTTCTCATAGTCAAAAGTTTTCTTTCTCAATTCTAAGGCAAAAGTTTACGAGGAGCTTCCGAAAATTTATCTGTACTCCAAAACTTACTTCTCCTTTCCACAAAATCCTTTTCTCTGTGTCAACTCTATGTTCATTGCAATACAACATATTGTATACAATAGTTTCATATAATTTTTTTTCCTTTCAGTAAAAAATGAATTAACCATCCTTCAAATTTACCAGCAGTACCCAATTTGGCACCACTACTTTATTCTTTTTTCCACTAAGCATTTTATGTCTTAAGCAAGTTCCTACTGAAAGCATTACACATTTCCAAAAGGCTTACAAACATTTTTTCTACTAACTTTCCCTTTTCAAAAATTATGTCCTTTACAGTTACTATTTAACTTTCATTACTTTGTATAAAATAAGCTATTATATACATAGGATAGCAATGACAAAGACTGTTGGAAAACTCTGTTAATCGCTAATGCCAACTCCTGTGACTCTCAGTTACACATCATGTATAATTTATACCAAGTGAATACAGATTTACTGAAAATACTAAAATTCATTTCTGTCACCTTCTGGGGCTCTCAATTACACAACATATACAAAATATATTTATTTAATCAATAGGCACTATCCTTCTGCCTTTAACACTAATCATCTTACAATAATTTCGACTTGTTCCAAAATTCTGCTTAATCATCACCTGTTACATAGTAACATCAGTTTTCTTCTTTCAGTATCACTTTCACCCACATCCAGTCAGGTTAGTTTTTTTAGTCATCTATTTTCAAAACTTGTCTTCCTCTCACCTCTTCACCACAAATTTTACTATATACCTTTTACTTATACCGCTTACTACGATAAGGGAGAACGAAAGATGATACCAAAAGTTCTGAATCATGAAGAGTTACGTAGACGTAATGAAACGAAAAGGAAGTAATATTGTCAACAACTCAGGATGCCAGGTGTTCGTCAAACACCTGATGATGCAAAGAATCCATGTCCCTTGAGGCCTCATAATTACTGTTGCCTCTATCCTCTTTCAGTATGTATCTTTTTAAACTACTGAACTTTAGCAATCCCTCTACCTCAAAAGATCTACTTCCTCCCTATCTCCATATTCATTGTACCCCTCAATATAGTCTTTTGCTCTGCAGTATCTTATAGGAATGTCACATTTATCAATGGTTACACATGGTCTTTTTACAGTGAAAGGAATAGCAGTGTACTTCCATCTACTATAATGAATACTTTTTTGTTTCCAAAATCTACCCTTCCCTGGTACCCTTGTAAGAAATCTGCATCCACTAGCATTTCTACACTAAGTCCTTTAATTATTAAGAAGTTCTGTTCTACCTGCACACTATCTATGTTAATATGCAGCATTATTTCTTATTTGACTACTTTCTCACTTTTTCCTGTGGCCACAATGATATTTAATCTACTAGCTGGCATTATAGCCACCTTCTTGCTAGCAGGGAGAGCATTTACAAAACTCTGTGAAACTGCACATACATCAGAACCAGGAACTTTTTCATTAAATACCGTTACTTCAATTGTAGGTTGTCCTGTATTTCTTTTTCTGAATTCAGACTCAGGCTCATCTAGTAAATCCTGCACTACTTCACGTCTATTAAAACCTACCTCTCCTGTGGAAATTACTCACATATTTTAGTGGGTTTTCTTCCTCTTCTTTAATTGTGGCAGCTTTCATTGGTAGCCTGGCCACTATAGACAAATTGAAACATTTCTCTAAATCCTCACCTTCTGTAATAACATCTGGTTCTGCAACCCTTCCCAAGGTGTTATTCCTCATTAACCTGGTTCCTCTAATCTCCGTTCTGACCTTTTCTCTCCTTTTCTCTTCACTCTTGGTTTCTATAATATCACCACCAAATTGTTCAGTCGGTGCCTTTGTCACAAACAGTTTTACTAGCAGGTTTAATTTGCGTTCCTTCGGTCTGCAAACGCTAGCGCTATTACAGACTGCCATTAGTTTTCCTCCTGCTCTACGCCGTCATCGCCCCTGAAATTCCTTTCACCTGGCAGTCTGCGCCACTCTGTCCCATCAGCTGATTGCTGCTGTCGGTATTCGACGTTTCAGTCTCAGCCATTGTACCTGTTACCCACAGAACCTCTTCGACCACTGTATCTGCCTCTGTAACTATTACTTCGTTGTACTCCTATTCTGTTTATATTTGCTTCGGTTCTGTGTTTTTCTAGTAGGAGTCCTATAGTCAATTCTTGCTCTTTCCTCCCCTTTCAAAGTATTTTCTACTCTCTCCAGATAATAAATAAACATTTCAGTATAGTCCCTAGGAGCTGATATTCTTTTATTCCGCAAATATAGTGGTAACTTGTTCTGTTTCCACAATCACCTGTTCGGTTTCCACTTCCGAGTTCAAATAGGATAAAGTCGTTACCCATTTTTGTGGAATTCCACTATCTTGTCATATTTACCTGTGGCCAATTTTCCACAAATTCTAGCCTCTCCGATTAGATTTGATGTAATGAACCTAATTTTCTGTTTGTCATTCCAAGATTTGGGCAATTGGTCTCCAAAATGATTCCAAAATTCCTTTGGATGTACATTTTTACTCGGACCAAATTGCAAAAATTGCCGATGAGTCACATAGGCAATTTCCGATTATTCTATTACACCATTAGACACAATACAACCACTGGTTAATCTACCTTCATGGTTACACAATCGCTCATCTACATCTGCACTAAACTGATTGATGTTAGTTTCAAGGTTAGTAATTTTATTAGCCACTTGCACACCAAATTTTAGACACACGTCTTTCCGTTCTTTAATTTCATATTTGAATACAGTGTGACTATCCTCACATTGCTTTTCTAGATTATTGAGTTTTTCATGGATTTTATCTAAATCTGAATTTCCTTGTTACTTTAATTGTTTGTTGTCATTAGCAACCTGCTTAATCTGTGAGGTTAATTCACTTTTTACTGTTACAACAGGATGCTTACACTCTTGTTTTACCTGCCTAATCTCATCTTTTACGTTGTTATCAAACAAAGTCATGTCATTTTTTCATGAATCTCTTAACTTAGAAATTTTGCTTTCCATTCTCGATTCCAGTTATACTGACAAGTCCGTAAACCCTTGATTCACTTCACTATACAATTCATTTATTTTAAAACTTAATGAAGTTTTACTGTCACAACCAATTTTATAATTTTAAGATCAATATCAGAACACATTTTATTCATTCTAGAGTCAATATCTCGAACCCATTTCCTTTATGAACCCATTTTATTCATCTAGAGTCAATATCCGAACCCATTTCCTTCATATGTGTAAATATTGATTAACATTTCTGAAATACTATCTCTTGGATCACAAGCACTTAACACTGGTTCCTGCTATACTTTTGTAACAGTAACAGGTATACACAGGGTGAGTCTAAAGTCACTATACAGTCATATAGTAAGTCACTATACATTTCGGTGATATAGTAACGCAATATTTGTTTGTTGCAGGTACTATGACAGAATACTATACTAACCAAAGGAGAACGAATCGCTATTTCTCTGCTCGTCTTCGTTGAATGAGGTATGAACAGATGTGGAGAGACTTTGCTCATCGATTCGGAAAAACATGCCCCACCAGGCTTGCTATCAAGACCCTCTTCAATAAATTCCAGCGTACTGGTAGTGTTGCAGATGAAGAACGTCCAGGGAGGCCGGCCATAACGCCAGACACAGTGCAAAGTGTGCTCGATGCGATCACACTCATCTACCAGGAGACGTAGTAGGGAGCTTGGTATACATCAAACCACTATATGCAGAGTTTTTCGTTACAAGCTGCACAAACTTGCGTACCATATCCAGGTCATACATAAGCTTGAAGTAGAGGACTACGCAGCCAGACAAGCTATGTGTAATGACCTGCTACAACCTGTGGAAAATGATAATTTGATACAAAATGCCTTGTTCAGTGATGAAGCTACATTTCATACTTGTGGACGTGTGAACAGACACAACTGCAGGATCTGGGCTGATGAACAAAAAAGTGTGCTGCAGGAGTGGCAACGGGACACAGCAAAAGTGAACGTGTGGTTAGGGATAACGAGGTCAACAGTGTACGGGCCCTTCTTCTTCGCAGAACAAACCGTTACTGGAACCACATATCTAGATATGTTGGAACAGTTTCTTGAGCCCCAGTTGATATCTAATGGGATTATGGACACTTTTTCAACAGGATACTGCACCACCCCATTTTACCCTCGTTTTCGGGATTATCTGCATCAAGCATTTCCTGGCAGATGGATTGGTCATGCCTCTGCACGGATGTGAGCACCCCGCTCTCCTGACTTGACACCCTTAGACTTTTTTGCATGGGGCTTTATCAAATCTTACCAGGTGAAGATCCGCAGCACTGAACACTTAACACAGCGGTTTCGAGCCCCAGCTGCTGAGACTACTCCAGATATGCTTGGGCAGGTTTTTCGGTCTGCAGTGGAGCTCTGGGGGGTGAGCCTAGACATGAAAGGTGGTCACATTGAAACGCACTGAAATTATGTGTTATTGTAGTATAAGTTGCATTACCATAACATATTGGTTTTAAAAAATTTGTTGAAGTAAAAAACGTATAGTGACTTTAGAATCACCCTGCTTTTAACATCACCTTCCACTGTGCTCAGTGCATTGTCTATCGCATAATGAGAAGACATTGAATCAGGTAAACCATTATCATTTGCTTGTGACACATCAAAAATAAATTCACCAATCTTTGAATCATCTATATTTTTTCTATATCAATATCTACCCCCACATTCTCCTTTACTATCCCGTGGTTCTTCTTTTACGCCATGTTGCAAGGTTTCTTTGCACACACACACACACACACACCCAAAACGAAGTAGAATACTAGTTAGCTTTTCTCTTGCGTTGTCAGGACGGTGAGATGTACAGAGGGTCTGGTCGCCAAGCTCTGCCCAGTTAAGTGTAGTTTCTGGGCCCATCTTCTGGCCACGGCTGCCAACTGTTACGGACATACGACTGCTGCAGCTTGCCGCCTCGGGATGCTCAACTGTCTCCGACGCTGTCAGGCACGTGTTTTACTTTTCAAGTCTCCACTTCATTACTATTGTTCTGTTTAAGTTCACTGGGTCTTACATTTTTGAAGTTAGTATACACTCGAACTTATCTATTTTTCCCGGCTGACGCACCAATGCGGCAGGGCGGGGATTTGTCGTCGTCACTACCCGATCATACACTCTCTCTCATTCATTCTCCACCTACCTCTGTACGGCTTCCTTACGATGTCCCTTCACTCTGCAGTAGTAGATACACACTAGGTCGTGTTGATGAAACCACGATCTAATACCTACCACACAGATGCAGCGTAACTCAAGTTACGAATCAGTTCCTGTAAATTCATTTTAACAAATCTCGGGTGGTGGTTAAATGCAGTTTACCTGCAGTAAGCCTCCGGAAATTTAAATAATCTGGTTCTTATTCTTAAGGAAGGACATAAATTTGATATTGTCCGAATTTACTATTTTTAACTTCTCTACTATTCACATCTCACAGTAAGTACTAAATGTTCTCACACGAAAATGGCTGCCAGAATATCTATTACTCCGACTCGATTGATGTTCAATCTGACAGTTACTGACCCACTATTATAGCGAGTTAAAAATTCGGTCCTATCAGTGGTCTTCATAGTTAGAAGTGCTGGCCCAAGTATTCCTTACAATACACGGAATATGCCGTGTGGAATTTCTCTAACACCGATGTATCACACGCTCATAACACATCAATTAATTAATCAAAGTGTCCTCACAATGTTTATAACTTAAACTGCCTAAGTCACGACACTTCCTATCAGCAATGAACTCAACAGTTATTCATTTTGCAAGTTATATCCTCGGCGACATTTAGGACGATGTTATACGTACAAAGGCTGGCGAGCGACTCTCTCGATGCCACCCCACTCTATGCCTATTGGCTAACGGTTTGAATGAACAATCAGAATGATCCTTCTAGATCATTCTCGTGGAAAAACTTGTCTGAGCCCATCACTAACCGGAAAATCATTTACGTTATTCCAATGCCAATATCTAAGATAATATTTAATAAAATAGACCGAAATACAAAATAATCTTTAAATTAATTTAGAAACTTATTCCACTTCCGACTTCTATTCTGCCTGCTCTCTTACAAAAGCAAGTACCCATCGACGTACATCATCAACTTCGTGGATGCACCACAATTTTTCCACTATTCAGTTTAGTAAGTTCTTACATAAAATAGTATTAAGTATTTACGTATCTCCCACAGACATTCTCTCATTCATTCCCATGTATTCACACAACAAAATAATAAGCAAACAACAATTTTGAATTATATTTTCAACTACATAACTTAGAGTAATTCAAGTTTTGAAAAGACAATTCCAACTAAGTGATTTTATACACTGAGAACTCTGTTTATGACTTTAGACTATAATAAAACACAAGCTGTTATTGTTCCTGACTGAGAGTTGAAACATTAGTGTCGGATTTTGGACTTTTAAGTAATTTTCTCAATCTTCGGAACTACAAGAGGTGAAAGTCTAAAAATTTTACATTATGCTTTATTTAATAACAAAAGATTGTGTATCACGTTTATAGCGACAGCGAGAGCCGCTGGTTCATTTTATCGATAGGTGATATGGCACGGCGATATCGATGTTGACTTTGAATCCGCAGGCCGATAGTGTTCAGACGCTAATCATTTCTGCAGAACATAATAATGTATGTGTCGTCTGGATCTGAAGGTACTGTCTCTAGCCGTTGAAGTAGTTCTGTTTTTTACGGACATGACTGCACAAGCAGAAGAGAGTGATAAGGTTAAGTCAATGGCGTTTTGATGTTTTCTAAGGCTACTTTTAATACCATATGTGTGTGCAGTTTACGTAGATAACAATTGATATACAGTTTCCTTGTATGCCCTGTAATCTCTGTAGAATGTTACGTGGCGGCCGATGACTCATTGCAATCTGTTGCAGCCGTATACACGATTACAAAACTAGCCAGTGCTCGTGGAGGCATCTGATGGCACTTGAGGAAGTTATGACTGGTAGTACCTTTATAGGAAAGGAATGCTTTTGTGAACAGGCGCTAATACGGCTAAGAGAAACAAAAAAAGGGGAATTGTGTTTTTAAATGTAAGACGAATTCTTTATTTCCAAAGTAAATTTATTTTATGAGTTAGTGTACCATTTAAGTGCGTGCGACGTTTCTACGCTGTAAGTACAATATTTCTAATATGGTTTTACGGTCAAGCTAAGTTTCGGATACCAAGCCTACCTTCCGCCTTTTCTGAGTATCCTGAAGAAAACGAAAAAGAACCAAAGCAGGAAGTAGTTTTAACGCAGAGTCAGATGATTGGAGGCTGACCCTCGAAGCGCGTTGCTGAAGACTACATTCCTTAGAAGTTGTATTTTAAATTAATTGTAAGCTGATCTAATAACTGCGAATCACAATTTGTCCCTAGGGCAAACAGCTGAATTGCGATTAGCTTAAAACAGATTTGCAATCAAAAACATTCTGTAACTACGAGTGCAAAACGGGCAATCGGAATAAACATAAACTGTGACCCAGACTGTCTAGTCCGTTTTCCATTAGTTTAAAAGCAGGCATGGTGCTCTCAGACGTCATATCTTCGATTATGATTTTGTGTAATTTTCAGAACCTGTCATTACCCTTCGTTCAGGCACTTCCGCATGCCCGTGTTTTTACCACGTAGTGCAAGTTACGCTGCAGATAGCGTATGACTGCTATCAGATATATTTCTTGGTGCAATAATTTACCAATAGCCGAACCTACGGTAGAAATTTATTTTATGTAGTTCTTATATGCTACCAGTTTCGGCATTACATTGATGCCATCTTCAGGCCCCACACGTCATAGTCGTAAAATCGCTATACACGGAAGGAGCCATTGCATAGCGGAAGGAGCTGTTGCACAGCGATTTGATTCACGAATCCAGTTATATTGCTCTTTCTGTGTATAGCAATTTTACGACTATGACGTGTGGGGCCTGAAGATGGCATCAACGTAATGCCGAAACTGGTAGCCTATAAGAAGTTCATAAAATAAATTTCTGCAACACATTTGGCTGTTGGTAAATTATTGCATCAAGAAATACATGCCAGCCGTTATCCCACAGTCCATAATGGATCAACAAAGGTTATTAGAAGTGTACTGTCTATGTAGCTAGATACTTGCCTATCCCATCCTTGGTGTAGCATTCCAGGGAATGTAAAGTGAAAATAACGCAGCAACACATGAGACGTCTTTGGTAGAATTACATTATTTGTTATATATTTCTGTAATGAAACTAAGTTTCGAATACCAAGGCTACTTTTCGTACGTACTTACTTTCCTGAAGTGAACTGAAAAGAGCCAAAGCATATATCAGATACTCCATCAGGCCGCGACACAACTGCCAATTCCCCGGTTCTAACTCTGTTAGGCCCTGCTACTGGAGGCTGTGTGCAGTTGCCACCCCCTGGTGGAGTGGCGCAAATTGTGTCCGCAAGCCAGGGAGGCCAATGTTGACGGTTTCGCACAGGCAGCGCCGGCTTTGCTGTGCTAACGACGTGTTTTCTGCGGTGGGATCAGCGGGGATCAGCTCCGTTATTGCGTGTGGCAGTCTCGGATACGCCGCGCTCTCCCGAAAGCTTCGCGAAACTCGGCGTCTGGAGCCCTTGATCCACGTGTGATGCCCTACGGGCAGACCGAACGTCACAATCTTCCTGTGGCATTACGTAGTTCACGTGTTAGTAATACTAACGACCGTTACGAAGCAATGGTCACGGACAAACAACACCCCCCAAAACTGACCAGTGACAGCTGGGAAGGAAAAAAAACTAACGTGTTTAAAAATAAAGTTATACTTTGTCTTTTGGAAATAATTTTTAATCATCAACGCCATCCCCATCAAAATAACCCCTGCTCGAAGGCTTAATTTTGCACCAGAACATTTCCCAATCTTCGAAATACGGAAACGAAGTTTTGGATAGCTTTTAACTCTCTCAGCGATGCCGTTTTCATCTTATTTTTGCTTGTAAAACGGCAGCCCTGTGGCGTTTTATTTATTTCCGAAACAGAGAAGGGTCACATTAGGCCATGTCTAGTGACCATAGAGGCTCAGACACCATTAAAAGATTATTTTGCTCTAATGTTTACTAGCAAAGATCAGACTGTGAGCAAGTGTTTTACCGTCATCTTTTTTTCTTCTTATCTTCAGGCATGATTCAGAATTGCCTGTAATGATACCTATCTCTGACGGTGTCTTTCTCTATCTCTTCTTCTTTGATACTTGTAATTTCTAGCCTTTAAGGGGAATCTCTCACTGTCCATTCTTTCTAGATGTTCGTTCTAATTCCTAGCTTAAAAGTTTTTGGTTTTTCTTGCAAAATTTTGATTCGTTGGTCTGTCGTGTACTGTTCAACCTTTATCTCCTCAGAGGAAAATCTTTCCTTATGCCTAAATACGGCTTTCTGACCTTTTGGTAATCACCTAGGTCTCGCTTCCATAGTATAGTGTTGGGCGTGCGACAGTACTAAAAAATGTAATTGGATTGTATATCATAGTTTTGTTTTTCAGGTTTCTCTTATTTCTTCTACATATCCGGTTGAGTTTTCTATGCTTGATTTCTATATCTTTGCTGTAGCGACGTGTCACCTCACATCCCGCGTACGTGAAGCGATTTCCTTGTTCTAAAGTCTTCTAGCCAATCAATGTTTTGATTATAACATGTTATTTCCTCTCGAAGGCCATCGTCTTAACTTTTCTGTTGAGAACTCCACGTGAAATATCGCAGTTAGTTCATTCAGCAAGTAAATTCCTTGCACAAAGTTCTTTTCTTTTTCTGCTAGTATGACTGTATTGTCAGCATAAAGTAGCTTACTGAAAAGAGTTGTCCTGTCTAGGTAAATGCCTCTTTGAAACTCTATTTTCCATATATGCAATACTTCATGTATCTAAATACTGACCTACGTTCTGCAGACACAACAGCCTTTCGTTCTCCTTTGTTAGTTTGTCATTAGCCAATTTTCTGTCGTGATCGACAGCGATCTTCGTGTTCTACTATAAACCTTTTAAAACATTTATTAGATGTTTCGGATGTCTGCGATTTGTCATTATCTTCCACGTATTCTGCTTATTAGAATTCCAGAAGCTTTTCTTAAAAGTCTATAAAAGCAATGTGTGCGTCTTTATTATATTCTCTACCTTTTGTACTGTTTGCTACAAAATAAAAAATGCATCTATCGTAGAATGACATTTGTTAAAACACATTTGTTTTTCATCCACAACAAATATTTTTCTAAATAATTATTGTTAAAGTTTGCTATGTTCCTAGCTCTCTAGGCGGCTCGAGAAGTGTTCACCCCTAAGTAAATTGGAGCATACAGCGCATGCACAACATGGCGAGGGCGTATCTTTGCTTGACGATACATCGGTAAACAGATAACGCTGCACAACGTCATAATGCCGGCCGGAGTGGCCGTGCGGTTCTACGCGCTGCAGTCTGGAACCGAGCGACCGCTACGGTCGCAGGTTCTAATCCTGCCTCGGGCATGGATGTGTGTGATGTCCTTAGGTTAGTTAGGTTTAATTAGTTCCAAGTTCTAGGTGACTAATGACCTCAGAAGTTAAGTCGTATAGTGCTCAGAGCCATTTGAACAACGTCATATTAATTTGTAAGGAGATTTTCAGTTTCCTTTGATAGTTTCTCTGGCACAATTGTTCACAGTTACTAGTCGCTCGAATTTGCAAATCATTTAAATCCATGGAATTATCAGTTGCCTTTGGGGTATCGCTATCTGCTAACAATGCAGATAATACTGAATTAATTTTCTTCGTAATTTCTTCGCATATCGTTGCTAATGGGATCTGTCTTAGTTTAGATTCCAGAGTTTCACAGCAATGTGGAATCTAATAAATGTTTTCTACCCGACGTAGATAAAATGTGAAGAAGGTGGTACGCAATCGAAATCACCTACATCTGCCGAAAACGGTGGTATGTCTTATTTATTAATTAATTTCTAAGACATTCAATCCAATGATGTCAACATTTGATTAGAAATTTTGGAAACATGAGAAACAACAGAAAATAACTCGAACGATTCCGTGAACTGTTGTTAGAATGACGATTGTTGTGCTATTTAAAGCCCAGAACCAAAATAGAGTACCTTCCAAGCGAAAAGAATACATGTACGGTAACAGCTTTCAGCGACACAGAAAAGGCCGCACATTTTTTAGTTCGACGAAGGAGGAAGAAACTATTGTACCCAAACAGTGTGCAAAGACGGTTTCATTTCGTTAAATCTGGATATGAGTTGCATAAATGGAAGAAAGATTTACACGAAGTACGAAATATGCACCCAAAGTAAAACTCGAAAAAGTGTGAGAGAAAAACTTTTAGAAGAATTTAGAAGTACTTGTGAGCGTTGATGCACTGTCCACGACAGTTGGTCCTCTAAACTACAAGTGAGATTAACGTTACTTATTTACAGGCTTCTTCGACCTGGTCAAACAGATTCGGGAAGTAATGTGTTAGCGCAAGTAAATGTGTAGAAGGGATGTCATTAATAGGTAAAACTATAGAGAATTTCGTAGCTGACGTGAAGCCGAAGCTTCTTGTTATCCCGCAAAATCTGCGCGTAGAGTCAACCAGCCACGTTTCGTGCAAACCGCACTTTATCATTTCCAGCTGAAGAAAGACAGAATCGAATGTCCAGTCGATGACTGCTACGGCACATTCGTTTCCAAGAATGCCAGTATCAGTGTATTGTCTGCAGGAACATCAAGGCAAATTAAGAGCAAAAGACTGTTTACTTGCAAAAGGCTTTTAATCGACTTTAATTTTCAGTGTTGCATTTGAAACGACTTGTTATACTTATCAGAGAATGATTCGTTGTGTTTGTTGCATTCCTGTGCTGTACAAAAAGACGCATTTGTCGTTATTGGGGTATGAGATGACTGTTAATATAATCATCATGAGATTGATGCTCATTTTTCGGTCTTTGCTTTAACAATAACATATGTTTTTGGGTGGGGTCTGCCTTTAGCAAAACACAAAATTATTTTTTGTGCCAGACATGTTTCACTGCAGTTTCAACATCATCAGTGGGTTTTTTGTTATTATTTTTTATTTAATACTACCAACTGTACAGTTTGTAATCAGTGGCAGTGACAGTGACAACTCAATACACAGAAGATGACGAAAAAAGTAAATTTGCAGGTGACAAACTGTAAAGAAAAACAGACACTGTAAAAACGTAATACAGCAACCATAATAATTAAAAAAAACCACTGGTGATGCTGCAACTGCAGTGAAACATATGTTACTGTTAATGTAATTAGGATTCCACTCGTAACTAATACAGTGATTCATTGCTTCGATAAAATAAATTTCAACACTGTAAAACATTTTTCAGATAACTGTCGAACAATGTCATTTCCGATAGCTCTTTGTCATTTCAGATTTATCAGCGAAACAGTATGTTATTCAGTCATTTCTGCATCGTTAGTTTGCATCACAACATTTACCGAGTTTGATCAAGTATGCTTGGTATGCAGCACAATATGCAATATGACCATTTGTTGCTCTATTCTAGTTCTGTCTAAATAAAAGTACACTTACTGTGAAATGTCAGAATGCATTGATTTCTCCTTTATCAGGAGTGAATGGTTTACAGAAAACATTTGTTATCGTCATCAGACACTCCGCATTTTTGTGACGACTACAGGGAATAAACAACGTACTATGTCATTGTGAACAAAATGTGTATTATTCAAAAAATTATCATGAGAACTGTTCTACAGGAACTGTTATAAAAGATTTAATGACAACATATTTAAGTCCCGATTGATGGAAATCGTCTGTAACGTAGCATCACATACAGCCTTCATTTTCTTTCCTCTGCTAATCACTTGCGTAATAATTACATATGCATGATTTTAGGTGTCGGCATAAACTGCAATTTGTTCACTAAATTAATCATGTGAGACTTTATGGTACGGTTAAAGTGCTTAAAATTCACCTGCGAGCACTTTGGATTTAGCGATACGTCCTCTTGCTTATTCGCCGAACCGAGCGCTAGGCTCCAAGAGCTGTACCAACTACTCTTATAATCGGTTTTTGGAGTGGCAAAGATGAATTATCTAAGTTTTTTTTTTTTAAATACTTGTGTTATGCGGCCTTGGCCTTAGAAAGATTCTTACTCCCTAATTCGCGTTTCGAGAAAAGATTTTGAAGGACCATCAACAAGTACTTAGCCCTTTTCATTACTGAGCCACTGCTATTCGCAAGGCAACCGCCCAACCCGCTACGTCTAAACTTGCCAAATTAGATCGCTCCTTCTGTTTTCTCTTAGAAGATTCGATCGAATGATGGACTAGACAGATGAGTAAAGGAGAGCACACTTTCCCGATGGAGAGGCCTGGTACATTACAGAAGGGAATGTTTACCAGACGGTTTTCTGCACTAGGAAACACGTTCTTTCGCTAAACCTGAGCGTCCATGAGAAACAAAACGTGCAAGCTAGTCTTCTTGCCAGTTTGCGACCATCCCAGCCTCACCTGAAAACTTCATATAGTGATAAACATTTTTATGACACCAGCCTTCGTTCTGCCGGGGAGACCTCTAAGAATGAAACTCTCTACACAGAAACCGGGCGTAAACACAATATGGTTTGGATATTTACGAGAATTAGCGGAAAACTGGCACCCTGAATCACGGGATGAAGTGGAGAACTAGACAGGAGGAATCGCCTATCGGCCGGTTCTGATTAACCGCCAGTCAATCATCAAACTTAGCGGGAAAATTCCAGCACTCTGCGAACAGAACGGATGAAAAGAAAATATGATCAGAACAACGTTAATCTTTCGCTTACTGTTTAGGTTAAGATATTATGATAATATTCTTACCGATGGTAATGCTAAGCTTTGTTGACCAATAATGTGATGAATAATATTTCTCCAACTACGAAATGATTTCACTCTATCAATTGGAACACAACTGATTAACATGAAATAACTTTCCATATTCCAGTATGATGCTTATTCTAATGAGCTTTCCACTTCTCGTTCTTGAAGCCAGTCTTCTGTTTCCTATCTGATGCAGCATTTGCAATCCATTTACAATTCTTACCTGAATTCTAACTGCTGCTGAGCCGTGGCAACTTCCTTCTTCCAAATCTGCCGCCGTGTACACCTGCGAACTGGCGATTCCTCGCACAACACAGTGCTAGCGGCCGAGCGTTTGCTGTCAGCGGCGGTGTGGTCCGCGGAACAAGTCGGACTCAACTCCGCTCGGAGTGATAGGCTGTGTGAGGCCCGGGTTTTGTCATGTTAGCCTTTAGTGGTTGGTAAGAGGTCTGTTGACACGGCGTTTTACCGACGTCGTTTCCGAGTGCTGTTCCTCGAACGCTAAAAATTATTTCATTTGTATGTTTGAGCCATTTTCCGCTCATTTCGAGATTCAGTTTGCGTGAGCAAATGTAAGGAGACTCTGGTGTTTTGGAGACTCAGCTGCTTAGCCTTTGGACTGCGGGATTACTGACCTGTCCGTCGGCCCAGTGGACCTTGGAGCTGGTTAAGCTTGCTCAGGAGAAGGCGATATTGGTGTTGTCTGGGTTTGTTTCGTGTCTAGGCATCTTGCCTGGATGTGCTAGGAGGAATCAAGGGTCTGCAATGCCTGAAACGTGGTTTCAGTAACCGTATTGTTGATTCTTAAGCTCAGCAGTAAATCTGACAGAGTCAAAATATTTAAAATTGTGTAAATGATTGGCGAGTCCATGTGCGTAGAACTGTCGACTTTTGCGGAGATGGTGACTGCTAAGGGAATCCGTTCATGAGTAAACACCAGATTACCGGAGATCGTGAAAGGGGCACGTGGTGTCGTAATTTATAAGCTCCTTAGTTTGGTCAAGTTTTACGGCTGTTGTGACATACGCAGACGACACCGAGCCTACTGGCTCCATAGTTCTCCTGTGCGCCGGCCGACTGCGTGCATCGGCTGACGATATCGTCTTCGCCGAGCCTACCGCCTCCTGCATCACCGCACGACGCAGAGGATTATGTTATGTAACCTTGTTACGCGCTTCTTCCGTAATAATTCTAATAGTATTGTTTTATTTTCCTTTTCTAAATGGAGATGTAATCATATTTCGTGTCTTATTTAAAGTGAGTTTAAGAGTTTCAATGTGTTCTGCTTTTTTTTTGCAGGGCCATAGGACGGCCGTTGCCCAGATTGTTAAATCCTTAAGCTCTTTTGTCTGAAAAAAAAAATTGTTCAGATGCCTCTGAGAAGTATGGGACTTAACGTCTGGGGTCATCAGTCCCCTAGAACCTAGAACCATTTAAACCTAACTAACCTAAGGACGTCAAACACATCCATGCCCGAGGCAGGATTCGAACCAGCGACCGTAGCGGTCACGTGGTTCCAGACTGAAGCACCCAGAACCGCTCCGCCACTCCGGCCGGCTTAATGTCTGAAGCTGGCCAGGTTTAAATTTTCGAGGAGTCGTCACTAACCGTTTCTTAATTTGTTAATTTTTTAAGATTTCGTTATCTGCAATGGCCAAGTTTTCTTAATTGAAGGGCCTTTTAGCGGTAGAGCCAATATGATAATGGAGTGCACTAATAAGTAATCGATCCTATTACCCATCATTTTCTTGGTTACATATTACTCGGGATCCGTTTGTAGATTTGAATTGCGGTTTGAGATTCAAGAAGACCAGCTGGTCCTCTTTATCGGAATAATTACACTGCATGTCGCCATTGATAGTTTTCCCCATTTTTCTTGAATGTGTAAACTCGTAGGTAGAGTAAATTCCGTTATTTATTGTTCAACTTTTATTTAAGTGTCCTGTCCGCTTTGTTAAAGAACTTTTTTGGATTCGGTCTATTTTAAATTTATTAAGCGCCAGTAGCCGTTGGGTACATTCAGAAAGTTTGCCTATAGCAAAACTGTATGTTTACACTTAATAATCTTTTATAATAAATATTTCACAGATTTTTAATGATGTTTACCCAAACCCAAGCCCAGTCCTTGCTTGTAACTTACACTGAGCACCTGGGCGCAATTTGAGTTTCCTAGATTCATTACCATGATCACAGTCACGAATGTAAAATCCAATTACATCGGTGCCTCCAAATGCAGCCGGGTTCAAAACTCCATTCCGTTTAGAAAGCGAAGCCCGCGTAACGCAATTACAGGTACAGCATATGCCTGGCTAGTAGCCCAAGAGGATCACGATGCTAGTAATTCCTGTGACTGAACCCAGGGAAGAGTCCACTCAACCCGTAAGCGCTAGTAGCTATCAGAGATGGACAAGAGGAGACGCCAAGACGCAATGTGTCTCAGATTGGAGCTCACCAACATCCAACTATGCACTGATCATGACCGATTGAAGGTACTGGTGATGTTCAAATGACAAGCCAGACCCTCAAAGAACCCGTTTGTTCCTTATCTGCCCTGTCTAAACATTTCAATACCCTGTACATAATAATGTTTCTTTTTCCATTTTCAGAAACTGTTCTGATATCGGTATGTATGTGACAGCATGCGCCACCAATATGATCCAAAATGCCGCTCATAGAAACGGTTTTCTTCCTGGGGCCCATGCTTAAGATTCTATGAGTGATAGAAAGGCAGGGTGAAGTGTTTTGGATAGCCCTTGGAGTAGGGACCAACTGTATACCCAACAGAAGGAACGTCTTAGTGTAACTATCCTACACTACTTCAGGATCAAATTTTGACTGCACACTTCCTCCAGCTTAGGCAAATTTAGCAAAGTGGTTTGGTCTTTTTGCATTAGATGTGGCCTACGGCGAACCGTAAAGGGCTTATCACGCCACCAATTAGTTCATGGGTGGTTCCTGAGGAAACCGGAAAAATGTATTCCACCATTTTTTCATCGTCAGTGGCGGATTTCTAAATAAATAACCAACAGTAGTTGCTGATATTTTGAAATGTGTTCGCTAGGTATTTATCTTCCCGTTTACAAAAATCTTCATTGTTTACCGAGAGAAATTCTAAAAAGTTGGTTTTTGGGTACCAAGACTGAGCCGCATATTCCAAGATACTTATGCTCAGCAAACAGCATTAATTTTTTCGATATAGTTCCGAGATGTGGATTTGTAGCAACATAGTAAATTTTCTTGATATCTTTATCCGTATCCAAGAGAAAGAAAACACGAACACCGATTCTCGTGCGCGGCAAAGACATTGTATATAAGTGACATAGAAAGGAGACATGTGGCCTAAAGTGTCTCCATATCATTTGAAGGGTTCTGGGAACCCCTTGTTATCGTAGAGAAGCACAGGCAAATTTTTTTGTGCATGTAAAATCCGGTCTAAGGTGCAAAATTAGTTTGGAGTTACATCAGCTTCACATACATGAACCGCATCAATTCACCTGCCAGTAAGTTTCATTTCATATGAGTTACATGCTGTTTTGTACATACGTGAACCGCATCAATTCACCAGCCAATAAGTTTCATTTCATATGAGTTACATGCCCTTTTGTAGTATGGATTATTAAACATTTTGTTACAACATTACATAAGTTTGAGTGAGGCTCTAGAAAGTTAATGGCCTGAGCAGAAGTCGATGGAGCCTGGTAGGGCGCTAGAAGCATGAGGTATTTTTATGGTTTTTAGTTCGCAGAAATGGCATGATAGAAGCTGAAAGCAATTGGCGGCGTGCCCATCCCTCAGTAAATCTTGCTGGACAGGCCAACAGCTGTACAGGGAAGACAGAGCAGCGCCTAGTTGAGGCAGGTATCTAGCAGAACAATGCTGAGCTACCTGCCTGGGCACCAGTGGAAGGCTGGGCAGGGGGCGGTGGACTGAAGGGACGTGTCTACACAGTGGAGTCTTCAACCAGGCATTGTGTGCAGAGCCACACATAACAAAAATTCACAAGTTTTCATGTTCACCAATACTGAAAATCGGCCTATGACCTATTTCCATTGGCGGCCTCGATTGTATATGACACTCCGATATCTGAGAAACGTTTAGAGACAGAATCTTTATTACACTTCATAACTAGGACTAATGTGCTCCAAGGCACAGGCGATTTAGAAAAAGATCTTTAAGAATGTGTCTATTCGCTTGGTGCCATGGGAAGCGACGTGACTTATGAGAAAAAGATCTTCTCCCTCTGCGAGAACTTAAAAAAGCCAGTAATTGGTGGTTTCATTTTTTCCAGAGATGCAGGTTTCTTAACTCTTACTCTGGTTCGACATGAGTGTGTGCTGTAGTGTATGAGGGGAGAGTTAGCGCCTCTATAGGCCTGTGATTGGCTCAAGATGGCGTGAAGGCGATGTCGTTTGTGCACTTTGTGGGAAACCGGAAATTTTTTATCTGGAGTGGTACAAAGCTCTTGAATTCTGGACTTCGGAAGCATCTTCTGGTCGAAGCTCTGGAATGTGTGGTTGGTGCTTGGGAACTGTGATGAGCCTGACTTCACTTGCAAGTAGTTACACTGGAGAGCCTGTGGTGATGATGTTACTATACCAAAGGTGTGACTTCTGCTCATTTGCTGAGGGCACATTTATTCGTTTTTGGTTTACCAGTCTCAACGTATCCTTGTGTGCTCTGTAGTATAAGAGAGCCAAATTGGTCCTCAGTATGACCAGCAAACAGATGTCACACGCTGAAATCTACTGTGATTTCAGGCCTCTGGTAGAGAGTAAATTGCTATCCGTGTGCCTGATCACTAGACTGCGAGATTTTCGCTTTTATTTCGTGGCCACGGTTATTCACAGATGCTGCCTCCACATCTCGTCACCACCGCGCACTTCTCGCCAGCTGCAATTTACATCGCCGCACGGAGCAATGTGCAACCAGGGTAAGGTACTTCTGCTCCTGCCTTGTCAGAGCGTATAGATCTCAATCGCCACTTGCTTTCAGCTGCACCTACATAGTATATTGAGAAACTTCTGTAGATTATCAATCAAAGTCTGCTCAGCGTCAGATCAATTCAGATTGTGTTATCCACTTTTTTTAGGGCCAGAGTACTTGACTCACTTCTGCCATCCAGATCCTTGTCCATTGTCCTCTTAACCCAACTGTTAGTTGTTTACAGTATTCAATCAATAACTAAAATTTATGTATACTTTTTCTTTTAAAAATAATTGTTGTTTGTAAATGTAACTACATTCTCAATCATTTTACATAGTCATCACCACGGGTTAACTTTCATTTTACCGTCCCATGACAGGATAACTTTCAATGCTCCCGTTTAAAAGGGTGTTCGAAAAGCGGAGTACCAATGCCTCACTCCACCTTCACAAACACCTTTAAATATTATTCGAAAAACTTCAGATTGCGAAAATATTAACGCTTTTTTATGCCGAGAGGGAAGAAGACACGTGACAGCGAGAAGGAGACACTAAAGTAATAAGTAAAGGAAAACACTTGAGAATAGTTTTGGTATAGAAACATCGAGGGAGAAAAAGGCATAGTGAGAAAAGAGAGGGCACAGTGGTAGCAGAACATAGTTGACAGTGATAGAACAGTGCCAGGAAAAGAGAAAAGGAGACAGTGACTTGCATTTTAAAAAGAGTGGGAATATGTTCAATTGCAAAAAGTTTCAGAAGAATTTTTAAAGTTTTTGAGGAAGGTAGGTTAAGACTGGTGGTACCTCACTTCTAAGTTAGAGTCTTTTAAACTTTTTTTTTTTTGCTATTTGGGTTCATTCTGATGTTTAGTCATATCCAGTGAAGAAGAGCTTTTCAGTTTTGGTTAACTTTCGTCATCCACGACACCCCGAAAAACGAAAATTCAATTAAGTTTTCCAATATCGCCGCTAAAAATTCTCGTTCAACGCTTTTTGTTGTCCACTGAAGGCTCAATAAATCCCACGAGCAACCATACCGTTTTAGAAGAAAAGATGAATCACTCAGATTCAAAAAAATGTGAAATGTAATCACATTCTGGGTGCAAACCGTATTTTGGGTTTCTTCAGTCTACGTTATTTCATTGACTCAATTATGAAAAGACGCAGGATGATCGATATCTGGGAAGCACACAGGTCTTGCTGAGACTAAAAATAATAATCAGACAGTGCAGTACACATTCCTGTTCAACTTGTAGCTGTCGCTTACGTACTGATAATTGTTTTTGGCGATGACGTTAGTGATAGGGAATAAAAAGCATATTGATGAATGCGAATACCACACTGACCACACTAGATTGTACCACGAAGGGAAACAGTTCACTCCCAGGCTTTATTTGCTTATTGGGTTTGATGCTCTACACGACTTCTTTCCTTCAGATCCACGTGTTTCCTAGATTAAGCAGCTCCCCTGCTTATGAAAATAGCATCGCTGAAAAAAGGCAACATCTGGCTCATATACGCGAGGAAGTTTTAACATTGTGTGCCACTTGCCGCAGTGTTCTATAATAGCATTGCTGAGAAAGAAGCAACATCGGGCACATATCTCCCAGGAACTTCCAGCACTGTGTACTATTTGCTGCAGTGTTCGATAACAGTAATGCTGAAAAAGGCAAAGTGTGGCAAATATCCGCCAGGAACTGTCAACATTGTGTTCTACTTGCTACAGTGTTCCATCTAGATCACAGTTTATAATATAAACAGATCTACCCGCAACTTGTATCCCAAGTTCTGTTAACAACTGCTTGACTGTGATATGTGGAGGAACCCATAACTATGAGGTGATACTGTATACAGTACGTTCCTTCAATTCGAATCTTATGAGTCTGGGGCCAAGCATGTTACTCCATGTGACATGCGTAATACAAAGAGGGAAGTCTATGACGTATAGAAATAAATTTTGTGTTACTTATATAATTGCGTAGGCTCCCGCTGCCAGAGTCAGCCGTCATAAAAGTTTTCTGGGTGTGGTACCGCGTCATATTGTATAAAACTACTGCTGCAGAAAACCAACGTTACGGCCACGGTTGCAGACCCAGAGGAAGGCCACTGCTACCGTGGCCGTAACGTTCGATTTGTGTTTCTTATTGATGAGATATAACAAACAATTTTTGTTAACAATAAAAGAAGCCAGAGCAAAAGTAGTAAAGAGAACAACTAGTATGGCAGGTGCAATGAAAGAAATCACATACCGAAGCGCATCCAAAGAGATGTTGACTGTTTCGTTTAAAATGAAGCCAGTAACGATCTGCGATCCGCCTTCGCCGTGCTCGGTGTCCAGTTTGCTGCATTTGGAGGATTTTTAGTGACGGAGCCCACACTGGACTAAGTTTAAATACATTGTTCTTGTTGATGAGGTTCTCTTGTAGCCAGATTTAAATTGCCTCCATATATACACAGTCCAAATAGTGGTATGGGTTGTGCACAATTTCTGTATGTTCGTATTTCTTTTTGTGCTTGGTTTCAATGCAATGTTCAGCAATTGCTCATTTTGTGGGGCGCTGGAGGTCGGTTTGGCGTTTGCGCTTCGTGCAACTTTCTTCAATTGTGCGAATGGTTTGCCCAACTTATGGATACCTGCACTCGCATGGCATGTAATTCACTCCACATTTATGGAGTCATGGTTCGTCTATTACTGTCCCTAAAATGGTTTGGTCTTTGCCAGTGAGTAACCGACCTTTTTTTGCCAGCGTATGGAATTTGGGCTACCTTTTTCGGTTGATCTTCATGGGATGCTGACTGAGTGTTGTCGTTTGCTTGAATGGGCGTCGAATTTGGCTGTCGTTACATTGGTTTTATCTGGAACACCTCCCTGAAGCGATTCAGTTCCTATTTCAGGCTTTCTCTGTCGGTGACCAGACGAATTTTGTGAACCAGCGTGTTTACCAATCTTTCCCTTTGTGGCGGGTATTGACAGCTACATACATGTGTGGGTTTCCTTCCGACAGTCGCGGTGTTCCAGTGTTCCGTAGGTTCTCTCTGTGCCAGACCATACAAGAATGGCAGCAGAACGTTGGGTTCCACCTCCATGGGGAACTAAATTTGATGTGGATGGAGTTTAGGTATTGCAAGAAAAGTTAGTCATCTTTCCAGCGAGGCCAACTGACGAACCTATCGCAACATTAGAAACGACAGTAACAAGATTACAGAACATTTCTGTACAGTATACGAGCAAAGGAGAGGTATGTAAGACATAATTATGTATAGGATGGGATCATTACCTCTATGATGATGGGTGAACTGGGTTCCTGATGAACTGTTGTCCCCTCCTCGTTGTCTCTAGTGGTGGTGGCTGCAGGAGTCGAACGGTAGGCCTTCAGAAAATTATTTCTGTTTAAGGAAGTCTTTTGTTTATAACAGTAACAGTAACGTGATCAAAGCTGGATGGGCAGTCAGTGGCGTCTTTGGAGGTAGTCGGTATCCTTGTGTCAGCACATGGCTGGCAAGACAGGAGTACTTGATGATGGTGGACGATGGTGGCGTGCTGCAGTCAGCACAGCGGAAGAACAACGACGCGGAGCAGTGTGCATCTACTAGCGACAGCCAGGCACTCTTGGCTATTGGCCTGATACTGTAGCAATGACGTAAACCTCACTGGAGCAAAGTGGTGGTCAAACTGCGGTCTCTGTCATGGCTCATGGGGAAAGTGTGCACCCGCTTTGAATGACGTACAGAAAAAGCGGAGACCTATCTGGTGTGGTCGACAGTGACAGTAAATTTGGGTATGTATGTGACCCAGGCTCAAACCCACGGCTCACGAGGCAGTTAGCCATCAGCGAAAGACAGTCACTCAGTGGGCGACCTAACTGTGTGGAGGCGCAAATGTGACTGGAAACAGACATATCTGAGGGAGAAGCATGTATCTACTGACAGTAAAGTTTGTTGGCGGTGGTTGGCTGCTTCAGCTCAGACTGCAAGCGGTCCTCTTATTGTAGTTATTGGCTGGAGTAGATTTTGCCAGTGGGCATACTGTGCACAACTCAACATTATTGAGACAAGTGTCTTAATTGTGTGGTATATATGTGAGACCAGTTTAGCTAGTCTTCCCCACGAGCGGTGCTCGTGGCCTGTACGTCACAAAAGGCTAAATGGGCTGGGTGTAACCATTGGTAGCCGTGACCCATTCACCCTCTGTTGTCAGCTTTTCCAGAAGTCTTGCCTTGCTTCAAGTTGCTACGGCTTTGACTGGCATATTCTTTGTCGTGAACGAACTGAATAAGGGATATTGCATACTGAATGCTCGCTCTTGCTTCACAGCAGCTAGTTCTGAGCTCACATGGGCTTTTCTCCATGTGACATCGCTCTGCTACATCGAAGCAGTACCATTCATTACACATGGCTGGGCCATGGTGGAACATATCCTACTTCGTAGATTATTATGGGTGTCCGAAAATACGCACATCAGTTATTTAGAAAAGGTAATTACTTAAAAATCAAAAGTATTAGCTGCGATATGCGGAATGGAATAACAAAATTCCCCGATGGGAAAAAGAACTATTAACAAAGAAAAGTGATTTCGAAAGAAGCAGTAATTTCTATTGATCGAATAGTCTGTGTCATAAAGAATAAGCAATATGGAAACTGATATGAGGAGATACAATGAGGAAAGGACGAGAAAAACTTGAAATTAGTCAGTAGATGCAGATATAAAAACATCGGTTCAGGAGAATGGCAGGAAGGTAATCAGATACAGAGGAATTTGTATATACATTTACAACTAATCAAAAGGTTTCCACAGTTCAAGAGACGAATCAGATATCACCATTCAGCAAGTGATTTCAGGTTCTCTATATAAAGCATGTGGGTGATGTGGTCTCAGCAGAAATGGTAGAGGGAAGTAATGTGCAGTTAAGTGGAATATAGCAGGAACTGACATTGTGATTAAGTGGGGAAGGAAATCTACCCAGACTAATTCAAAGTAACTGTCGCGGCAACTCTGTCAAATACCTTTGGAATCCATGGAAAAACTACAGCTGGATGACTGGAGGACAGGATCTCCCGAATGTGAGGCAGGTTCTTCACCACTGCGTCCTCTCACTTGAATATATTCTTAAAACTGACCGCGATGATGTGCACGTTTTACCGGCGTTAAAAAAAAAGGGGGAGGTTACCATGAGAAAACGATTGAAAAATCAATGAAAGTATAACGTTCTACTAGTCGGGGCGTACAATGTCATAAGGTTCAACATGGTAGGAAAACTAGAAAATCTGAAAAGGGAATTACAAAGACTCAATCTAGATATAGTAGGGGTCAGTGAAGCGAAGTGGAAAGAAGACAAAGATTTCTGGTCAGTTGACTGTAGGGTAATATCAGCAGCAGCAGAAAACGGTATTACAGGAGTAGGATTCGTTACAAATAGGAAGTTAGGGCAGAGAGTATGTTACTGTGAACAGTTCAGTGATAAGGTTGTTCTTATCGGAATCGACAGTAAACCAACACCTACAACGATAGTTCAGGTATACATGCTGACGTCGCAAGCTGAAGATGAAGAGAGAGAGAATGTGCGACGATGAAAATGTAATAGTCATGAGGGACAGAAATACGCTGATAGGAGAAGGAGTAGAAGAAAAGGTTACCGGAGAATATCGGCTTGCGACAAGGAATGAGAGAGGAGAAAGACCAATTGAGTTCTGTAACAAGTTTCATCTAGTAATAGCGAATACTCTACTCAAGAGTCACAAGAGGAGGAGGTATTCTTGGAAAAGGCCGGGTGATACGGGAAGATTTCAGTTATATTACATCATAGTCAGACAGAGGTTCCGAAATCGGATACTGGATTGTAAGGCGTACCCAGGAGCAGATATAGACTCAGATCGCAAAATAGTAGTGATGAAAAGTGCGCTGATGTTTGACATTAGTCAGGAAGAATCAATACGCAAGGAAGTTGGATACGGAAGTACTAAGGAATGACGAGATGTGGTTGAAATTATCTGAGGCTATAGATAGAGCAATAAGGCATAGCTCAGTAGACAGTACAGTTGAAGAGGAATGGAGTTCTCTAAAAAGTGCCATCACAGAAATTGGGAAAGAAAACATAGATACAAAGAGGTTAACTGAGAAGAAACAGTGGGTATAGAAGAAATACTTCAATTGATTGATGAAAGGAGGAAGTACAAAAATGTTCAGGGAAACTCAGGAATACAGATATACAAGTCGCTGAGGAATAAAATAAATAGGAAGTGCAGGGAAGCTAAGACGAAATGGCTGTAGGTAAAATGTGAAGACATCGAAAAAGAAGTGATTGTCGGAAGGACACACTCAGCATACAGGAAACTCAAAAAAACCTGCGGTGACATTAAAAGTTAGGGTGATAACATTAAGAGGTCAGTAAAATAACCAATTACGTACGGAGCAAGGAGGAAATCGAAAGCAGACTAGCTATGGCAAAAAGGGCGTTCCTGGCCAAGAGAAGTCTACTAATCGGCCTTTGAGGAAGGAATTTCTGAAAATGTACGTCTGGAGTAAAGCATTATATGGTAGTGAAACAGGGACTGTAGGAAGAGAATCGAAGCATTTGAAATGTGGTGCTACAGAGGAATGTTGAAAATTAGCGGGACTGATAAGGTAAGGAATTAGGACGTTCTACACAGAAATGGAAAGGAATATGTGGAGAACACTGATAGAGGTATGGACAGGATGATAGGACATCTGTTAAGACATGGTTCAAATGGCTCTGAGCACTATAGGACTTAACTTCTGAGGTCATCAGTCCCCTAGAACTTAGAACTACTTAAGCCTAACTAACCTGAGGACATCACACCCATCCATGCCCGAGGCAGGATCCCAACCAGCGACCGTAGCGCTCTCGCGGTTCAAAACTGTAGCGCCTAGAACCACTTGGTCACTCCGGCTGGCTGTTAAGACATGAGGGAAAGACTTTCATGGTACTAGAGGTAACTGTAGAGGGCAAAAACTGTAGACGAACGAGGAGATTATAATACATCCAGCAAATGCGAAACTGAGGACGTAGGTTGCAAGTGCTATTCTGAGATGAAGAGGAGGAATTCGTGGTGGGCCGCATCAAACCAGTCAGAAGACTGATGACCAAGAAAAAAAAATGTTTCAAGTCAGATTACGAAATTTTATGTGGACTGTGATCTTCCTCCTATTTTGAAGGAAAATTTGGGAAAATTTCATCAAAAATGCAATAAAACTGTACAATTGCAAGAATTACAAACGAACACACAAACAATCCTATATATACGGATATGCAGTGCAGTGGAAAGAATAAATGATTAAATTAATGAGTACTTCAGCTGTACACTCAGACTGGAATTTGGTACACAGAGCTACCAGCTCTGGCAGAAACAATGGCTGTAACACAACTGGGCATAGTCATTATGGGTTCCGATGACAGGTACAGTTTCAATCTCTGTTCTGCTTGAACTCTGTGGCCAAATTTATCAATCGTCATAGCGGGGGAGTGGTGGTGTACCAATCTAACAGCAACCCATGGCGATATGTTTTCAGTGCGTGAGAAACATAGAAAACGTGGTGACTAAGATAATGGACGAGGTATTTTAATACAGTATGGGCATTATGCGATATTCCGTTATCTTCTTAGAGGATAACATCATGGAGAAGGCATAGATATCGTCATCATTACGTTAAAAATGTCAGAACTACTGGCTCTGTGAACCAAACATGGTCGCGCTGTCATTACGCGAGGGACTGGGTCAATATGAAAACGAATGCAAACTAACAACGTACTTTCTCCTCGAAAGTATTACACATGGAGAAATGGAGAATGACATTTTCCGCAGAACTGGGACACATCTGAAGAAAAGACGTGGTGCTACATCTGCGTCCATTGTTGTTTGGCGCCTCACTGCTAATTCGGCTCCACCTGCAGCCACTTCATGTGAAGTCGCAAACAGTGGTCGCAGTGCTTACGTAGAGGCGTGTATCGTGTATCGGTACTAGTCTTCCTACAACCATTTGCATCCCCCCCGTTGGTGGGGGGGGGGGGGGGGGGGAAGCTTGCGTGCCTCGACGATACTGATTGTCGTACCGTAGGTGCAACCACAACGGAGGGGTATCTGTTGAGTGTCCAGACAAACGTGTGGTTCCTGAAAACGGGCAGCAGCCTTTTCAGTAGTTTCAGGTGCAGCAGGCTTGATAACTGACTGATCTGGCCTTGTAACACTACCCAAAACGGCCTTGCTACGCTGGTACTGCGAACAGCTGAATGCAAGGGGAAGCTACAGCCGTAATTTTTCCCGAGGGCATGCAGCTTTACTGTATGGTTAAATGATGATGGCATCCTCTTGGGTAAAATATTCCGGAGGTAAAATAGTCCCTCATTCGGATCTTCGGGCGGGGAATACTCAGGAGGACGTTGATATCAGGAGAAAGACAACTGGTGTTCTACTGGTTGGAGCGTGGAATTTCGGATCCCTTAATCGGGCAGGTAGATTAAAAAATTTAAAAAGAAAAATGGATAGGTTAAAGTTAGATATAGCGGAAATGAGTGAAGTTCGGTGGCAGGAGGAACAAGACTTCTGATCAGGTGAACATAGGGTTATAAATACAAAATCAAATAGGCGTAAAGCAGGAGCAGGTATAATAATGAATAAAAAATTAGGAATGCGGGTAAGCTACTATAAACAGCATAGTGATCGCATTATTGTGGCCAAGATAGAAACGAAACCCACGCCCACCACAGTGGTACAAGTTTATATGCCGACTAGCTCCGCAGATGATGAAGAGATTGATGAGATGTATGATGAGATAAAAGAAATTATTCAGACAGTGAAAGGAGACGAAAGTTTAATAGTCATGGGTGACTGGAATTCGATACTAGGAAAAGGAAGAGAAGGAAACGTAGTAGTTGAATATGGAATGGGGATGAGGAATGAAAGAGGACGCCGCCTGGTAGAATTTTGCACAGAGCATAACTTAATCATAGCTAACACTTGGTTCAACAATCATAAAAGAAGGTTGTATAGATGGAAGAAGCCTGGAGATACTGGCAGATTTCAAATAAATTATATAGTAGTTAAACAGAGATTTGGGAACCAGGTTTTAAATTGGAAGACATTTCCGGGGACAGATGTGGACTCTGACCACAGTCTATTGGTTATGAACTGTAGATTAAAACTAAAGAAACTGCAAAAAGGGGGGGGGGGAATTTCGGAGATAGGATCTGGATAAACTGACAGAACCATAGGTTGTAGAGAGTTTTAAGGAGAGCATTAGGGAACGATTGACAAGAATGGGGGAAAGAAATACAGAAGAAGAAGAATGGGTAGCTTTGAGAGATCAAATAGTGAAGGCAGCAGAGGATCAAGTAGGTAAAAAGACGAGGGCTAATAGAAATCCTTGGGTCACAGAAGAAATACTGAATGTAATTGATGAAAGGAGAAAATACAATAATGTAGTAAATGAAGTAGGCAAAAAGGAATACAAACGTCTCAGAAATGATATCGACAGGAAGTGCAAAATGGCTAAGCAGGGATGGCTAGAGTGCAAATTTATGGATGTAGAGCCGTATATCACTAGGAGTAAGATACATACTGCCTACAGGAAAATTAAAGAGACCTTTGGAGAAAAAAGGACCACTCGCATGAATATCAAGAGCTCAGAGGGAAACCCAGTTCTAAGCAAAAAAGGGTAAGCAGTGACGGAAAAGGAATATATAGAGACATGGGCGATGTTCTTGAGGACAATATAATGGAAATGGAAGAGGATGTAGATGAATGTGACATGGGAGATACGATACTCCGTGAAGAGTTTGACAGAGCACTGAAAGACCTAAGTCGAAACAAGGCCCCGGGAGTAGACAGCATTCCATTGGAACTACTGATAGCCTTGGGAGAGCCAGCTCTGACAAAATGCTACCATTTGGTGAGCAAGATCTATGAGACAGGCGAAATGCCCTCAGACTTCAAGAAGAATGTAATAATACCAATCCCAAAGAAAGCAGGGGTTGACAGATGTGAAAATTACCGAACTATCAGTTTAATAAGCCGCGGCTGCAAAATACTAACACGAATTCTTTACAGACGAATGGAAAAACTGATATAAACCGAACTCGGGGAAGATCACTTTGGCGGCAATACTGACCCTACGTCTTATCTTAGAAAACAGATTAAGGAAAGGCAAACCTACGTTTCTAGCATTTGTAGATACAGTGAAAGCTTTTGACAATGTTGACTGGAATACACTGTTTCAATTCTGAACGTGGCAGGGGGAAAATACAGGGAGCGAAAGGGTATTTACAATTTGTACAGAAATCAGATGGCAGTTATGAGAGTCGAGGGGCATGAAAGGGAAGCAGTGGTTGGGAAGGGAGTGAGACAGGGTTGTAGCCTCGCCCCGATGTTATTCAATCTGTATATTGAGCAAGCAGTAAAAGAAACAAAAGACAAATTCGGAGTAGGAATTAAAATCCATGGAGAAGAAATTAAAACTTTGAGGTTCGCCGATGACATTGTAATACTGTCAGGGACAGCAAAGGACCTGGAAGAGCAGTTGAAAGGAAAGGACAGTGTCTTGAAAGAAGGATATAAGATTAACATCAACAAAAGCAAAACGAGGAAAATGGAATTTAGCCGAATTAAGTCGGGTGATGCTGAGAGGATTAGATCAGGAAATGAGACACTTAAAGTAGTAATGGAGTTTTGCTATGTCGGGTGCAAAATAACTGATGATGGTCGAAGTAGAGAGGACATAAAATGTAGACTGGCAATGGCAAGGAAAGCGTTTCTGAAGAGAAATTTGTTAACATGAGTATAGATTTGCCAGGAAGTCGTTTCAGAAAGTATTTGTATGGAAGTGAAACATGGATGATAAATAGTTTGGACAAGAAGAGAATAGAAGGTTTCAAAATGTGGTGTTACAGAAGAATGTTGAAGATTAGATGGGTAGATCACATAACTGATGAGGAGTTATTGAATAGAATTATGGAGAAAAGAAGTTTGTGTCACAGCTTGACTAGAAGAAGGGATAGGTTAGTAGGACATATTCTGAGTCATCAAGGGATCACCAACTGAGTATTGGAGGGCAGCGTGGAGGGTAAAAATCGTAGAGGGATACCAACAGATGGATACACTAAACAGATTTTTCATTTCCTGACTTAAGGTACGTGACGAAGTTGCACAATATGTTTGTCGTGTTACTAGTCGTGTGAGGCCATGAATGTCAATGAGTATAGAGCTGCTGAAATGTCCCGTTCTTACGTGTACCACAGCTTTGGGATTTTACCATCGCGAAAAGGAGCATAGGGGGACAATAGATATCACGCTTGATAGACCAAGATCGGTCCACTGTTGAATACCGATAAGGTAGTGAATTTATTCATTTTGGGCCAGCATCATTCGTATAATGATTCCCCATTCGTCTCTGCACCGCTTATATTCTTTCGTTATCGCATTACGGACCCAGCATTACGCATTGTTAACACATTACACATTTCTAGACAATCTGACACAACCATTGCTCGTGGTACGACATCCTACCCACGCTGACGAAACGAAAACTAACATTCAGATTTAGACATCTTTAGAATACTTTCTGTCTTCACACATTCAGATTTACACATCTTTAGAATACTATCTGTATTCACTTGCTACATTTCATAAATAAAAGCAGAATGAAAAACCTGGGAGGAGATGCACTGACACCACAGGTTATTCGCGAAAAAAGATCAGTGTACTCACTCCTCTGCATTTTCGTCGTCTTTAGCTGTGGCTGGAGATATGATCCTGTACTCAGCTGCAAATGTCCGTATCAGTAGTGGCTAATGCCGTGGCACTCACTTCTCTCATCACTTGTAGTGGCTGGGAGTGGGTGGCGTTTATGATTGGTGATGGAACTGAGATGTTAGAGTCAGGAAACTGTATACATCACCATGAATGGAGCAGGTGTGGAAGCCTGGTGTCCGTCCGATTTATCAACATGGATACAATATTTTTAGAATATTTATTTACTGCTTAACACACTATAACAGTAGTGACGATACTCAGAGAAGCTAAAATGCAGAGAAGGAGTGGGCAGCATTTGAAAAGATGTGGCTAACAGCAGGTGGCTGGGGGCGTTTAGTGCCACACGGACGATGAAGGGATGATGGCAACAAATTGACGAGGGTAGCAGCCCACAATACAGCCTGACAACAATCTATGTGTGTAGGACGGGACACACAGAGGTGCGCAGAATTACATCGCGAACCCAGCATGAGTGATATGACTGAAGGCAGTAGGAGGTCTGCCAGAAGTCTGCCAGAGGTCTGCCAACATGAACAAAGGCAGGCAGCTAGGAGTTTGCCTACTTCTACAACGGTATCTGAACAGCAGTATGGGACTGGTCTGTAACTGTGGTCCTCCAGGTTAGGTGGCCGGCGGAGTCAGAGGTAGGCCTACAGGTGGCTCACGAGAGCGGGCGTCCTAAGTCGACAGCACTGGTCTCAGAGCTACCAGTTGGGACATAACTTGTTGAGTGATGTAAACTCGTAGGCAGTCGTAGGTCCACCCCTTGGAACTGGTGGCTGTCAGACTGAAATGACGTGTAGTTTTAGAGGTTTAGCCCATCCTTGATAGGACTTGGAGACAACACTTGCCGTATCAGCAGGTAGCCCCCTATGTAATGTGTCTGGTCGGCTACAGTCTGACCCACTTCTGAGGCGTCTTTTATTAGCTGTGGCAGTGTCGATATTTTCAGTTCCCAAAAAAGTGGTGGTGGTGCTACAGCAATTTATGTTTTCTCTTTCATCAATTAAATCCAACATATCAGGATTTCCACTGATCTTTTCTTTCCACCTGTTTGGTATTCTGTTGCTTTCACTATATCATCCTAATTCATGTATTTCTTTCCTGTCTTTCAGTCAATGATGTCCTAATGGTTCCTTTGAAACTCTCAATAACAACCGGTTCGCTCAATATCCAGTCCTCATCTCCTTAATTTCCTACTTTTCGATAGTGTTCTGCTTTAACCTACAGTTCACAACTAATAAGTTATGGTCGGAGTCCACATCTGGCCCTGGTAATATCTTTCTGAAACCTGACTTCGAAATCTCGATCTTACCATTATATATTCAATATGAAAACTTCCAGTATCTGCTGGTCCGTCCCACGTATAAAACATTATTTCATGATTCTTAAACCAAGTATTCATGATTATTTAATTATGGAAAAATTCAGCAGAATTCTACTAGGCGCCCTCATGTCTTTTCCGCAGCCCATATTCTCCCATTAATTTCCCTTCTCTTCGTCTACCGAAGTCCAGTCACCCTTGACAATAGATTATCTTCTTCCTTACCACTCTGAATTGCTTCTTTATTATGTTCAATTCCATTGGGATGTGCGTGCACCACGACCGTACTATTGTCAATATATTTTGGATCGGTCGTATATATTGGAATATTTTTTTTCTAGAGATCGAACTCGGACAGTGTGTGACCGAAATCGATCTTAAAAATAAGTGATCTCCATATTTACCAGCGATTCTGCCATTTATCCACAATATATACTTTCTTTTATCTCATAACACATATCGTTAATCTGTGCATCTTCTGCGGAGCTAGTTGGGGTATAAATTTGCACTACTGCGGCGGGTGTTGGCTTTGTGTCTGCCCTGGCTACGGTAATATCGTTTACTGTCCTGTTCATTTAAGCTTACCAGCATTCCCATTTTCTTGCAGATTATTGTCTCTACTCCTGCATTATCCCTATTAAATATTGTAATTATAACCCTGTACTCACCTAGCCAGAACACTTGTGCACCCTGCCACTGAACTTCAGAATTTCCCACTATATGTAACTTTAGCACATCCCTTTTTAATTTCTCTAAATTCCAAACTCGAATGACGCATTTAGCATTACAGAATACGGTCCATAGCATGCCAGTTCAGTTTTTACCCGCGACGACATCGTCCTACGTCGTCCCCGCCGGAAGATCCGAAATGGGAACTATCTTATCTCGGGAACATTTGGCCCAAGAGAATGCCACCACCATTTAATCATATAGTACATCATCGGGAAAAGTAACGGCTGTAGCTTCCCCTTGCTTTCAGCCGATCGCAGCTCCAACACCGCAATGCCTTGTTGTTTGTTAACAAGGCCATAAGAGTCAGTCAAAACTAATTATTATCTCTGCAAAAAGCTGAAAAATCTGCTGGCCCACTTCAGGGCAGTTGCATATTATGATTAAGTAAACCATTAATGTAAATTAGAGTTGCAGTGGAACATGCACAGTGAATATAAGGAAAAAAATTAATGAAAAACGAACCGAGCAGGGACCTCCAGTGCGCCGCCATTATCATAGCGTACAGTAAACGCACAAATATTGTACATCTAGTCGACATGTAACTTTCATGATTGCGCTAGATGTACCTACAACGTTAGAAAAAGAGAAATTCAGTGTACATAATGTGACGCTGCCAGCCTTTCCCCGTAAGGTTATAATTGTTATCAATTTAAAATACTCCCTTAAGCACAATCACACACTAATCAGCTTTGAAAAGGCTCTGTTCCGTCAGGACAGTAGGAGTAACTGCATTATATAAAACGTTTCCATAGCAATAAACTATATGATGGACAAACGAGTGTATAAATACTGAAGTAAGCAAATGGGGCTCTAACTCGCATTAACTAACGATCACGCTAGCACGAAATTCTCGCAGGCTACGGAAAAAACACTGCTGGTTGCAGGATGTTTTTCCACAAGGCGCGTTTTCATCTTTTTTTCCGTAATAGAATTTACGACGCCATAAAAAGCGGCCCAGTGGACATTTATCTGCTATGCCAACAAAATCATTATGACTTTTTAAAGCAGAAATGTCAAAAGCTGCGGGGCTTAAGCCAATCGGCCAGTCTTTGTTCTTTCTCTCGCAAATAATTAGTTTTGCTATTCGTTCTGGGTGGAATGCTTATAAATACAGAAGAGTAAACTTCAAAGGGTAAAACTCTTTATTCGGCCCGGAAAGTAACACCTCTGTAATGGTTCCTCGCTTTCACATCGTAAAGAAAAGTATTAAATACAAATGATACATCAGTTTTTTCCAAAGAGTGTAAATTTCATTTTATATGACAGAGGCTTTTCTACATGTCTATGTTCTATTCATGTTAATTTATGTTAAGTTACCATACATTAGGAATTTGGAATGCACTCAACGACTGTGATTTGACTTTCAAAATGACGGAGCACAGCAATCAGTCGTCATTTCCATTCAGGTGTTATTAAAGCAAATCTAGATTTCGGCTAGTTCCTAGCCATTACCAATGGACTATTTAACAGTTGCAATACATGTCCTACTCTTGAATCAGCTGTGACAGAATCCCGAACAACAGGGGGCTGAGGTACTCGGATATGTATTGCAACTCAGAAACAGTGCATTGATAATGGCTAGGCACTAGCCGAATTCTAGATTTGCTTCAATAAAGCCTGAAAGAAAAGGATGAATGATTGCTGTGCTCCATCATATCGCTATAACTTTATGTTTCGCCTAGTTTCAAACAGAGCTCTCAAACATGTCATCAACAGCTGGAAGTACTTTTTCGGCACAATTTACGTACAATGAATGTGCAGTGTTCATTAAGATTTAATTGTCGCCCTAAAAAAATTAATTTACACAACTGGCCATTAAAATTGCTACACCAAGAAGAAATGCAGATGATAAACGGGTACTCATTGGACAAATATTTTGCACCACAACTGACATGTCATTACATTTTCACGCAATTTGGGTGCATAGATCCTGAGAAATCAGTACCCAGAACAACCAACTCTGGCCGTATAACGGCCTTGATTCACTTGGACATTGAGTCAAACAGAGCTTGGATGGGGTGTAGAGGTACAGCTGCCCATGCAGCTTCAACTCGATACCACAGCTCATCAAGAGTAGTGTCTGGCGTATTGTGAGAACCAGTTGCTCGGCCACCATTCACCAGACGTTTTCGATTGGTGAGAGATATGGAGAATGTGCTGGCCAGGGCAGCAGCCGAACATTTTCTGTATCCAGGAAGGCCCATACAGGACCTACAACATGCGGTCGTGCATTATCCTGCTGAAATGAAGGGTTTCGCAGGCATCGAATGAAGGGTAGAGCCACGGGTTGTAACACATCTGAAATGTAACTTCCACTGTTCAAAGTGCCGTCAATGCGAACAAGAGGTGACCGAGACGTGTAACCGATGGCACCGCATACCATCACCCCTGGTGATACGCCAGTATGACGATGACGAATACACGCTTGCAATGTGCATTCATCGCGATGTCGCCAAATACGGATGTCACCATCATGATGTTGTAAACAGAACCTGGATTCATCCGAAAAAATGACGTTCTGTCATTCGTGCACCCAGGTTCGTCGTTGAGTACACCATCGCCGGCGCTCCTGTCTGTGATGCAGCGTCAAGGGTAATCACAGCCATGGTCTCCGAGCTGATAGTCCATGCTGCTGCAAACGTCGTCGAACTGGTGGTTTTTGTCTTGCAAACGTCCCCATCTGTTGACTCAGGGATCGAGAGGTGGCTGCACGATCCGTTACAGCCATACGGATAAGATGCCTGTCATCTCGACTGCTAGTGATACGAGGCCGTTGGGATGCAGCACGGCGTTCTGTATTACCCTCCTGAACCCACCGATTCCATATTCTGCTAACAGTCATTGGATCTCGACCAACGCGAGCAGCAATGTCGCGATACGATAAACCGCAATCGCGATAGGCTACAATCCGATCTAAGTCGGAAATGTGATGGTACGCATTTGGCCTCCTTACACGAGGCATCACAACAACGTTTCACCAGGTAACGCCGGTCAACTGCTGTTTGTGTATGAGAAATCGGTTGGAAACTTTCCTCATGTCAGGACGTTGTAGCTGTCGCCTCCGGCGCCAACCTTGTGTCAATGCTCTGAAAAGATAATTATTTGCATATCACAGCATCTTCTTCCTGTCGGTTAAATTTCGCGTCTGTAGCACGTCATCTTCGTGGTGTAGCAATTTTAATGGGCAGTAGTGTATATTTTTATTTTTTTTGGCTGCCGCTATAGGCCTGCCGTCCTAATATACGAAGTCCCCACGTCACAGTACCCTAATGCGCCCCTAGAGGAGCCATAAACAATGCGTTATAGCGCAAAAAATTAATAATGCGCCTTCTTTTTCGAGTTGGTAATTAACATTCTATTGTATCGCTCTTACAACTAATATAGTAGAGGTGGTGGGTCACTATTTTTCTACCTACGCAACAGACTGAGATTTTAACATGTCACGAGGCAATTCGTGTGACTTCCGGTGTTCTCCACAAAAAAATAATTTAAAAAACCGAAAATTTCAGGCTTCCCGAGGTGGAGTGCCCTTGCGTCGGCAGGAGTGCGTCCTCCAACAAATAGGATAACACCGCAAGAGCTGTATGCTTGAAAATAAAAGCAGATGTTAGCAAAGCTTGGAAGGTGCCTTGTTGTATTTGATCATGAATGTCACCTGTGCATTGTCCACAACACGTTGCAAGTGTCACTCGTGGTCGAATAGTGTTGTGTGTAGCTGACAGTGCGTTACGCCGGTGTTCAGAGAATTCGGTGGTGAGCAAAATTGTCAGTGCTCGTACGGTTCGTGCTTCCGTAACTAAGGTAGCAGAAATGTATTCTGTTTCAAGAGGAGGAGTTATAGCGCATACTGGGAAAACGAAACTCATCAGATGATAGATCAGAACGCGGACGAAAGTGTGTATTGAGTAATCGAGACAGACGTTAATTAAAAAGCATGGTGACGAAAAATGAGGGGACGATAACTGCAAAAGTGACTGCAAAATTCAGTTTCGCACTTGCAAACTCTGTCAGCAACAAAACAACAGATCGATAAGCTGGGATTCCAAAACTAGTCACCAGTGATACAAATTCCCCTAACAGGAACACGTAATGTCGAAGGCATACAACTTTGGCAGTGGAGGAATAGAAGGAAGTCATCTGGTCGGATGAGCTATGTTGCACACTGCTTCCTGCTCCTGACAGAACTTACTTTACAAGAGAGAAACTTTGGGGGGGGGGGGCGTACGGGGGTTTGGTGATGATTTTGACAGCGATATCATAGTTTTCCATGGCTCCGTCGCTACTCCGCGAGGACACGTTACTGCCAAGGATTATGTGGCCATTTTGGTTGATCAGGTTGATACTATGGTACAACATTTCTTCCCCAGTGATGATGCCATGATCCAAGACGACAGGGCCCCTATACGCATAGCTCGGATCGTCCAGGTCTCTCGTGTGAAAGAGGATTAATTTTCGCCTCTCCCCTGGGCACCAGAGACATCTCAATATTATTCAGTCTCTCTGGTCTTCTCTGGAGAGGAAACTGCGTCATCGCTGCACACCTGCACCATCGCTATCTGACCTTCTCTCCATTTTGCAAGATTCTCTAGAAAACCATACAAGTCATAAGAACTCATTCCAAAGCCACTCAGCGCTGTTTTGAATTCGAACGTGTTTCCTGCACCGCATTAAACATAGTAACGTGTTGTGTTTTCGGTGTTATCACTTTTTTTCGTAGCCCTTTACCATACATCCTTGAACAAGGAACACAAATGCCTCGATTCTCTTTCATGGAATGATTGTAAGACTACCACATCGACTATTAACAGGTACTTGTTGCTAAAATAGCAAAACTCATCTGCTACTCTTAGGGTCTCCTCCCCACGGTTTCAAAATTCTGGTCAACTACTTGCTATATTGTGGATACGGGGATTGTTAAGAATACATCAACAATTCAGACTTGCCCTCTGGATTTTTTAACTTAATATTTCCCCTTTCTTGAATGTTTCCAAATGATATGCATAAAATAACCTTCAGTTGCTGGAAATATTTACATCTTGGTCAGCGTGACTTCGTCACAGTAACGCCTGAACTTACGCCAGATTATTGTGGTAAATAACACGAAGGTTAATTTGTGCTACTCACGCAGAATTGATATTGAATTAATAAATTACCGTAGCATTCCCTTGAAAGAACAGAAGGAGCGCTGCTGTGTGTACTTACATCAAGAATGAAGTGCGCAGAGATTTTGAACTTTCTCAGTTATCCAGGCACACGAAGAAAATCAGCAAAGTTGTGTAGTGAGATGATCTAGCGCTTATTCGAACATCTGCGTCTTCCCTAAAACATAAAAGTCACACAAACGAGAAAAGGATATACTATTGGTTCAAACGTATTCCTATTGGCACTAGCGATAGATAAAGAAAAAAAGGAAGAAAAAAAGAAATTTTCGTGTGGATTCTGTTAGTGTAGGTCATACTCTCTACTGTCCGCCACGATAGCTGAGTGGTCAGGGTGACAGATTGCCGTCCTACGGGCCCGGGTTCGATTCTCGGCTGCGTTGGGGATTTTCTCCGCTCAGGGACTGGGTGTTGTGTTGTCTTCATCATCATTTCATCCCCATCCGGCGCGCAGGTCGCCCATTGTGGCGTCGAATGTAATAAGAACTGTACCAAGGCGGCCAGACCTGCCCCACAAGGGGCCTCCCAGCCAACGACGCCAAACGCTCATTTCCATACTCATTACTGCCTCTGTTAACCTGTATTGCTGTTCTGAGTAAAGTATTCAGTCGAGATATTAAACTGGTAGGCAATGAAAATATCAGGATTAATATGTTTGAAAGGCGAAGGCGTGGAATTACGCTAGCCTTGAGGTCTCCTTCATGGATTTCCAGGCCAGGGGCGATTAGTTTAGCGCTTATTCCTTACAGAAATAGGCTTAAAGAAAAGTGTAATTATTTTAATTGCAAGTAAAGGAGGTGCTATTAGGCACGAATAAAAACGAACCATTCGTTCAACAAGTCGCGGGTGCAAAATATTGACATCAATTATTTATAGTCGAATGCAAAAACTGCTGGAAGCAAATTTCTGTGTTCCGGAGAAACGTAGCAACACGCGACGCAAATCTGATACTACTAGTTAGAAAAAAAAGCTGCAGAAAGACGAAACTTACGTTTACAACGTCTGTATATTTAGACAATGCTTTTGGTAGTATTAACGGGACAGGGGAAATTGAAATTTTGAAAACACCACGGATAAATGATAGGAAGCGAAAGGTTACTTACAACTCGTACAGAAACCAGAATGGAGTTTTGAGAGACGACAGACGTGAAAGAGAACAGTAGATGAGCACGCAATGAGACAGAATAGTAGTCTGTCTCCAATGTTATCCAGTCTGTACACTGCGAAATCAGTAAAGGAAACATAGCAGATTTGGTAATTAAAATTCAGGGATAAAAAATTAAATCTTATGGGTTTATCGCTGACATTTTAATTCTGTCAGTGACAAAAGTACGTGGAACAGCCGTAGAATGGAATGGATAGTGTATCGAAAACAGATTATAAGATAGACATCATCAAAAGTAAGACAAAGATAACAGGATGTAGTCTAATTGGCTCTGAGCACTATGGGACTCAACTACTGAGGTCATTAGTCGCCTAGATCTTAGAACTAGTTAAACCTAACTAACCTAAGGACATCACACACACCCATGCCCGAGGCAGGATTCGAACCTGCGACCGTAGCGGTCTCGCGGATCCTGACTGCAGCGCCTCGAACCGCACGACCACTACGGCCGGCGTAGTCTAATTAAATCAGGTATTACTGAGGGAATGACATTAAGAAATGAGTCAGTAGAAGCAATGCATGTGTTTTGTTATTTAGGGGTGGTCGGAGTATGGTGGGTATAATATGCAACCGGGCAATAGCAAGAAAAGCGTTTTACAGAGATTGAATCTGGTTAACGTTCAATATGTATTAGTCAGGAAGACTTCCCTTAAGGCATTGTTTAGGTTGGATCCTTGTGCGGAAATGAAACGTGGACAATAGGCGTTTGCCAAGAGCAGAATACAAGCTACTTGTAGGAAATGCGACAGATGCGAGATATATTAACCTGGACTGAAACCTAAGTATTCCGGAAAGATCGTTCAATATATAAACCGTTACGCCACGTACCTCTGTTAGAAAAACCATACAAAGCTAGCGAGCAAATAATTTTGTGAAAAATTGTTACAAGGCGAGAGAGGGGATTAGTGGGACATTTCCTACGACTTTCAACAACTAGGAAAGTAAGCTACGGAAAAAGTAATACAAAGAGAAAATTATCGGAATAGATTTGCATTACATTACGTAACACTGATGAGTTTAACAAATATATAAAGAAAGAAAGTAACGAGATACTTGTTTCATGTGAAGTTTTCGTTCCTTACTTCTGGTAACAGGGAGGGCTGCTGCACAACTTCGTTCTTTTCAGTGGTGTTTCCCTACAGGCTAGTAGGTTTCCCAGTTGGAAAGGGAAATTCAGTTCCAGCATTTCTCTAATAGCCAAAGAAATCCTCACGAAATCCTGAATCGGAACGGAGTGACTGCATTTATTTCAAATTAGCTCTGAAACTAGATAGATTTTGCCCAAGACAAAAATTAAATGTTGTGCATTTGTGTACTGAATCTAAACACAGATAGCCGCGCGGGGTAGCCGCGCGGTCTTAACCGCCTTGCCACGGTTCGCACGGCTCCCCCCGTCGGAGGTTCGAGTCCTTCCTGGGGCATGGGTGTGTGTTATCCTTAGCGTAGGTTAGTTTAAGTTAGATTAAGTAGTGTACACACTACTAGGGACCGATGACGTTAGCAGTTTGGCCCCGTAGGAACTTACCACAAAATTCCATTTTCTAAACACGGATACGTTTGTGCATATTGGCGACCATGAACAGAAATTGAGATTAAAAATAACAGTGAGAAAAATTACCGTACGCAGGAGAAGTATGTAAGTTGTAGTGTAAGGTTTTTAAATATTACGTCCCGCTTTATGCAGCCTAAAGAGTAACTACACGTCCCGTCACAGTGATGTACCTATTGCCTATAGTCGACGTCAACATGCCATAATCACTCACAGACGGCAGTTAGCAACACTAGCACTGGAGTGAATATAAAGCTTGTCGAGCGGACGCGAACAATAGTGCAGTCGTTGTCGTAATGCGGAAACGGAGTGATTTATCTGATGTCCAAAGGGGAATGATCATTGGTCAAGGGTGGAAGCATTTATGAAAGGGCTGTGTTTGTAAATTGTTCGTGTGCCGCTGTGGGTAACAGCATAGCAAAGTGGCGCTGACCACAACCGGCGCCGAAGCAACTGTGGTGCACCACTGGCCTTTTCAGGTAAATCACGTTTTCTGCTCCGTTGGACAGATGGCCGATGGACATCGGTAGTCTCCAGGCTGGTGGACGGAGCTCTATGGTCTGGGAAATGTTTTTGTGCCATTCCATGGGTGATCTCGTTGTTCTGAATAGCACAACGGATCAACACAGGTATGAATCTATCCTTGGGTTCCAAGTCCACAGCTAAACGCAGTATGCTTATCCTTGGTACGAGGACATCTACCAGCAGGACAATGCAGCCGTGCGGAGATCTGAACGGGCGAATAGACGAGCAACCAGATGAACCGAGGGGCTACCAACTGCGTCCTTTCAACGAACGTTCAGCGAACGTTGCTGCATATAGGCGTCCGAAGCAGGAGCCTGGTTCATACACCCACGCTGACTGCTGTTCATCGGCGATGAAGGCTGGAATTTACACGGAAATACTGGACGTCCACCGAGTGGCCTTTCCAGGTAAATCACGTTTTCTGCTCCGTTGGACAGATGGCCGTTGGACATCGGTAGTCTCCAGGCTGGTGGACGGAGCTCTTTGGTCTGGGAAATGTTTTCGTGCCATTCCATGGGTGATCTCGTTGTTCTGAATAGCACAACGGATCAACACAGGTATGAATCTATCCTTGGGTTCCAAGTCCACAGCTAAACGCAGTATGCTTATCCTTGGTACGAGGACATCTACCAGCAGGACAATGCAGCCGTGACACAAGTCGCAGTGTATGTGCAAGGTTCGAAGAGCATTAATATGAGATTCCCTTACTCATTTGGCCACCAAATTCCCCGCACTTAAACCCAACCGGGAAGCTATGGGACCATCTCGGTCTGGCTGACCGCCCCATGGATTCTCAACCGAGAAACCTAATGCAGCCATGGGACTGTTGTCTACATTGCTGTATGTCCCCGTCGATACTTTCCAGAACCTCCGTGACACTCCTCCTGCACGTGTCACAACGGTCCACACAATAGGTTAGAGGGGTGAAATATGGCTGCAGAGATGAGTATGGGCGAATAAAGCTAAATAACCTTTACAAGTCCTTATTAAGGCACAAAGCACACTTACTTTGATCTTACAGAAAGCGTACCCGAGAGCTTTGCATACACAAGACATCCGCTGTGAACATCGTGCAACTAAATTTTGTGCAGACTAAAATGGACAGAACTAAGCAATTTGAAGGATGAAGTAGAGGAAGATGTCGCTTGTTTACCCTGCATGCGTGACTGTAAAATACCTGATCTCAAAATACAAAATGTGAATTAATGACTCTTTACAGCAAGGGGAAATACTCACTTGTTGGAAGACAGGAAATGCAGTGATTAACAAAGAACTTATGACAAGGACTCAACATACAGTAAATCATGTAGACCGATCTGTCCACTAAAGGTACTAGGCAATTTCCATAAGAGGTTAGTTACTGCGTTACAGACTACTGTCAAAGAGCCTCAGTCCACATCAGTATTGCTTCAGGCCGCTCGAGTCTGTCGACGATACAGTAAATAAGGCTTTACAGATAACTCATAGCACACAAGACAGATATGTGGAGAAATTATTAGTTGACACATCTGGTGCTTTTGGCATCGTTTGGCGGCCTGTGCTTTTCGCAAAGTTAAAAGAAATGTAAATAGCACCAGCGTTATGTAACAGGCTTATCGGCTACAGAAAAAAAAAAAAATGGTTCAAATGGCTCTGAGCACTATGGGACTTAACTGCTACGGTCATCAGTCCCCTAGAACTTAGAACTACTTAAACCTAACTAACCTAAGGACAGCACACAACACCCAGCCATCACGAGGCAGAGAAAATCCCTGACCCCGCCGGGAATCGAACCCGGGAACCCGGGCGTGGGAAGCGAGAACGCAACCGCACGACCACGAGATGCGGGCTGGCTACAGAAAAGACAAGATGGTAAAACTGTTGTAGATCTATCCTTGTGACTGTAGGTTTGCGGGACTTCGGCCTTCAGTCGCGTAAAAAAGTGAAATACCTCTGGCCGTTATTTACTATATAGCAACGAGTTTCGGTGACTCAGTACATAATTTTCGGGCTGAGGGGCGTATTTACGACTGGAGATCACGCCCTCATGGTCAGTTAAGGCCTGAAGTTGGTGTATTGTGTCATTGAATTTTGTTGAAGATGTTCATTTCATTACGTACGGGAGTGGTAGAATGGCGAGCGGGCTACTGAACGGTTATTACGAAAATCATCCAAGATTGGACCCATGCTCAGGGCCTGTTGTTGAGCCGCTAATTGACAAACTAGGCGAATGTGATAGAGCAAAGGGGATAGTACGGTACGCTGGTGATTTCTTGTAGTGGCATGGTGGCACTGAGGAACTCAAGAAGACATTTACAAGAAAAGACTGCACAGTTCCTCGTAGACTTCAGGGAATGGTTTAACAACAACAAGCTAACAATGGCAGCTAGTTAACACCCCAGAATCAAGAAAAATGACAACCTTGCAACACAAAAGAGTGACAAGTATCTACGTTTACTCATAGATGTAAAACTGAAGTTCACTGTACCTGACTTACGACCGACAATATGATCCATAAATTAGCAAGAGTAAATACGAAATATATGCGAGTGTTGACCAGAAAGTAATACACCGCATTTTTTTCTCACCCCAAAATAATGCTACGAATGCGAAAGATTGAGTATATTGAAAGGTGGCTACACTGAGCCACAGCGCCAGAGATTGCGCCAAAGAGTTTTATTCATCCGCCTCCACTGGCAGTTCTTGTCGAGAAGTCGTGGTGGAGAGTGCTTGTCGAGATGTGGCAGTAGTCAGTGCTTGTGAAGTGGTAGGAGTGAGTCGGTGTTGAGATGTTGTAGTAGGGAGTGCTTGTTCCATGTTTTATGCAGTTGTTTGATGGGCTAGACAGCAGATGTTGTTCGAATGGAGATATTGTAATGATCAGAGTGCTTTTCGTCAATATATATGAAGGTAAAAAAAATTCCCTTTTCTTTTTATTATTTCAGTGTCTTAAATAATGCGTCATTACAGGTTCAGTCAACAAAGCATCTGGCTCGTGTTCTTGTATTAGAGTGTAATTCTGGTTTTCTTGCGCAATTATAGTATTTCTATCTTTTTTAATTACTTCAGTATAAATGGTATTTAAAATTTCTTGTGTTATTGAAGAAGAACCGTGCCAGATGTGTACGTTGAATCACACTTCCACACACAGAACAGTTACACTTATGCTTTGGTTTCGTACGTTTTATAGTTGCTGGGGACTTAATTAATTAATGGTGTTAACGAATATTTTCTTTCATTCTTTGTTGTTATTCTATGCAGTCAGATTGCGTACTAAAACTAGTCAGGGCCAACCGTTTACGAGACAGCGTAACCGAACATACAGCTACAAAAAAAACTTAAAAACTATTTTCATTTATATAATTAAGCCCCCATGTAATGTATTATTTGATGTCTCCTTAGTGAACGCGCCATGTTTCCGTCACTTCCGATAGATAGCCTGTCTGTAGAACAGTTTCAAAATGGCGTCTTTGGGTGACGTACGTTACACGCAACGTGCCGTCAAGAAATTTCTCACCCCAGAGAAAGAAACTGACGGGAATCTTCACAAACGCTTGGGCAAAGTCTATGGAGCGTCTGCTGTCGCCAGAAGTACAGTTAGTTGCTGGGCACGGAGGGTGGGATCATCAGAAGGCGGTTTGGCAGAGCTTCACGATTTGCAGCGGTCGGGGACACCATCCACGGCTGTCACAAATGGCACACCTGACTTAGACCCTTCGGACTTCCATTTGTTTGGGACATTAAGCGATGCCAATCGTGGAAGACATTTTGAGGACGATGAAGAGGTTATTCACACAGTGAAGCACTGGCTCCGCCTTGTGGACAAGGATTGGTACCGACAGGGCATACACGCCCTTGTTTCGCGCTGGAGGAAGGTCGCAGAACGGGGTGCAGATTACGTGGAAAAATTGGGTGTGTAGATAAAACAACATTCTTTCGAGTGTGTAATTCTCATTAAGTTCAATAAAGAATTGTTGAAGAAGAAAAAAATGTGGTGCATTACTTTATGGGCAATCTTCGTTTTACCCATTACACAGTACACGCATACGATGTCTCACTACGCGAATACCCAGTGTCGACTGAAGCCTGAAACACTTAGTCATAAAACTTTGAACATAGCAGCTAAGGTTCAGTGACCGTGTCAGAATCATATTGGAACACATAAGCCCTCGGTCACAAATATTAAGTCAAAATTGACCTGGTTTCGACGCTACTACGATCGTCGTCTTCAGAATTAGACTAACTGTTCTAAAACATATTAAGTATACAGTACATTAATAAAATTAAAATTTGTACTGACTGGAAAACATGCAGTACTTACAAGTCACATATTAAAAAAGATCTAAGCCGGAAAGGCGACGTCATGAACAGTTGTGAGATGGCGAGCCGCTAAGGGCTGCTCGTACTGTGAACAAGGGTTGCAACGAGACTGAGGTGCCCACTTAAGAAAGTGTGGGCAAGTAAACATAGTGTTGCTACGAGCGACGCAGAAACAACTAGGCTACTGTACATTCAAAATTAAACACATGAAATTGTGATGCAGCTGATTCAGGCATAACGTAAGCATTAATAATAACAGGATGAAGTTACATATTTATCTGCTTTAAATAGAGATACGTTTTGTAACGTAAAAAACGTTAGTTATGACATACAATAAAACAGCAAAGATGTGATAGGAAAACAACATTTCGATAAACTGCATGAGGAAATATGAATCAAAGATCAAGCAATGGATGGATTTTTAATATTATTCCGTTGCTAACAGCCACGTTTTGGCCCAAAATATTAAAACCATAGTATACAGTTCAGACACCAAGCTCTATTCCTCAGATATTACAAATTTTTATACCAATGTCCCGGTACATGAGACGCTCATCATTGTGGAAGAAAATTTACGTCAATTTAAAAAATATCTATCAGATGAACAGATTACTGACTTTATGAATCTGATTAATGTCGTTGTCAAGTACAACTACTCTGAATTGAACGGACAATTGTACCAGCAGTCTGATGGGCTCGCTATGGGCAACCCTTTAGCCGGCATCCTTGCCGACATCTTTACCAATTCATTGGAAAAAAAGCTGTTTAACCGTGTCTCAGCCGCTTCACTAGGTATCCTTTCTTACACAAGATACGTTGATGATATTCTAGTCATCTATAACGGACCCGCCGTTAGAATTGATCATATATTTAAACTTTTTAACGACCTCCATGAAAAAATTTCTTTCACTATTGAACTCGAAAACGAAAACCGCCAATTACATTATTTAGACTTGACGCTTACAATAGAAGACAATAACATCACTTTCAATATGTTTCAAAAAGAAACGTATACTGACCAAATCGTGCCTGCTTCTTCTTTTCATCCACAGTCTCAAAAAATGGCCTTTTTTCACTCTGCCGTCTATCGAGCCACCTCCATACCACTGTAAACAGAAAAGTTTAATGAGGAGATTAATTTACTTAAAACCATAGCAGTCAGTAATGAATATACGCCTAACATAGTGGACGATATCCTAAAAAAGAAAACTGCAAGGACTACCACGCTCAACACCTCATGCACTGAAATTAACCCAAGAAAACGTTTTTCTATTCCTTTCATAGGGCCCATTTCCTATCAGATTCAGCGCATGCTTCGCAACAAATACAACTGCAATGTTGCCTACTCTACTAATAATAAGCTAAAGCGAAACTTCATTCATAATTTGAAATCCATTCGCTCTCCTACAGAAAGTTCTGGCGTTTTTAAGATCACCTGCGATACCTGCTCCGCCTATTATATAGGCAAACTCGGCGTGGTTTCACCATCAGATATAAAGAACATCTTTTGAGAAATAACGGCACCAGTCCCCTACATTCATCCTTTGCCGATCATCTCTTAATTACTGGACACGTGCCTAAAGCCATAGGCGATAACAATATTCTGCATACCGAAGGGGCGTAGGTTAGATGTCTTAGAGGAATTGGAGATTTTCAAACATCTCACTCGTCCTGATGGCCTCATTCTCAACGAACAGCTGCAGTTGCGAAATAAAAACTTTTTGACTGTATAAAGCCATTGCTTGAGCTGTGATTCAGATTTCCTCATGCAGTTTACCGAAATGATGTTTTCCTGTCACATCTCTGCTGTTTTCTTGTATGTCATAACTAACGTTTTTTACGTTACAAAATGTATCTCTATTTAAAGCAGATAAATATGTAACTTCATCCTGTTATTATTAATGCTTACGTTATGCCTGAATCAGCTGCATCACAATTTCATGTGTTTAATTTTGAATGTACAGTAGCCTAGTTGTTTCTGCAGCTAGATGGCGCTCGTAGCAACGCCATGTTTACTTGCCCACACTTTCTAACGTGGGCACCTCAGTCTTGTTGCAACCCTTGTTCACAGTACGAGCAGCCCTTAGCGGCTCGCCATCTCACAACTGTTCATTACGTCGCCTTTCCGGCTTAGATCTTTTTTAATATGTGACTTGTAAGTACTGCATGTTTTCCAGTCAGTACAAACTTTAATTTTATTAATGTACTATATACCTAATATGTTTTAGAACAGTTAGTCTAATTCTGAAGACGACGCTCATAGTAGCGTCTAAACCAGGTCAATTTTGACTTAATATTTGTGACCGAGGGTTTATTTGTTCCAATATTTACAGTCAATGTGAGATGGGGACAAAGAAGTGTTCTGCTCAGCATGCTTGGTGCCTTCGGCACAACATCGGGGGAGGCACTATGCTTGGTAGCTGGAGTGTGCGCCTTGGTGATGTCAAAGAACAACAGCATTTTGGTTGCTTAAGTGCTCTCTGACAAGGTATTTTAAATTATAGGAGAAGACATTGCAGAAACGCGATAACTAAACCGCTGCCGAGATGATACCCAGTAGAAAGAGTGAGATTCTACAGAAAATATGCGTCGTGTTTACCCTTTTTCCCGAGCCTTAAGAAACTAACGAGGCTAATACGTAATTACACATCACACGGCCCATTTCATCTTAGGCCATTGTCTTTACCCAGAACATCTCCATCGGTTCGACCTAATCAGAACATCCATATCCATTTGTGGAAAACTAGGAATTCCTGAATATGTCCCTTTACTCTGTGACAGAGTCACACACATAGGACACCGAACTGCGTATGACAACACCAGAGGAATTCTACGACAGCCGGGCGACTGGTACATAGTGAATGGCATAATCGATACTGTGTCGCAAACCTTACAAGAATTATAAAAACAAGAACAATCGCATATATAAATCAGAGCAAACACACAAACACTGAAACAGGATACAGGACACAGACACAGACACAGAAACAGACTCAGATGCCGAAACAGATATAAACCCTAAGATAACATACAGACCAAGATGGAAGATAAGACAAAATTAAGGTACACATAAATGGATTAACTGTCATGAAACAGTTTAATACATATATAGAATCTTCATGAGTAATACGTGTAATTTAAATGATTTAACTGTTTATTAAACGTCGGTGAAGTGATACCTGCAAAGAAAATGATGCATTTCGTTATTCAGCTTGGATAAAGTTTTAAATCATAGACAATACAAGCACCAGGCACACAAGGAGAAGTAAGCAAGCCTAAGACGAGCAAATAAAGTACCGAATATACCGTGTGTAAAGCACATTTGACCTGTAACAAAGATATAAGAGTGATACAAATATACCTCATATACATAAACTATCAAATGAATATTTAAGATATATTTTGTACTCTACCTCGAATGTAACAGGCTAGGTGATATGTCCAGCCCTTACACCAGAGGTAGGTAGTTGGTGGGATCTCTAAGAAAAATCTATCTACCTTCCTATCATCTTTCTCTTCACGTTCGTAAAATAAAGAACCTTACCACTATAGAAAATTATTCAGAATTGATGATATGTCATAAGTTTATAACATGTTACAACCTCTTCATGTCTATCTTCAGTCAGCCCCGATAGCTGCGTGGTGAGCTCGGCAGTCTGTCACGCCAAGGGTGCCCTGGTTAGATTCCCAGCTTGGTCGCAGATTTTCTCTGCTCAGGGTTTGGGTGTTGTGTTGTCCTCTTTATCATTTCATCATCATCAGTGGAAGACAATGGGAAACCACCACTGGATTCCCTTCCCCAGACGCTCATGCAGTGGACCTCTCCGCCGAGGCTCCCCCCATGACCGGACCTGCCGTAAGGTAGAACACAAAGTAACTTTTTTTCGTCTATCTTCCTAAAGTCCTATCATCTGCTCATAAATTGTTTATTTGAAACATCATTTTCTTAATTACTTTTAGGTCTTTAAGTATTTAAAGCTGCAATATTATTAGTCCTTACCACAACGATGAAATATCGAACAAGTTTCACATTCTGTACATGTACTCGTGCAACTTATTGTGAAAATGCGACCTGTCTTAGCATCTAGGTGACATGTCATTTGTAAATTGTAACAAATAAAAACAAAATGTCCTAGCTGCGAAAGGTGATTATTAAGGTTTTGCAGACTTAGTTTGATTAATATGAGTTTACAGTGTTTTTGAATAAAGTGATCCATCCCGTGCAAGTCTCTTCATCCGTGGAGAACCTTTGCGACCTTCATTCTTTGGAACCTGCCTGCTGTATTCGTCCCTCAGATTGCGTCCACAATTATCCCTCTAACCCTGGCACACACTTCCCTCCGTTTTAAATTGACTGTTCTTTGACGCCTTAGGTTGTGTCCTATCGACTGATATTTTCTTTCTATCAATCTGTGCCGTAAATTTCTTTTCTCCTCTATTCGACTCAGTATCTTCTCATTAGTTACTCGATATACTCATCCAATCTTCAGCTTTCTTTTACGGCATCCCATTTCAAATACTAGTATTATGTTTTCTTTTCTTTTTTACTGAGCTTCTTATCGTGCATGTTTAACTTCCGTGCAAGAATGCACTCCAGAGTATGACCTTCAGAAAATACTTCAAAAGACTAAAATATATGTTACTTGTTAATGGAAATCCTCTTTTCCAAAAATGCTTTTCTTGTTATGTTCTGTCTCGATTTCTTATTTGGGTATAAAGTTGTTTTCCTACATCTGGATGTGCGGTGCAACGTATATTTATAAATCAGGAGCTCCATTCCACCGTCTTTGCCCAAGTCTAGCTAGTTGCTTTGTGACCCAGACGTCGAGAACACGTTTCCCTGATTGGCCGCCCGGTGTTTTTTACCAGCAGTAACCCACGCTGTAAACATTTTGTGTTGGCAGAAGAGCCAACACCGTGTTACGAGTTGAGGCCGAAAAGCATACGTTTTAGCTCACGCGGGCTGGCGTGTAGAGGGAAGAGCTATACTGGCGTGAGGTCTTGAACATGATAAGGAATGAGAATTTAGAAAGCGGACATAATTAGTTTGATACTTAACTTTAATCCATTAATGATGAACGTCGCTCTTGACGGTACATGAGTCACAATGTTATCTGTTCAGAAGACATTCTTGAAGATATGACTTATAGTAACTGAATATGACGCCTTGCTAGGTCATGGCAAATGACGTAGCTGAAGGCTATGCTAAACTGTCGTCTCTGCAAATGAGAGCGTATGTAGAAAGTGAACCATCGCTAGAAAAGTCGGCTGTACATCTGGGGCGAGTGCTAGGGAGTCTCTCTAGACTAGACCTGCCGTGTGGCGGCGCTCGGTCTGCAATCACTGATAGTGGCGACACGCAGGTCCGACGTATGCTGACGGACCGCGGCCGATTTAAAGGCTACCACCTAGCAAGTATGCTGTCTGGTGGTGACACCACAATACACACGGCAAGTAACACCACATGCTTTGCTGTAGCTATCTGAGAGTGTTTAATGTAGCCAGTGTAAGCAATAAAACTAACGTCGTGGGTACAATAGCGTTTAAAGGCTATGAAATTACATCATGTTCTTATTAGGTGACTTATATGTTTGTGTGTGTTTACCCCTATTGTTACATGGTGCTCCCTCAGTATGAAATAGACTGTTGGAAACTTATGTAATACAAATACGATATTTTCTCAGATTACTTTTAAGCACGGTTTAAGTTAGTGAATACGTTGTTAAGGAAGCATTTATTCTGTGACTGACAATTTCATCTTACTACAATGCCAGTGCGTCAGATAGAATCTTTTAAATTCTTCCAGGCTGGTAACATAGCTTAGCCTCCGTGGCACACTGAACGTCATGGGTGAAGATATTGACTTGTAAATCTGTTAAACGTCAAGACTACTTACCCTTCAAGCACCTTACTGTCTACAGCTTTTCTGCAGTTCTCCATACTCCAAGTGAAGTGTTAAAACTTCTGCGAAGTGGTCACTCCATTTGGATGAGAACGAACAAGAGCCTTTGGACCAGCACGATCTTCTAAGCTTTTGCACGAGTATGAATCGACAAAACAAAACTTGGAGACATAAAGCTACCTTAAAAAATGAAGGAAACTTGCAATCCTTGCTGCACAAGATCTTGAAATTAAAACAACATCAGTCAGGTTGATTTAAGAAGTAATTCTTTAGTGTCAAGATAAACACAGAACCAGGCAGAATGCAGCCTCATTGTGAACATTGCTCTCGGGCACGGTATAAATTTGGTACTCTTTCTAGATAGTTCGAAAGTACCCTGAATGTTGTCAAGTTAGTGGAGGTTGCTACTGGTGGCTGTGTCGGGCGAAGTAACAAGATTCATCTACCAGATATACTAATCGTACATCAGGTACTACCCTGCTTCATGGATACTGTCTCTCCTCCACGTAAAGCGTTAGTTGCTACTGTGAGTGTGAGCTATGTCCAGGATTCCTGAACAGGGGACGCCATGACCTGAAAAAGCTCAAGGTACTACAGCTAAACCTACCAAGTCTAAGGTACTGTCTCGCAGTGAAACTGAGCCAGTTCACTGTTGTATCCGTTGTCAGGGGGCTCCCTCGCAAAGTGGTCTTTTAACTGTCAGCAAATCGAATGTGCGTCGAATTATCGTACTCCGGGGTAAGGCGGGATTGGATGACTGAAGGCTCACATTGTACAATCAGAATGTAGACAAGGCAGTCTGATTCAGTATGGTGATGTGTTTATTCCGGCAGCAGTTGAGACAACTGGGTGCAAACGGCTGCAGAGAACAACCGATAACCGGCGCCTGCGCTCCGATGTCATAATTGTATCGTTTCAGCTACTGGTAACTAATGAAGAAAAGAGAACAGCTGCTCCCATGTACTACATCGAATTTGCCACACTGTCCTTAGAACCGAAGATTCAAAACTCCCTCGCCCCACCCTCCAAGATTCTGAATAGAGTACAACCTATCGAAGGTCTTGTAATAACGTCTGCTGCGACAACCTAGGCTTGCACCGGAGAGACGAGAACTTTAGTCTCCTTGCCTCAGGGATGTACTGCACAACAGAGGCTGCTACAGAAAACTGAATGTGGCTGGGATGTAAACAAGTGTATCATTTATATTACGAAACTCTCTATCCAGCCTAGGTAGCTGTAGGAGCCACAAAGTTTCAAAACCAAAAACGTGTATCCCCATCTCCCCCCAGCGCATTAAACTATTTATTATCAAAATTCTAATGTTAAACTTCCAAATTATCCGCAAAAGTGTTCTGGAGTTTGAAGTATTTCTCAAAACCAATAGCAATTAGACTTCTGAAGTAAACCGAAATTTAAATCCTAACGACAGGCTAATGGGAAATGGAGGTGATATTTTCCTGTGCAATAGTCAGGAACCTCACATCCATTGAACTGTAAAGTGAAACTGCGTGGGAGACGGTTTGGACAAGACTCACGACATATGGTGGGCATACATTTGTAGCTGGATGCTTCTGTAGACGAATTGGTGTACTGTCAGATTTAGACGAAGCTTTTGTAGCAATCCTCAGCCCGACAGCGCTCATCCTTCCCAAAAAGGAGGGGACAATCATTCTACAATTAATTATGATCATTTATTTGATTTCCTATCTCGAAAGTTGTTACTGGATCAAAACGTAGTCTGTCACGATTCCTCAAAACTTTATCCCCTACTAAACTCATGATATAGAGAGCATTGCAGCTAATAATTTCACAGTTTGAAACAAACAGTGAAGTTTTTCTCTGGTGCTCATCTACTGACTCATATATTTCGTAATATATTTTTTCGTTTATTTAATTTATTATTTATCACGAAGAAATTTTTTTGCCTTAATACTGCCTTGAATTCGCATAGCTGCGAAAGGTCCAGTTTCTGTGTAGAAGCTTCGGGAGATGTTTGCTACACTTTCAGACAATTGCTTTCACCCGTCTTTATGGCGAAACTATAGAACGTGGCCGACCGTAGCTTCGCACATGTTTAAACACGCAAACCTCAAACGCAGGAATGCTAATCGAGAATAAAGAGAAAGACATAATGCCTACTTGATGTTATGGATCCTCTTACTAATGGGAATTACTGCAGCTTACAAACAAATTGTTCCATTATTGAATTTAAAATGTCGAATGATATTTAATAGGGAAACAACTGCAATATGACTATTAGAACTACGGTGACAGATACTGTTGGGAAAAACCGATCTGTTAAAACCAATGCCGGTATTTTAGTTCTTAGTAACGGGTATTTTCCATTATTTATCTGGTCTCGGTTGTAAGAGGTTTTCGTCATTAAAGAACACGGCATACCAGTTTGCCATAGAAGCAGTGCTAAGCATCTTGGTTTTTAAACAGCATATTTTTTTTTAAAAAAAACGAGCAATGTTTATTAAATTTTCCATTGCTTTGGAATACCGGGTTATTACAGAAATTGGGCAAAGTGATCATCAGTATTTTAATAACAACGCCTATAGCTAGAATCTAGCAACATGCGCACGACAAAAGAATAGATTCAGCACCGCACAGGCAGTAATGTATGTTTTGCCGTGTGGCATGGGCTACGTGTGGTCGTGTAATTAGTACGACCTGCCCGTACATGGTCTATAGTGTCTGTACGGTAGTTTTCAGTTGACATCAGTTGTACCGCAGCATTGTACCATCCCTAGTTTGAATATTTGACGATTTGTGGTAGCAATTAAGTATAATTCTTCATATGCTTTAAAAGATTAAAAACGGGAGGAGGCACAGCCAACCTGCATCGTGTAAAAAGAGAACACCATAATATTTCTTGAAAGAGAGGATAATTTTGACTGATATACCTATACTTTTATTGATGTCATAGAAACATGGGATAATAACGGAATCCTTAATTTTGAAATTGCTTCAGGGTGAAAAAATGATGCCGTCCAAAAGTGAGATTCCTGAATGTCATCAGCATGTGACTTTTCCGTCTCACTGTCGCCGCGTCTCTCTACTTCATCTTCGCTATCTTTGCTAGAGACAATGAGACCGATTGCTGGAACAGCTTCAATCCCATATCGTTCGTGATCTGCTACTTCAAATTAATTAGAATTCTCCAACCTTAGCTCGAAGCTTGTTTACTATTTGGTAACAGCAATAAGAAGCTGAAGATCGGTTATTTGAGAAACCAGTTACTCTGAGTGGTTTTAACACCACGGTAAAGTGGAAACTAAAAGGATCGAACCGAAAACGGGATGTTTAAGCACTAACCATCATCTTAGATTCAGACAGATTCAGAATGAGTTTTCACTCTGCGGAATACTGTGCGCGTATTTGAAGCATTCTGGTGGAAAAATACTCAGCGACGGTGCCTTTCCCTTTTGATGTCTAGTCTACCGATTGAGCAATCCACGCACGACTCGGCCTTACAACTTCACTTCAGACGATACCTCATCTTCTACATCCTTCACGCAAGTTCCCCTGCATACTTTGCCGGACTAGCACTCTCGGAAGACCGGATACTGAGGAGAAATGGCTTAGCCACAGTCTAGGTGATTGTTTCCAGAAAGAACTTTCGCTCTGCAGTGCACAAAGAGAATTTGGTTGGTAGGAGAGACGAAACGGCGGAAGAAAAACTGTGAGGGACTGACGTGTGTCTTTCTTTCATAGTTAAGTCGGTAACGCACTTGCCCGCAAATGGCAGAAGTTCTCAGTTCCAGTACCAGTAAATCACACAGTTTGTCTACCGGACGATGGTCCAGTGACGACGTTTTATCAGGATCACAATAGAGCTGTTAGGTGGTACACTGTTATTTCAGTCAAGTTGTATGAAAATGGATGGACAACATAACGGATGCTAACTAGGATTGTATTTCTTTATGGTACTTCGTGAGATTTTACATTGTGGTCGCTTTCCATGTCACTAGACGTAGACATATTTATTAGATAAATGCCATGTTTACCACCTCGATCTGTTAATAAAAATCTTTATTACCAGACCAGTTTCGGTCGACAGAGCATCATTAGGTTCTCAAAACAATTTACAGCAACAAAACAGTCGAATATAAACAATGATGTCAGACAATAAAACCATTAATTAGTTAATGTTGTTAAACTGTAATATAAATTACATCATTAGTGAATAAACGGTGGTAGATGTTTATATTGACGAAGTAATTTATATTACGTTTTCACAACATTGACTAATTAATAGTATTAATATTTGGCATCAGTGATTTTGTGCTCTCGTAATATACTGACGGAAAAAACTGTGGAGTAATGAAATTTCTGGAATATATTTATCTAGGTAACATTTTTAAGTGATTAACTTTGCAGAATCATCGGAAAGCGATTAAAAATGTCAAATGCTGGCACATTAATAACCTGGGTAACTGACATAGTATTGTATGAAAGCGTGCAAACATTCAAGCGTTGTATCGTAGCGGAGCCAAATGTCAGTTTGTGGGATGGAGATGTAAGCCTGTTGCATTTGGTCAGTCAACACAGGGACTATCAGTGCTGATTGTGGATAATGATGGAGTTTTCGTCCGATTATGGCCCATATGCCCTCGATTGGAGACAAATATGGTGAACAAGCAAGTCAAGGCAGCATGTCGATACGCTGTACAGCATGGTGGGTTACAACACTGGTATGTGCGCGAGCAGTTGGAAGACATCCCCTAGCATACTGTTCACCGTACATTCCCCTGACCACCACTGCCAGCAATGATACGAAGTTGCTACATTTCTGGTAGGTCTTCCCGCAGCATCGAAGAAGGAACGTCCAGCTTCTCGTAGTCTTATCACAAGACCATATTCAAAGTCAGTGAGCTGTTGATAACGGTGTCTTCGTCACTTTAAAGACAATCTTTACTAACATCAACTCACTGCGTCCAATCTCGACATTGGCGACTGTTATACCGTGTATGTAAAGCAGACCTGATGTGCATCCTCATAGACTCGCTACTAGCGCCATTCTTATGCGACAGGGCGAAATTAGAATGGACGTCATCTTTCAGATGTGGAAACACGCTTACCAACTTTCATTTATCTCGCACAACTTCTTGATGCTGGCATTTTCTTTCCGTCAGTGTATAACATTGTAAATGCTTTTTAGAACCTGATCGTGGTCTGCCGACCGAAAATCGTCTATTTAATACAGAATTATGTCAGAATCTTGAGGCGGTAACTATGACACTTCTCAATTATTTGCGAGCTGTGCTGCACAAGCTCATGAAAAATGTTATTATTAGAATTTTACTAATGTTTTCAAGAAATTTGACTATTCGTGTCAGTGATCCTGTTAGATATATTGACACTGACGGCAATCACTTATTCCAGCTTAGGAACGCCTCAGCAACTTACGTGCGGACTGGACGATAATGATAATAGTTAGTAAGAGCAATTTCTTTCTACTGAGGTTACCAGTGGCAATATGAAGTTGTCGAGCCTTTACCGTTATTCTTTAAAGGCTTGCACAAAACATCGTGTAAATATATTTTTGTTCATAAAACTATTTACCGCTTATCTATTCCGCGTGTATGTCCGCCACCGAGGCTGAGTGATCTGCGTAGATGGTTGCCAAGCGGAAGGTCCATGTTCGGTTCCCGGTACTGCCTAAGATTCTTTTTTGGTGGTGGTAGAGGGTGCATTCAGCCTCGTGATGACAACAGAGGACCTACTCGGCAGAGTAGTAGTGGCTCCACTGCTCGGAATGTCTTAAAAACTGTCGGGAGAGTGGAGAGTGAACCTACATACCGCATACGCATAACACCGCAAGGCATGACGCAGTGGCCGATAGACATTCCTTGGGCCTTCACAGCTTGGCGAGGAGCTCGTATGCAGGGTTTATGACAATTAACAGCGAGAAATGACTGACATATAATTCATCATTGGAGAAGTGTATGGTAACAGATTCAGACCAAATGAAACACAGATGTCAGAGTGAAGGGTGTCCAGACTCGCATCAATACCCAGAGTACCCCCTCTCGAGCCAACGCAGGTGTGTATTCTCACATGAAAACGATAATAAGGGTACTTCCTGGCAGAATAAAACTGTATGCTGCACAGAGACTCGAACTCAGGACCTTGTCTATTCCAAGCCAGTGCTCGGTAACCATACCATTTATCAAGAATCTATGGGCTGTGTTGGCTCCATCTTCTGAAAAATATTGTTATTAAAATTTTACAATTTTTTTCCAAAAGTTTGACTTTTCTTAAAACTGTTCCTCTTAGAAGTATGGCAACTGATGACAATCATTTATCACTGCATAACAAAGTGTGTGTGGAGCTGTAGAGCACTTCCGCGAAAGGGGAAGATCCCGAGCTCGAGACTCGATCCGGAACAAAGTTTTAATCTGCAAGGAATTTTCATATCAGCGCACACTTTACTGCACAGCTAAAATTTCATTCAGAACCACAGAGGTGCCAAATGCTAGTTTGCTATAGGTTTTTCCAAGTATTTATCCCTTCCTCTTGGAATTCAGCGGTGGTTCTCGCAGGCTTTGAAGAACAAGTAAGTTTGGGCTTCATCATGTACCACACGTATTCAATTGGCAATAGATTTGGTAATCTGCTGACCACTCAAGTTGTCTTACAGCGCGAACAGTACGTTGCATTGCGTCAACTGTATGTGGATGTGTACCTTCCTGCTAAAAAAAGTACATCTCTTTTCTGTGCGATAACAACCCGATCAATGTAGTGTGCACTGGTTACTTTAGCTGCAGAAACACCAAACGTGACCAAGAGCTGTAACTGATGGCCTCCACACCATGAAGCGGGGGACGGTACCTGTGTATTGTAGGCAAATGCACTCTGCAATAGGCAGTACATCAGGTCCACTCACAAAACATGTACGTGCTTTACTCGCATACAAACGGAAATTCTGTCATCACCTAAGACAACACAGCGCCATTTCACACCCCAGTCAACGATTTTACCACACCAGAGTAGCCATAGCTGGCGGTGTCGTGATGTCAGTGGTATCCCGACTAGAGGCAAACGTGATCTTAATCATTCTGAAAGTAGACTGTTTCTAATGGTCCCTGATGAAAAAGCGGGTGAAAAATGTGCCCGGGTTTCGTCACTGAATGATGTTGAGTCGGCCACCGCTGCTCGTACAAAGCGTCGATGTTGACGTGTCTCTTTACTGCATGGATGTCCAGAACCTGGTTTACAGGTGTGGGAATGTTCCACAGACCACTGTTGACAATTCTGCGCTGACAGGTAGCGCACCGCGCCTATTACACGTCCACCGCGGTGCTTGGAGGCCACAGCATCTAGTTACGACACCTGAAAATGGGCTTATAAGAGCGCGAAACCAGTCGCGTGATAATAAAAGAACTTTACAACTGAAGCGGTATTTTGAATCTCTTGTACTGTTGACAGAAGCGAAACACAAGAGAGACACTGTGCACAACATGTGCCGCACCCATTCAGCTTCTCTGCGAGCTTATAATGCGACTCCATTCAAATCGCTCGAGCTGCTAATAAGAGGTACACACTCATGAATAAGGGCATCCTTGTACCCTAAACTCAGCACCGTTACTTCCGGCAAAGAGAATGCACAGGGCATACAGACAGGACTTCTGAGCCCCAAATGATGGCCGAATACTGTGACAAATCAATCACTAACACGGCAGCCTGTCAGTGTAAACGTATTACACCCTGATGCCACTGAACACTACCCCTGAAGGTGTTACATTTTTTCCTGCTCTGATGGCAACTTGCATAAAAGTTGAGTTACTGGGCCGTAAACTCATTCCATATAATTTCTCCGAAACTTCGAGGAATGACTATGCAACTAGACTTTCATGTGCAAGAGTATGTTTACGAGTGAGAGAAGTGGATTATCTGTAGATCGCATCACAAATATATCATCTTCATGGACGATCCAACGGTCAGCAGTCTTGAATCGCGTCATAGCTGTATCACAAATACTACAGTAATTTTGAGCAAGCTTCAAGTTTCTGGAATTCGTTGAATAATATTCCCGTCCTACACATCTGAGGTTTCATCCGGAATCAGAGCGGGGTACAATCCACACTGCCGTAAATGCGTAGAATCCAGAAGCATCCGATCATAAACAAATAGTTCTGTAATCAATGGCATTAGTAATTAGGCTGCTTATGTCTGGTACGTATACAGACTGCCATCAGTAGCTTGATTAGCAAGGTTTTAGACAGTGAGTAAAGCATTGTAGCGCAGTGTCTAAAATTCCCTGTAGCTGATGTCTGATGGTTGCTGGAGCTTTAAGAAGTATTTATATCTGAAAAGATGGTTGAAGAATATCAGCGATCAAAATGTAATATTTGAAATTAATTATATTTAATTACATATAGGGTTCACAATTTCTAAAATTTCATATTTTTTTATATATTTATATAACGTATTACAGTTACAAACAACTGGTGCGTTAGGCCAGTCATAGCATGTTATTGTTAATTTATTCTTGTTCTTCATTGAATAATTTTAATGCATTACTTTCGACATTACTTATTTTTAGTATTTTACACATGATGTATTTTACACATACTGGCACTGTTTTCCAGTAATACAGCTAGCCTCTCATACCAATATATTATATTTGCAAGTATATTACGAGCAACGCTATTTACTACAGATCGATACGTACATTTGCGGATACTGCCTATTTATATCCTGGGACTCCATCTATAGAGCGTTCTCCATTTATCGACGTTGGAGGCTGCTTCAATGGAAACCACAATGTCAGCGTCTAACACCTACATAGTAACCAGCTAGTTCACACATCTATGGAAGGTTGTCTGTCTCTTTTGGAATCGCATTGCTGCAACATCTTTGGAACTGCGTCCACCAATTCCGCAGAAACCAACAACAGTTTAATTACTTTCCAGCAGGCCCCTAGAGGGCAACCTATACACAAAGAACGTCATATTTACTTGTTTTCTTTATAAAGCCGTTAGTGTATTTATTTCACGGTGGCCGTTTCTTCTTTATTATACAATTATTCTACTTTGTTTTGTAACAATTTAGCTAATTTTAAGTTCTTTTTATATATCCTGTACTATAACAGAGCTGCAGATCTGAAGATGATCATGTGATAATCGAAACCGGTCACTTTTTAATAAATGTGTCTTCCCATCTAGACTCTTTTACAATCAATTTTGATTCTAAAAAGTGGTTCCTAAAGATACTGAATTTGTACAGGAGTGAATGTGAGCCAGCGTGGATGTGTTCTGTCACAGTGGCAAGCTGTCACTGTGAAGATACCTGCAGCACAACGTGTTGTCTCTGTACCAGCAACTTGGTTAATTTATGTAATACTGTTTGACTGCTCTGTATGTTTCATTGTATTACTGCAGAAGCGTATGTCGTAATTCATTCAGCAAGTTTCGCAAACGCTAGTTTAAGGGTGGGATGAATCGCAAGAATTTTTCTGTAGTTTTTCAGCACGAGAAGCTGTCAGGCTTTTGCCGCTACGCGATGGCTTCCTATTTTTACCCATGATGTCAGGTAGTCGTGAATTAAGAAAGGATTTTGTAGATCTGAGCATAAGATAGTGATTAGCTAAAGTGAGGGGCATATTTATACATTCAAAAGATACAAATGTGGTATCAACACGTTTTTCAATTATTAATACAGTTTATGTAACTTTTGTTAGTGGCTATTCACCTTCGGTGAGGATTAGCTGCAGTTTCGTTGAGTTGAGACAGCTGCAAACTGATTGTGCAGATTCCTTCACATAACACTTTCTCTGAATCATATGTACGCTAGGGATGTTAACAAGCAAATATCAAAGCCTCGTATGTCATTGTGTAGTATTTGCTGCGTAAACACTGCGTGATTTTTGTTTGTGAATTGTGCTGCTAAACAGCGGACCGGTACGTACTTTTTTGTTTGTCTGCGTCCACAATACTCGGCTGATTGTGTACAGGAATGAATAGGTGCTAGTGATTGCGAGTGCGCGAACGCCAATAATGGATGTACGTGTCGATTCAAAACATCAGCTCCCTGTGGGTGATGACACGGGTAAATTATTTTGTTTATTGATGCTTGAGTTTTTGTAGGACGGTAAAGGATATTATCCGCGTCCTTTGAAAGAAACAGTTCCAGCATTCACCTCAAGCTATGTAGGAAAATCATGGCAAACCTAAATCTGGATGGCTGGACGGAGATTTCAAGCGCTAATCTTCCAAATATGAGGACAATGTCTTACTTTTGCATCAACTCACGTGTCCGAATCTGCGTGTACGACTGAGACGTCAACAGAAAATTCTGAATCAGGCTTTTAGTGAGCACAATGTAACATACGTCATAGGTCGAAGTGTCGAATCGTTAAGGATCATGAAAAAGAATTACGTGGATCAGTGTACATTTGTGAATGGAACGTGCAAATATATCGTAAAATAAAAAATCACGGCCTGCCACATAGTTAATAATCTGCGGTACGTGCGTGGGCAGATACGATGTCAATACTGCTGCCCCAGTTGATTGACGGTCTATGGTCTCTATTTGTTACCTAATGTCATCGCCATGCATATCAAGTAACTTGACTGACATGACAAATTACGCCAGTGAATGCTTTATGATTCAACTAGTGTCACGGAATAGCTATGGCGCTGTCACAGTGTCAGTTCATGTAAACAAACCCGCTGTGCTCGGGCGTCGTCGTACAAAAAACAACGGACACTGTATGCACGTAAATTCAAAAGATGGTGGCGTGTGAGGGATTTGGAGTTAGGGAGTAGAGTGTGTAAAACATTTATATGTAATCGAATTACAGAGTGCTCCTAAGAGTAATTTACATGCCCACTTAATGACGATAATAACTTTTCAATCTCGAAAAGACAAGACATGGTAGATACATGGTATCCGCCTCAGTCACATAAGCTGTAACGGGAAGCTAAGTAATGATTAGTCAAGCAGGTGTCATAAAATCACGAAACTCTTTTAGAAAGACAAGCAGGTATGCAAATCTAGAGGGGAAAAAACCGAAGCATGTCAGGTTCTCATTTAACGAATGACCTACTTTATATTAATTACGAAAGCAAATAGTTACTCTGCAATAGATATGATGGGATAGTTGCGTAGGTGAACTGAAAAAAATCATGTATCACGACTTACATGGTCCTACAACTTACAGCACAAGGACACCATGTTAATTTTCCATTAGTTCCTTTTGTATGGAGGCAATCACGAAAGCGTAGCATAATCCTCGTGGAGCAGATCAATCATGCAAATTTAAAAATCTTCAGGAATCTTTTTATGTTTCTTTAACCAAAACTATTTGAAAAAAAAGAACTGTTAAAGAACGAGCTATACAGATTACTTTACACTTCGTAACTGTAAAACTTTGTGTTAGTCAAAGACTGGAGTGTTGGCTTGAGTCTGGTAAACAGACACCAGATGTACAGATCGGAATTAGAAAAATCAGAAGAAAGGCCATCCTAGTGTTACGAAGTTTTTTGTTAGTAAATATTTTGTTTCAAGTGAAGGTAAGGCTGAGTATTCTAAAAGCTGGTATGTCTGGCACGTTTCTTCGGAATGAAAAACTAAAGACGGAATATAATAAGAATGAAGTGGCATACAACGGTCTCTAAGCATCGTAGATAATGTAGAAATCGAGTCCCATTGGAGTTCCGTTTGAAACACTCCATCATCCAAATTCATTACCGAATTATAGAAGAATACAACGTTTAAAAATTATTTACAACCTGATCACATACAGTAAAACCTTAAAGGCACTTTTCTCTCGTCTTCCGTTCGCACTCCATTGACATGTTTTGAGAACAACTTCGCCCAAATATAACGTACTTCTGTAAGCTTGTTTTTCTCCGTATATATTTTCTACTTACTGTATACATGAAACCCCTTTCTCCGCAGCTATTAAAGATACATATGTCTCTGAAAGTAACATTCCTGTTACCATACAGGCTTTCAGTACGGTTCACATATTAAATTGCAACACAATCATAGGATTTTGGAGATAGATACATAGATAAATTAAATACCTCATATTACAAATTTCGTATGAGAAAGTTGTAGCCGTTTTAAGCCGAATCCCTAAAACTGATTCAAAACACAAGCAGTTTTAATTCAGTTTGTATACTGCCTCAAGACCGAGCGAGGTGGCGCAGTGGATAGACACTGGACTCGTATTCGGGAGGACGACGGTTCAATCCCGCGTCCGGCCATCCTGATTTAGGTTTTCCGTGATTTCCCTAAATCACTCCAGGCAAATGCCGGGATGGTTCCTTTCAAAGGGCACGGCCGACTTCCTTCCCCGTCCTTCCCTAATCCGATGAGACCGATGACCTCGCTGTCTGGTCTCCTTCCCCGAAACAACCAACCAACCAACCAACTGCCTCAAGTGTTTTGATACTATGTTATTCCAACCCTGCATTATTATTTCAGTGTCTAATATTTGAACGTTGGCAATGGATTTAAAATGCACATCACACCCTCTCCATAGATGTCTCCTCCACAATATGTCAGTACTACTCCTATACACTAAATCTGTATCTTATTCTGATCATAAAGTGTCTTGTAATATTATTTTGGCCTTAGCTTTAGAATTTGCAGCCGATAAATCTTGTAACGCAAGATGTAGACTACATGTCTCATTACTTCTTTACTGCAATGTTACGGTTTTTGGTTTATCTAAGAAATACTTTAATGATTTCCGGTACGTTTTAGTAGAGCATTTCCTGTCGGAAGTTTAGTATAGCGAGAACTGTAACATGACATAAGTATGGAAGAAACATTTGCAAAACTAAAATACATTTATAATACAGATACAAAGCAATTGAGCAGGATCACACAAAGGGACTGTCTCAAAGCGTTCCAGTGAAAATGGTGCAGATTGAGATGAGTAAGTATGGATGAAGCCTTTTAACAACGACTTAATCTTTCAGCAAGTGTTTAAAATAGCTGCCGCCGATCTCTATGTACCCATTACAATATAACCAAAAGACATAACTGAACTCTGGGTTCAGTATGTTTAAGACCACTGTTTCCACAAATTATTTAAGGGCAAAGGGTTAATTTCTGCTAAAGCACAATTCTCCACATTCTATTTTCCAAGACTGCTCTGTGTGAGCAAGCTGGCTGTCACTTAACGTAGTGGATATCTGCAACGAGCCAAGTGCCAAAAATCGATTCCTAGTTAATCATTTTTGTTTTGTTTTGAGGAAAATACTCTAATGAAAATCTTCAATAATATGTTTTATTTATTATCTACAGTAAGAGTCATACAATTATGGCAAATGTTTTAAATTTACTCCCTTTTATCAATGAAAAACGCAGAATGTGTAAAACGCCATACAGTTATCGGCAAAAACGGGGTATGTACCAGTGAAATAAATCTCAAGTACTTATCACTTTATAATAAACATCTTCCACACACTATTTACAGATACACTATCCAGTGATTAAATTATTTTTAATTCTTCTATTAATTTTATAGAGCACAAAGCAGTGTCGTATTCGCTACTTTCAAATACTGCAGCATTTGTTGCAGAATCCTTTTCTTTTTAGCTGACAACTTGTTTTCACATTGTTTTGACGGTGAAACAAATTTCTTTATTATCTCAGATGTAGTGCCTAACTTGAGAACCTTGTACGGGCTCCTATCTTCAAGTGGGTTAAACATTGTTCTCGTCTTGACGACAACAGCTGAAAATTTTTGTTTTTTATTTCAGTTCAGCATCTTTTGGAAATATTTACTTTCGTTGTGTTAATGTGTGTATTGGTTACATTTTAAAATCAAACAAATCTTCAGGGCTGTAGGGTAGTAACTACAAACGGAATGTTAGGTGTCGCGTTCTCCATAAGTTTTACAAAATCCTTAGGTACTTGACATTCTTCCAGCTTCTTACGTTTTTCGAGCTGGAAAAACTCTATGAAACACAGAAAAAACGGCCAGAGACCAGATACTCATGGTTTGTGTCACCATGCTTGCCTAAAATCAACACATAAATCCTAAGAAAAAGGATCATTTTATTCTTATTCTGGCCAAAGCAGTTATCAGAACGGCATAAGCTTTCTTTTCCTACAACACTCAGGTTTCGCTGAGTAAGGACGCATGAAGCAGTTTCACTTCTACCTAAGCTACTCATAGCCTCATGCCACAAAAACATGAGCTCCTTGTTGTTGCTGACAACATGAACACATATCTGATTGGGGGCTAGAGAAGGCGAAGATAATAGTTATGCAACATCTATTAGACACATGGATGCGTCATTATTAGGGAGCTTAGATGATACAGTATCTCCTTCAATTCCGACTTTCTCACTTCTTCTGTGGTGTATTTCTATACCAGTTTTTGCTTCTCTATGGCCAGGTTTTCCTGTCAACTCTGCTGATAGTAAGTCATATTTGGAGCAAGTATCAATGCTTAGTCGAAGAATGATATTTGTGGGAAAAGTGTTTAAAGGTTTTAAATAACATACGTAATCTCGGAGTCTGTCTACCTTTTCTTAAAGGCACAGTAAAACCGACTGCCGCTCAAATCTTGGCTGAGATATCCTTGATACTCTTTCTTCTTCCATAATGGCTCTCGGTCCTAGGAAAAGAGTTTATGTGGTAGAGAACTATCCTCCGTCCGCTGCTGTAAAATAATTTCATTGTGCTTTATTACCCGGCTTTTCTGTGAACATTACTTCACCTAGCTCCTTTGCTGGCGTGAGAGTGTTGATTCTGCGTTTTGTTATTGCGGAAATATGCTAAAATGTTCTTACCGACCTGTACAGTGTCACTCTTTCCATATCGAAACGAGTGACAAACCGTAGCTTCCCGTCTGCCGTCTTTAGCATCTTCATACTGACCATGTCGCCTTCTCTTCACACACTACATGGCAATCGACCTATCAAAGAGGAATTTTGCTTCACATCGTTTGTGAAGGAATAAAAGTCTTGGATCACAACTTTTCTTTGTGTATATGGAACACAAGCACAGGAATGCTTGCATTTGGAGCCGAACAGAAACTAGACAGGATACTGGTTTATTTTGTCATCATATAGGCTAGGAGTCGAACTGATATGTCATTCCTTTGTAAAAATTCCAGGAAACGGCTAAATATTACGTAATGAAATTAGATATTAGTAATGAATATTTCGTACATACCTCAGGTTTTGCTTCTGCCAACAAGTTTTTACTGCTGACGTTGTAACAATATTTCTTTCATAGCGAATTGTATCTCCATTCTTCATTTTCTTCTTCTCATGGAAATGCGTAAATCCATTGCGAAACTAACAAACAAACAAAAATGAGTATGGCGACACAGCATTGATGCAGACAATGCTCGTAAACAATTACAAAGTTTTGTGTCACTTAGCTAGCGTTAGCTTCACCTATGGGCTTGTACATACCGCTCATGACATCTTTCGGGCTTATATACGCTACTAGAAATGATCGCAGCGCTTAACCCGCTTTTCAGGTTGTTGGCAACGGCACTTATCAAGACTTCTAGTCCGTTATTGGCCTCCACTCTGTCATTGATGAATATTCTCCCACACACTCCTACTGTGCGTCAGATTCTTCTGCACAAACAATTCTGTGTCTATAACCTTGGTCAGCTCTCAGTGTCTTGGGAGATGCAGTTTCTCTAATTTGCCATACACACAGGTACTTTTGATCTGTTAAGGATGACATCCGTTCCGAAATTTTCCTGCGTATATTCGTCCGTGTTCTGGGGTATTATATACTGCTGCCATAAATTTGTGTTACGATTAATACTCCATCTCCGATTATAATTCATATAACGTTGTTGGAGCTTCACCATGGACACATCACAGCCGTTATGCATTTATAAATCACGGGATTACCCTTCAAATAAATATAGCTCCTTTCCTGAACTTCAGATACAAAATTTCTTACCTCCACAAAAGAAATTATCTTATCAACCACGGCAACATCGCACCTCTCGTCGTACAGTACGTGCTTCTGCCGAAACTTGTTGCATGAACGTACTAGGACAGATCGGTCTGTTGCAGACAGAAAAATATAGTAAAATTTTTAACGTAATTTAGTTACATTCTTCAACAGAAATTAAACTTGAATCAGACTTTCCATTAGGGGCGCCATTATCCTCAACGCTGGATTACTAGTAAAAACAGCCCTGTTCCATACGGCAAAGTAAATGAACTCATAAATTGTTGAAGAGATAGAGATGTTCGCTTACTGCAGCTAGCTGCATGTTAAAACGCAACGATGACATCAGACAAAACAACTACCATTCTTTCATAGAAAACAAAGAAAATATTTCGAATTCTATATTAAGTCAGAGGAAAACTATAAAACTATACAAAGGGAAGTAATGGGACTAGTTAATTAGTGATAACAGTTCTAGCGATTCGTTGCAAGTAATGGCATTCGCCATAGCGCTTGCAACCTTTCGGTAGCAGGCAGGTGTGAGGCAGGTCATAACTTTGACTTCTCGCACGGGTGGCCTCAAGTGTTACGTCTGTCGATGTCATATTCTCGAGATGTGACACAATTATAGAAAAGCTATGAGACTGCAAACATTACTCGGAGTTACAGGAGAGCAAGCTGTTAGGTACCATAGTGGCAGGGGTGGTACTGGATTCCGTCGTTTTCAGTTCAAGCCATGTTTGGTGGGTTTTACATTACAACTTAGACCCTATCAAGAAAACCTGTTTTAGTGAACCAGCGAAGTGAAGATTTCTCGCAAACAC